>NC_031781.1:7269259-7361846 GCF_001522545.3 Parus major
CACCTTCCCATCCCTCTGAAGATTTTCAATCCCTAGGCAGTGCAGTCAGCAATTTGCTGGGGTATTATAACTCCAGTATAATGCTCTTAGAAGTTAGTGTGGCTTCTACTCTTTTCCCATAACTAAATAAGAAGAAATATATGAAGGTGAGAAGGGCTTAGCTGGAAAATGCTGAAACACCAGCCCTACAGTGTGCTTTGGTAGGTAGAAAAATTATCAGGATGGATGTAAGGCCATCAGAATGAGGAGAAGCACAGGGAATAAAGATTCTGGGCCTCTTTACCTTAATTGCAAGTTAGATGAAGTTGCAGCAAGGGGCAGATTAAGTGTCAGCAGAGTATTTGTTCCATCACAAATAGCAGCAGGGGGTGCAGATTCAATTTTCAATCATTTCCTGACTAATGTCAACCACCTGTTACACATGCTGAGCATCCATAGATAAAATGTATCTCCAGTAGGAGTAAATTAATGAACTCACTGTGCCATTATTGCAAATAGAAAAAACTATTGCTTGACATCAAGCTAAGAGAAATGAAAGAAATAAAAGTGGTGAGAAAAAACACATGCAAAAATAACTACAGGTGTACACTGTGTTTCATCTTGACATTTTAGATGCCTTTTGTCCTGTCTTAAACATATTAAAACTGAGATCTCTTGCTATTTTTCTTGATATCTTATTCTTCATCCAAGTTTTCTAAGCTTTTACGTAGTGATTTTGTTTCCTGTTTATATTTAATGAGAATTTCTATTCATGGTCACAGCTCACCCTGGACTCAGACTTAAGACCAGGATATAAATCTCCTGTGCATTCTGAGTGGTTGATTTACTAGGGAAGCTCTTGTAAGAATTGGAAGTATTTTTTTGAACAACATCTGTGAAAGGGTTTTGAAATGTTGACAGTGTATGAGGAAATATTTTAAAATGCAGTAAAAGTTTCTTATACTGCTGCTCACCAATTGTGCTACAAAGTAGAACTCATACTTCATTGATTCCTTTTGTGATTTTAAGGCAAATTGTAGTAATTCAGTAAGAGTCACTGGTAAATGTTGGGAACTCCTGTGTTTATGGGCTCAAAAGGACTCTTTCTCTTTGCCCTGGTAGTCACTTGAACACAGAAACTTGCAGAAGCGGGGATGACATTTCCCGCAGTGAAAAATTAAATAGTTAAACCTCTGTAATCCTTGCAACACTTTGGAAATATCCACAGGAGGCTTTTTTGGCTTTTTTTTTTTTCCCCATTAATTTTTCAAGGTACTAAATAACCTTACTTTAAAATTATACATCTGATAATTGCTAAATACATAATTTTGGTGGATTTACTCATCGGTAGAATGTAAGTTCATTGGTTCAGGACTGCTGTGCTCAGTAGCTTTGGATTGAAGCTAGGATGGAACACTTCCATTGGATGATGTGTTGCTACAAGGGAAAAGGTAACTCCTGAAAGGATCTCAATTGTCCTGCAGCAGGTGAAGTGTGAAGGACCAGCTCCTTTAAAATGTCCATGTAGGCAGCAGAGCTCTGGGCAGGAGCGATGAGCAGCACCCACAATGTCCCTGCTCGTTGCTCACAGGAACACCTCGTGAACAGAATATGGATGTTGTAAAATTTCCCCTATGGCTCCAGTGAACAAGAATGAGCCAGAAACCATTACCTGTTGCCACTGTTCTTCATTTCAGTGGCAGGTAAGTTTTACAAGGCAGTGCAGAGTTTGCTGATTTTCCAGTTTCCTTGTTCTCTCCGGATTTCTGTCATCCCTGCTGCTTGAGCTGCTGCAGCTGCAGGCACCAACAGTCCTCTGAACATCCCAGAGATCCCCTAGCACGCTCCTATCCTTTTCTCACCCTCTACATTTTAATCTGTCAGCAGGTTTTAAACACCAAGCATGTTTTTAAAATACCTTTTTTTCTCCATAGAATGTTTTAAATGAAGTAACAGGGCAAGTCAGGTATACGGATAGACGTCTCATCCCTCAAGTTTAGTTAGTTCTGCTGTTTTCAGACAGGATAAAACCCTGGGAAACTTAGCTAGTATACAGGATAATAATGCTTCTGTTTAGAATTTGCAAAATAGGCCACTGAGAGGACTTTTGTTTAAAAAATAGAAAGAAAATACTCTTTCACAGGGCATTTTATTAATGAGAATTACAATACTGGAAAATCTGTTATGGATTAGTGAAAAACAGTAACAGTGTATCCAAATGGAACTGGTTGGATAATTAAATTCATTTAATAGGTACTGAAATTTAAACCTCTTGATCCCTCTGACGTAAACATAACTCTTAAAAGCCGTGGAACTTGATTCTAAAAGTGTAATGTGGGAGAGAAACACTGGGACAATGATTACAGATTTCAGATACCCTGGGAGGAAATGTATTCAGGAGTTAAAGAACAGGCATTCAAATTAAAAAAAAAAAAAAAAAAAAAAAGAGGAAGACCCCCAGAAGTGTAGCTATGAAATATAAAAAGAAGCTTTAATAAAACCCTGTTTATGTAGGTGTGCAGCTTACATGAGCAGTATCGAAGCAACATGACTGGGAAAACCAAGTGACAAAAAAGGGATACTATAGATTGAAATCATGAAGGAACATCATGTTTTCACTATGCTTACACTCTTTTTACCTGTTCTGTATTATCATGTCTTTTTGGCTATATGTCCTTCTGTATGTCTGTTTTGGTTTCCTGTTTTCATGCTGAGAATTCCCAAAGATCCTCAATCTATGCTTTCTCCTCTCATTAATATATTTATTTTTCAATATTGATTACAATTTATAAAGTATGTCTAGTGTATAATTGTCTTTTCTTGATTTGGTGAAAAGGAAAATTATTTACTGAGTTTTAACACATCTTTTATGAGGATCATCCCAAGTGGCTGACAGGCTGTCTGTTAAGTAGGCAGGAAAATACTTTAGGATTTGTATAAATTATGAAGTCCTGACAGTCGTAACACTGAGCTATGCCTTGTTTTTATTTGTACTACCTGAAGTTATTGTTAGGCTTTTATCCATGGCTTCTGTTTCCCTGTTCCCTAAGGTGCTCAAGGATGAACTTTCTCTCAAGCTGAAAGGATAACAAATTTAAGACAACAGCTGGAATGCCTGTGAGAAAATAAATTTTTTAAAAGTACAGCATAAAAGTAGATTATTAGCCCTGAAGTTCAGACAACATTTAAATGTTGATCTTATCTTTTTGTCTTCCATGTTTATATCTGACTTCTGTATCAACATTGGGTGATGCTGAAGTATAGAGGTAATACATATTATCATTTAATACAATGACTTTTAATCCAAAAGCCCTTCTATTTGACTATAATTTAAGGTGGGATCTCAAAGGTACCAAGCCTAGCTGAGCTTTCTCTGTCCATAAAGCTATAGTTGTCTTAAGCAAAAAGGGTGTGTTTTCTTCTTTATTTGCTTTTATTTCCTTCAGTGGTCTGTTATTTTGGAATATAATGGCAGGGCTGAGCTTGGTTACTCATATTTTGGCTGAAACTTTTTATTCTTTTCCCTTTTCAAAATGACAGTGTCCATTTCCTCTCCATCTCTGTGTTTCAGCAGAGTTAGAATAGATGTGTTCAAAGAACAGCACTGCTGACTTCTCCCTTCTCAAAGTGCTCTGTGGGAGAAGGGGGCTGGCTGCTTCTAGAGAGTGAAGTTTATGCATTGTGTGCCTGCTTTAGTGAAATAATAATTTCCATACATCAAGTTTTTCTGGGGTCATTAGGACCTTAAATGGTTTTCTTTAGTTACTGCTACAAGCATCTTTTCTATAAACTTGTTAGAAAGAAGAAAGAGCAGAGCACTCTGTAATTTGTAGTTTGTGGTGATTTGGAGATGTGTTCAAACATAGGCACTAAAATGAACATTTGGACTTCCAGCAGTTGTAGTACAGGCTTTCTTTGGAAATTAAACACTCACTATTTTTCTATATGCCATCAGCTGGTCATACTTTTACATATTGCTCTCTTAGCTTTGTAATCTTTTTACTTTAGTAAAGAAATGTTGTAGAACTTCTGCAGACTTTCTTACATTGAAAACATGAAAAAGTTTTGAGAAAGAAATGGGAGTTACCTAATGCTTGATTTTCTGTAATAATTTGTCTAAATGGAACTTGGGTGAAATTATTCATGTAGAACAACATTTCACTTGCATCATAGTGCAGATTTAAACAGAAAAAGTAAAAAGCCTTGTTTATTACAGTCCTCTTCATTGTACTGTCACAGCACTCTTGCTATGGCATCTCTAAACATTCCTAATTAGGACTTTGAAGCTGGTTCTTCTCCTAAAATCTTAGGGAAATGTATCACCCTTCCATCAACACAGGATGTAAACTGCAAGTGTGAATACAGCACATCCTTTCTGGTGTTCTATATAAGAATATTATGAAATGGTGAACAAAATACACCACTCAAAGCTCCAAAATGTTTTACACCTTTTTGGACAGATTGATGGCACCTGTCAGATTTGGGTTTCTAGAGTTCTTGTTAGGCTAAACTTATGGGGAGAAAATCTCTCTGAAGAAGAGAATCTGGTTGATTTTAATTCCTATTTATAGGGTATGTTTAGACCAGGAACAGCCCTAAGCCTTTGGTGCTTCAGACCCTGGGCCTACCTTGTCTTCATGGGCAGATGTTCTCTGATGGAAGTGTCACAGAACTCCAGATTCCATGTGATTATTTCCTTGTATATGAATATTATAAAATATGAGAAATGCTGTCATTTTATAAAAGAGATTATTTTATATGAGAAAGACCAGTTAACACATTTTAAGCAATGGCCATGCTGATATTTCCTGTTTTTCAGAGATGGGCTGAACAATGGAGGGTTTCCCATGGCAGAAGCTTTGCTGTAAATGTTTCTTCTGGTAATGTAATTAGGAAGTATTGGCTCCAGTTAATGTAACTTAAACAAAACATGTTGTCCTCAGCAAACTTGTTAAACAGGCATAGCCTTGTCTAAAAGGAAAACAGGGACATATAGTGTTTCCATGGAAACTCAGTTAAAATTCTGATTTGTGGATATGAGCATAATCAGCACTACAGTCTAAACTCAATTAATTAAATGAGTCTTAGTTGTGAAATCAACATAGTATAAAAGTATCTGTATACATGCAGGAGTCAGAGCCTTTCATCCCCATAGATGCTTTCTACCTGCACTTTAGAACAGAATAAAGCAGGGAAACTTGTGTGAGACCCTTCTTTTTTTGCCTTCTAAGGCCATTTGTGCCATTTTAGTACAAAAATTTATATAGGAATATAAACTAAATCTGTTTAAATCCACTTTATGGGAGTTTGTTATAATTTACTGAATCTCTAATGTGTGGTTTTGATTTCCTTTTATTTCAAGTAAAAGTAAGTAAGGCTTTTCCAGTAGTGTAGGGCATATCAGCCAGTGAGAGAATGGAGAAGATAGTATTTGCTTCCATTTTAGATGTGCTGAGATTTGTTAATTCTGGAAATTATGCTCAAGCATTCTTTTTGTAAAACAGCAGAAAAAGAATTGATTGAATTTGCATTAATTAGAAAATTAAATATGTTTTATAGATGTATTTTAGCAGAACCTTTAGGAGAACCTCTGTCATTTATAAATGTCTACATTTTGGAAAGTGGCATTTCAAAGTTATTTCAATGCCTAAGAATATGATAGAGACTTCAGAATTACAGCCCAACCTTTAGTGATTGCAGTGTGAAGTGTGTGCTCCTGGAAAGCCCATCAGGATCAGCCTGCCTTTGGTATGTGCCCCAACAGCTGTAAAAACCTGGCCTTTGCAGGGCTCACTTTCCCTGTACATCAAGAATAGGTTTGCCTCTATACAGCAGCACAATCTCTGGGTAGTCCTGCCAAGAGTCCTTTCTTTGAGCAGAGTTTTGGGGGTTTTTGTGTTCTCCAGAGCTCCATTCTGGAAGTGGCTTCGTGTTCTCATCCTGTGCTGGGCATCCCTTACAGCTGCGAGAATCCAGTGGGCATTAGCAGCGCTCAACACCTTCCAGACAAAAGCCTCAGCTGAGTTTGCACCTATCAGGCAACTAATTAGAAAGAGAAGCTATTTTGTATGATAAATCCTTAGTTTAATGTATAATCAGACAGCTCCCTTTCAGAAACCTTCCTGATTTATTTCAAAGCTATTACATTAAAGAGGATTACATTTGGTGCCCATTATATTGATTTCCCTCAAAATGTACCAATTTATACTTCTAAAATATGCCCTAAGACTGCATTGACAGCTAAATCCTGCTAATCATTAGTATATAAATTATAATAGACTACTTGTTGAAGCATCTGGATAGCAGTTTATGTGAAGTAAGTATGGTCCATTTGTACTTTTATTGTGAAAGTCATGTCAGCACTTACACTATTTCCAGAAGTTAATAACTCACCCAGAGGAGTTCACTTATGGCCATAACTTGGCACACAGATCTCAGACAATGTTGACATTTTATTAAAAACTTTAAAAGTGTGTCAGTGTCTTTTTATTTTATCAGTCTCAACATTTTTTAAAAGCCTTATTTCTTTGGGTTTTTTTTCTTGAAGTATCAATTAAAAACATTTATTAATTTTGTGTTTGGTCACAAGTTGGTCAATATATTGTTCTTTGTATTTTGTGGCTTTAAAGAGGTGATTCCAACTCTTTCTAATAAAGAAAAGAAGCTGTTGGCTAATTTTCAGCAATAAGAAAACGCCTCTTGGTACATGAATAGTCACCAGATCAGCCACAAGCAACCATTTTTGCTGTCACCTATGTAGGCTTATGTAGAAATTCTGAAAATGTTGAGTTCTTATTTTTCCTGAAACCTGGTAAGGCAAGTAAATAGAACACTGTCATTCCACCCCTGATTGCTTGGCCTCTTGGATGGCATAAGCCACTTTCTAGTTCATGGCCCTGAACTTCTACACATTAAATAAAGCAAAAGATAAATTGTTTTCCCATTACAGAGGGAAATTTGTTTCCCCAGTACAAGTCATTGCTGAGAGGTCTAGTTAATATTTCTTGGCTGTGTTTCAAAATTGTGACAATAAAATTTTCTTATGAAAGAAATTTAATTAAATATGAAAATGTTCCAATTACAGCCAGTGTTTATCATTAGTTTTAGAAATTGACATTCAAAAGGTATGTGTTATATACTGAACACATCTTGAAAGATGGCATTTCTTTTTATTTAAAAAGTAGGAGAAGATGAAAGAGAAAAAAAATTTGTATTTCAGTATCCTGGAAAATCTCAGTGTTGTTAGTCTAAGATTGCTTTCCATTCCTGACATGGTTTTTACCTCCAGTTCAGGAGTTTTCAAGAATGCCATCTTACAGCTCAAATTCTAACTCCTATTTTGCTGAATCCGCATGCATCTGTGTTCTTTTCTACACAGATATTTAATAAAAATACAATTTTGATCCCAAAATGGAAAAAGCAGGCAAACAAATCTGCTTTTGCTGATAATACCATTCATGGAAAAGTTTAACATCTGTATCTTTTTGCTGTTACTGCTTTTTAAAAATTGTTCAGTAAAAGACACAAATGGAAATCAGGTTGCAAATCCACCAGTGTTATTTTCTTTGTACTTGCAACTGCAGAATACCATGGCATTACCCAATTTCAAACACATAAAAATATGTGCACTGAATCTTTGGGACATGTAATTTTTTTATCCTTTTCTAAAGCTGTAGATTATCACCACGTGGTTGAACAACAAAAGCATGATTAAAGTAGTGATCTTAGAAAAATAAAAACATGAGAACTATTCTGGAGCATTACAGTAAACATTTGACTTATGAATCATCCAGTAGATATGGTGTTGAAAGGCTGGAGAGTTTTATTCATTATGAGGTCCTTCTGATGTATTATTTGACTTCAAGTAACATGACTCATATTTTCAGTAATTCAAAGTAATTTGCCAATCACAGTATAGCACAAACAGTTTGTAGGGATTATCACCATTATTGTTATTATAACTCAGTAAATGAGAGATCCAAGACTTATTTCCAAATGATGTGGTTTGATAAAATGTCAGTGTTTGCTCATTCAGTGTCCCAAGCCTGCTTTGACTAATGAGATTTCATATATTCATAGACCTTGTATGGACACAAATGTATGCCCTGTGACAGCAGCAGAGAGGGAGTGGTTGGTGCTCTGTGTGTTCTGTAGGCAGGAAATATCAGATTTGGTCAGATCCCTCCCCTGCAAGGATTGGTACCAGGAGAATCTGGGGCCAAAATCTGTCTGGGGCCTCAGGTCTGTGGAGGGGGACATTGAACCGTCAGGAGACAAACTGGACAGAGAACTCATGAGTTCACTTTGCAGTGAATGCCATAATATTTATCTTTAATGTCTCATCTAAAGTATTCTGTGTCTGGCAATAGGACAACTTGTACCCATTCTGCTATGACAGGATTTCAGTTTGGGAGGGGTAAACCACTTTGGAAATTACAACAGAAGCTTTGCCCGTGTCTGAGATCAGACTCCTCACAATGCTGAGAAATGTAGAAACATATTTTTATTGTTAACCTGCTCAGGTAATAGCCAGAATAGTCTGCAAATAAAATATGATTAAGGCTTGAATGTGTTGTGTTTTAGTCACAAGTGGAAGCAGAAAGTCTTATATATCCTAAGAGAATCCGGTCACAGGATATTCAGATAAACATCCTAATTTCTGGCTGTTAGTCTGGACTTTGAATCTCTTAGGGTTCCTTAATTGCCAGCTTGAAAACACAGCCCTTTGGCTGAGGTGGAAAGGTAGTCTGGCTGTGCTCCTCTAGACTAGGACGTCAGCTGTGAGAAGTAAAGCTTTTTCTGAGACCTCGACAAGTCCTGGATCTTCCCTTAAGATTTATAAAAGTGCTTACAAATACATACTGTTCCTATTTTTCGTTTCAGTCATGGGTTGTACTCAAAAAGCAAGGAAGCCCTATAAAACTAAAAAATGGTTGGGGAGTTATAAAAATACCCTGACTGCTTCATTATTTTATCATTACTATGGTCAGATTTCAATCTTCACATGCTTCCTATAGCGTTGGATTTCAGAATTATTTGTCAGAGCAGTGGCTGTGCTAGGAGATGCTGGAAGAAAGTTGAAGGCTCTTAGGAATTCATAAAAGCTCTGCCACCAGCACAGTTTCCTCTGTGATGATTCTTGCCTTGTTTCTGCAGGCTGCTGAAACTTCATGAGGCCAAAAGTAGTACTGCTCAGCTTTCTTTTTTTATTTTTTTTAGCTTCCTTTCTATTTTTATTATTTTTTTAAGCTTCCTTTCTATTTTTCTTTTGATAATGGAATGAGCCAGGTGTCAGTAGGTGTCAGGCATTTTCTAAAAGTCTTAGGGAGGATCCTCCAGACACCAGGTAGGGCTGAGCTGTGCCCTGCCTCTCCCTTTTCAAACTGGGCCACCTCAGCCACTCCCTTCTGCTGTCACTGTGCCCCTTCTACTCCTCAGGACCAAGGCACCTGCCTTTCCAGCAAAGTGTAAATTCACACTTAGTGTAAATTTGCATGCCCAGGGCTTATGGGAGGTTTGTTTTAGGGTTTTGGGGTTTTTTTTATTAGTTACAGATGGAAGTAAAGTCCCTCCCTTGAGCTTTGCTCCTGAACACAGAGCTTTTCATGGGGTAAGTGAGCAGATTGCTGTGGGAGCCTTTGTCACAATGTTGGCATCACATTGGCTGCTGTCCTGTAAAGTTTGATCGTCTCAATGATGATTTACAGATAACCTCTTTCCCTCCAAGATCCCCTCTGAAGATTCCTGCAAAGGCAATGGACTTCCTGTCACCAGTGTCTATAGTTTTTTTCTGTTTACACTCAATTTATATCCTTTCTGTGTTTCCTCCTGCTCCTGCTGCTGCTTCATTAGTCCTCCAGAAGGAAGATGTGTGTCAGGGAGTCAGAGGGAGTCTGGTTTATGATGATGTTCACAGACTGCCCTCCACAGTTGGGTTTGTCAGGGCTTGGCTGCAAACCAAGCCCTTCAGCTTTCCCTGGTGGTTTGAGTTTGGATGAACTTGGGCCTCCCAGCAATCATCATCCTGCTCCCCTTTCAGCTTGGCCTCACATCAACTTCCCACCATCTCCTCCCGTTCTGCCTGAGCTTGGCCTCCAGGAAACACCACTTGCTCCTGCTTCCCTCTGTCTTGGAAGTCTCCATGTGCCCAATCATCTCCATCACTAATTCTAAAAATCTTCTGGAAGAAAGTAGCAGGCTTGAGGTTTGTGAGTAAAGAGACAGAGCTTCAGCTTTCCACTGCCCACTTAAAGACAATTCACTCATTTACATTCTGCATCACAGTAGCTCTGATCAGGGAAGCAGTCTTTGTGTTGTGTGTTCAAACTGTCTCACATAAAAAAACAGTAATTAAATAGGACTTAAAAATGTCTCTGTATGTGCAGTCATTCCACTCACTTGATGACAAAAAAAATAAAGGGTAAGATACCATAAATAATACAAGATTTTTTCCCAGCTTATTGTTTAGAATCCAAAACTAGGTGACAGTTTGCACTTTGAGATATTTTGCATTTGACACTATACCAGGCTCTGTAGCTCAAACTGAGATGGAAAAGGTAGGTGCACATTTATATGGATTTCAAAGGGTTTAATAATAAAATATTTGTAAAGTGTTTTTTACAGTACTTTAAAATTATTTTAAAAGTAATTTTAAAGTATTTAAATATGCGATACACATATTATAGAGAAAACAAGAAGGTTCCATGTCAAGAAACAACAAAGAAAGTTGTGAAATCATTATAAATTGCCCCTGAGTTAAATAATAAAGTATGAGTTAAATAATAAACTATAAGAAAAGCACAACACAACAAACCAGCACATTGCAAAGGACAGTTTCTGAAAAATAATAACATCTTATCTAAATGTATAACAGATACTTGAGTTTTGCTGAGGTAGGAACCATACTTTGTCATAAGAAAAACAGAAGAAAGTGTAGAACTGCTCAGTAGTTTGTCCCATTTTTTGTCAACTTTTCCCTTTTATCACAGACTACTCATAACAGTTCACTATGAGGATGGCTGGTGTCACCACCCAGGACTGAGACTGCCCAATGTTTTCAGGCATAAGTTTGTGTTTTCAGTGCATTGAAAAATATCCAGACTTAAACTGACAGGCTGAATTTTTATTTATTAAAATTTTTTGGGGTGTTTGCATCAGGGTCAGCCATTCCAGGTAATAAAGCTAATAAATTTTTCATGTAATAATATAATTCTGAAGATCTTCTCTTTGAAGAGAGGAACTGAAAACAATGAGCAGGGGTGAGAGGAGGAAGTTACAGATAACAGGGATCACTGAGAAGGAAACTAAATGAAGTGTGAAGTTTGGAAAGGTGAGACTTCATTTTACTGTGCAAAAAAACTGAACCTGGGATCAGAAGCAGTCTGGGAAATGCCCAATTCACAAGTGCTTGTTCACATTTTTATATATCCTGAATATGATTTAGGAATGACTGCCAGTGAGAGTGCAGCGATGTTGGGTGATACTGAAGCATAACTATGGTATTTATTACACAATTGTATTATTTTCTATAATAATGTCTACATAACTATATTATAGAGAGTTCCTGTTGGAATACCTCTAATTTGTTAGCTAAGACTTCCTGGAACTGAGGGGAGAAAAATATCTAGATTTTATTTTTAACCATGCTACATAAAACAGCAATGTCTTACAAGGTTTTTTACCACCTTTAGTGGTGGGCATCTTCTATTAATCTGTATTGGCCTTTCTTGACAGTTATGGTGTTTATTTCTGAGGATTGTGCATTGGGACGTAGACTCAGTGTCTCCTTTCCCTGAGCTAAATGCTGAAGATGGATTTTGAACTGAAACAGATTTGTAGTATAAATAGAAGTGAAAAAATAGAAGTGAAACCAACTTTTAAAAAATATTTAAATGTGTTCTGGAATATTTCACATGTAGTTATTTTATATTTTAAAAGATTATAATCAGAGCTGATACTGGTAGGGAGAAAGAAGAGGATCTTAAAGAGTTTAAGCTCAATACTCAAAGGTGATACAGATTGAAAAATAATCCTGCTACAAGTCTGTGTCCAACATTTCTTATTTTGAAGCCAAGTTAAACCTCATTTAAGATAATTCCATCAGAAATAGGAGGCCAAAATGTCCTTAAGATTTTAGGCATCTTTTATGTATGAGAGAGAGTCTTAATCTCTACTGTATTCCGTGGGAAAAGGAATGGAGATATTTTTGTAACCTTGCTGATCTAGTGCTTATATATAGTGTTATAGTGTATAGATATTTCAGAGAATGCAAATCCCTTTAGCTTTAGCTACTTTTTCCTATAATCATGTATTTGGAATCCATTTGTCAGGTTTGTAGGGAGACTCAGCTCCTCTCTTGCCTGAAATAAATCACTCTAATCTATTTTCCTCTCTTATTTTAAGTAGGAAATTATTCTTTTTACTTAGAACCTAAGAAGGATTCTAATTCTTTGCACAGAAGTAATTTGTTGAGGAAGGATTTCCTTATCGTCCTGTCTGTTTGCTCAACCATGGAGACTGAAATGAACACAACCCTGATCTATTCTGAGTAGTTATTTGTTTTCCTTCATGTTTGCCTTGATACTAAGCAGCCCTGAGCCATGTACCATTTCAGCACTTCCCAGTACTTCCATCCTGAAAGCAACCCACTGAGAGAGTAAAATATTACCTTCAGCCATGGAATCAATGCACAAGGAAATTACTTATTTAACAATAATTATCACTGAGCCAAGAATTTAACTTTGTCGTTTTCAACCATCTGTTATTTCATAGGGTCTGCACTACAAAAATAGCAGCCACTTTATTAAGCAGAGAGAAGAAATCTCAGGGAGTTAATAACTGTTTTCCATAGGCAGAATTAAAGGGTTTTATTTGCTTCACCTAAGTACATTTGTTATTGTGATTAAAACAGAAAATTGGATTTGCAATATTCATTTGAAATGATACATTTTGTGTTCCATAACACAAAATACCCCTCTATCAACTCCCATCAATCTCAGGTTCTCCTGCCTGCCCTCAGCTCCAGCCCACCCTCCTCTGTGACATTAGAGAAAAGGCAGCAGTGAACACAAAACTCATTTTTCCCTGTCTGAACAATTTTTATCCTTTGGACATTTTGGTTGAACCAAGCCTGCAAATGTGGAAGAAAACTTTATACTTTGAAGTCTATGTTCCACACAAAGGCCAGCTAGAGTTTTTGTTATTTGTGGCAATTATCTGGATACTTTCCCGAACAATATTTAGAAAATTTTCAGTGCAATTTTAGTTTTTTAATCTAAATCTCTGTGGTAGCTGTTACACCCAGAAGGCTAAAACAGGAATTAGTGACATGGAAGATATAATTTTGAAGTTTTCCTGTTTCCTTTTCCCCCTTCATGTAGCCAGTTGGTAAAACACAGATTTAAATATTGGGTGGCTTGGAGCGCAGATATTTTATTCTGAAGTTCTCAAGTGCTGAAGGATTAGGGATTGCTCAGGAGAATATATTGGCTCAAAAACCTTTTTAAGTATATTTGAATTGCTCTTATGGCATTAAATGACCAGACCAAAAAAATAAAAAGGTAATCTTCTAGTCACAAAGTCCTTGAAAAGCTCAGGAGGGAAAAACCTGCAAAAGTGCTTTAGTATCACATAAGGAGTTGAAAAGAAAATAATTTTCTTATAGTTTAACACTGTTAATTCTTTCAAATCTGGAGGCATTCAAATAATTTTCAGCTGAATTTTAGGAACTGTTAGTAATTTTCCTTTATTATATATTATGTAGGATTTTGAATATTTAGAAGCTACTCATTCAAGGAAGGGAAGTTCCTGTGTGAAATTGTGCAGGGAGCAATGTGTAAATAAAACAAAACTGTGAGATAAAAATCTCATATTAATATAGACCACTAAAAAACCTGCCTAATGCTGCTTTCAGCGTGCCATGTTTGTGAGATGTCTTCTCTCCTCCTGCCCTGCAGGCACAGGTAGAGATCATGGAATCATTTTGATGGGAAAAGACCCTTTAGATCATCAGGCCCAACCATAAATTAAGTGCAGCCATCATGCAGTTGACATCGTGTAGTAGTTCAGTATTTAATACCAAGCCAAAGGATTTCAAAACTATAATTGAGGAATTGCAACAGGAATATGTTAAAATGTTGCTGTTGTTGTGCTGTATTACCTTGACCAGAGTGGATTGTTTCTCATTTACCATCTTTAATGGCATTGTACCTCAGAGATGGGTGATACAACTCTTTTCAAAGTTAGGTAGAAAAGTAAACTGATTTCTTTTTTGAAGTCTGGCAGTAGCTAAATTAATAATGTCTGTACTTTCAGTTTCTGCACAAGTTACCCTGCTGCTGAAATTTTCAATCTGCTCAAGTGGAAGCAACCCCAATATTCCTCACTGTCTTTTATTTTCCCTCACAGTCTGTCCAAGAAAGCATCAAAATCTTAGAGCTGCTACTATGAAACCAAACCTGGAGCTGCCCCTTCTCATGCTCATGGAGAGGGATGCTCTGCATTTCATAGAAATCAATCCCAGCATTTCTGTGAAATGAAATTTACATAGCATTGCTATGCTGCAACATTCCATTGTGACTCAGTGAAACATGCACACAATTTACAAATGAGTTTTGCTGTAATGACCTGGTTCCTGTTTCATGGTTTTTTAGATTCTTTTATGTGGTAGGTTTTGTACAGGACACAGAAAACATTCTGTGCATGTTGACTCTCTTTGTAAGGAAGGTTCTGAACTGTAAAGTTACCACTTATCTACAAAACATTTACACTTAAATCAGAATCATAAGATAATTTAGAGTGGGAGGGAACTCATGAGCTTACCTAGTCAAAAATCTATATATACATATAATTTCATTAGGGGAGAACAAGAGTTTTAACTCTTTAATTAATGTTTATTATGCTTTCATTAACTTTCATTAACACTTTTCAAGAACAGCAGTTTTCTGGGTGCTGGTATCTCTAACAGAGTGAACTCCAAAGGGCTGAGCTTATCAGGACCTTAAATGAACAATATCTGAGTACACTCCACACATCCCTGCCTGTTACAGGCACATGAGACTGACCCTTCCCATGCTGACACACATCCAGGAGTGATGTGATTTCCTTGTGGAAAGTTCCTGAAAGTGTGTGTGTGTTTTCTGCCTGCATTTCAGAAGAAGCAGGTAGGGTGTGCTAGGAATGAGCCCAAAGGCAAGCAATAGATGAAGCAAATGTGCTGCTTGGCTGTCAGAGAGCATCTTCTCACGGACCATAACATTAATTCCTAGATAATAAAATGGAGCTGGAGAGTCTCCTCTGGTGTTTATTCAAAAGGAGAACTGGATTTTTTTTACTTACTCTCTGAAGCAAAACCATCCACGAATTACAGATAGCAGAAAAATATTTATAACCTGCTCTAATATGAAAATTCCTTATGTAATTTCACATCCCGTTGTATCAGTCCATTACAGATTTCATTTCACATACTTTTCCCTACCTGCTAACACAAAATCAAATAAGTGCATGACATCAGTGTGTGTGCATTTGCAAAAGCAAGTACCAATAATCTAAATGTAAATATGTTTTCAAATGATTCCTGCTGTAGGCCCTAGAGGAGGAATGAATAAATGAAATTTCATTCAGTTTTCCTAAACAACTAAAGGCTTTGTTTTTTTAAAAAACCCATGAATTTGCTAGGAGTTAGATCTTCAGACTTCTAAAGTATTTTTTGGATTCTCTCAGTTTAGGCAGGTGAAACCAGAAGAATCAATTGCTTTTGTATCTTCTGCAAACCTCAGTGCTTTATATTTTTCTTCATTACAAACAGCGATAGGAACTTCAGACTAGGCTGGAAGAAAGGTTCACTGATATTTGACAAAACATAATCCCACCTGAGATAATGAGAAACATGTCATTTAAACCAGTAGTATCTTGAGTAATGATTTTTAAAAATTGGAATCCATTTATCATTAATATAATTTTTTAAAAAATATTATACCCAGTAATATTTGTCAGATGCTTCCTTTTAAGATAATACATATAATACGCTTAACTTGCATTTTTTCAAATACATTTTTAATGCTTCTTGTGTTCCACTGATAATTTGTGGACTAAATTACCTCAAAACAAATCATCACTTGAAGTGTTAACCAACATTTTCTTGTTAGTTCAGCAAATCTTCATGAGTTTCAGTAGAAAACACATTGTGTGGGTTCCCTACAGCTTTTATATTGGTACCAGTAAAATATAAATGAGATTGGTGTGAACATAAAGAAGTTCAGCTTGTGGTTCTTTGATGTTAAGTATGGAGACATGCAATTTGAATGATTTTTTTCTTTTTTTGCCATGTGTATTCTTCACATTATACAAGCAGCATCTTTCTGTTTAAATGGTTTAAAATATGACTGTGGGGTCTCTTCTATTTAATTAGTTGTGGTTTCATATTTTAGGGCTTAACTTTCTCTTTTCATTATGAAACCTTTTCTTCCTGACTAATTTTAAAGAATCATTTTAAAGGAATTGAGCCTGCTGGGTTCATTTATTTATTTTTGTCTTTCCCAGCTGTAGGTATCCAGATGAAACTTGAATTTTTCCAGCGGAAATTTTGGACTGCAAGCAGACAGGTATATTTTAAATGGAAGTTTTCTTTGTTATTGAATTTGCAACAGGTTTTTAACTGTGGAAGTAATGATCTTGTCACAAGTAAACTATTGTAAAGAAACAATGTATTTGGAGACTGGTTCTGTTTTTACATTTGGAAAAGGAGAATTCAGAGATGGAGAGCAGTTGCTTGATTTTTGGAAGCAAGTAGGAAGTTTATTAATTTCAGGACCCAATACATAAGGAGTTACTTTGCTGGCATGTGGTTTTTCTCCCCTAGAAAAAGTGCAAGCAGTAACCAAAAGTGTGGTATTTGTTTCCAGCTATAGCAGAATCACGACTTCTCATGTAGGTTTTCTCTCTAAGGAACTGTAGGATCACACAGATTAATTGACAAAAGTACATTCCTGAATGATGGTTGGTACTCACAGAGTCCAATAAACTTCACCTGAACCATTCAGGGATAGAATTTGTACTCACTGGAGAGGATAATCAGGTACTTTCTAAAGATTAGGAGATGTCATCCCCGGTTTGAGAATCGATTGGAACTGTGCTGTTGCAGAAAATAAACCCTGGCCCCACCCCTACTGGAGAATCTTCTCTCATCTATGAATGGTCTCAAAGATTTAGAGTGTGGAGGAGATTGTGGTGTTTAAAGCAGCTGAAATTACTGTGTGAATGAGCCCTTTCTCTGCAGAGAGGAACAGAACACATTTGGTGAACGATTCAAAAGTTTGCTGGTCATTTTTAGAATTTATTTAGATAAAGATGTAATCAATATCAACTCCTTTAAAATTTTGCTCATATGAATTTATATTTTTTTTTTATTTTGTAGTCATCCAATAAAAATTGAAAATATTTCACTGATTTTTTTATATCATCTTTAGTGTGCATCTCTCGACGGCAGATGTGCTATAAGTTGTGATGATGAAGTAAGTATTTAACAGATTTTTTCCATGTATACCTCTACTGCAGTAGAAGATACAATTGATGAATTTAATTTGAACATCTCATTGTACATCATGGTCTTTATCACCTTGTAAATATTTTACTTTTTAGATACTGAGACTTTTGTTATGCCTGTTACAGACACCCACTGAATTACAAGGTTGAGTCCAGTACCTCAAACATGTGTTGCAATAATTTCTGCTTTGTGAATCCAGTTTGGGAAATAATTTGAAGCACTGCTAAGGCATTTGTTTACTACTTTATTGTTGATGAAAGAAAGAAAACCACTAGCATTTTAAAGTCTTCAGCTGGACACAGCAGGAACCATACAACCATATGTAGAGATTTAATAATAGTGTGAACATTGCTGATTTAGAGATTCCAGACTTTTCCTTAATGGCAAAACACACTGTTGGTAGGACTCAAACAAAAATCACAGCTCCTCTGGTGAGTCCCTTGACTTTCACAGCTTCTCTCAATGGCAAGAAAATACCTGCTGAACATTTACAGTATAAATTAAAGCATTTAAAAGTAAACATGAAGAAATTAATGCAAATTGAGTGGCACAATAGTCAATAAATGTTAATGATTCAGTAATAACATGTTAATTATAAGAATAATTAAAACTAAAGTGAATCAATTGATGAGTGTGTGATACCTTTGACCCTAAAATAGAGAAAACCCATTAATTAAAAATACCTTTTTTTTTTCTTGAGAGCTTTGAATTTGCTTATTTATTCTTGTTTTCCTGATGCCTCACATTTTATTTTAATGTTCTGTTTTCTTTCTTTTTCATTTCTGGTTTCTTAACCCATGTTACATTCCATTACTGTTATTGTATACTGGAGCTGTGAAAAATACATAGAGGACTTGAACTGGATCAAAGTTACTGTAGTTCAGATGTGTTCTCAGACCTCAGTTAACATTCTTGCTGTGTTTATTCTGGACTTCATGCCTACAGTTTTACAAGCTCAGAGACTCTCCACCTATGGAACGTTCCCCTTGAAATCTGAAATTCACTGAACTTGAACCTTTGGGCAAACCTGAGCCTAGTTCACTTCCAATACCTGTGAAACATTGTGAATTAGACCTCTTTCACACAGCTGTAGTCTATGCAAATGCTATTACCCCATGCATAAATCTTGTATCAGAAATCTGTTTGAGATTTGCTAGTAATGAGTAAATGCATTCTTCTGCCCTTTGTCCGTGTGAAAGTTAAATTACGAGCTGCTTCTTTAACACAGTAGTGATACTGAAAGTTGTTTATCTTGCTGGCAATGGGTGAATGAACGGTCCTGAATGAATATTTTTTTTCCTAGTTAATATTTCTAAAATGGATTGAAATAGAAACCCTCTTATCTTCATATTCCACAATGTTCTATTTATTGCATTATGTCTGTTTCCAATAACAGTGCTAAAAAATTAGTATCTTTTAAAGTTCTGAGCTGTGCTAGAGAATAACTAAATCTTAGAGATTTGAGACAGGGCCACTAATTCTTGAGTCGAGCCAGTCTTTTCCCAACAGCACATAAGCCATAAACTATGAAATTGAGCCTACACTTTTTTTTTGTCCAGCATGACTTCTTTTATTTATTTTCTATACTATGGAGAAATATTGTTTCTAAAGCAGTATCTTTAGATTAATCTTTCATGCATGAGGACTGCAAATATGTATCCTCAAAAGATCTCTGTGTTGACTTAGCTCCTCTCCTCATCCAGTGGGTGGGAGGTTTCTGGATGACTTTGGGGAGAGCAGTGTTGTGCTGTTAGAGCCTGCTTCTGAAATTCCATCCTTCACACACCACCGAGGTTAAGGAGCTGCCTCTTCTGAGTGCGTCACTCTGCTCAGTTCTTTGCCAGCATCATCAGCTTTTCACATTGCATTTGCCAACTTTGGGCTTTCTAGCAGATCAAAGGTTGAAATTGAGTTGTTCCAACTTCCTTTCTGACAGGTTTTCTGTCACTGGGGGTGTCTGTAGCCGGGGTTCTCCTATTAGAATGAATATCCTGCATTTGCATTAGGGAATGATGGTCATTCTGAACTTTTGCCTGATTTCAGCTTTTGCTTTTTTTTAAACACTCCAAGCTATCATTTCTGCAAATTTCTCTGCTTTGGCCCCACAGAACAGTAATAATATGTGGCTGGAATGAGACTCAGGCGCATCTAACCATCTCTGGAAATATCAGACTGCATTTTCACATCTTGCACAGCTACTACTTCATGGGGCTGCTTTCCTCCCTAAATCAGCACAGAGACCTTGCTGGATGTGCAGCATGCAGCAGAAAGCATATTTTGTCATATTTCTGTACAGCCCATTTGCAGCAGGAAAGGTTTTGAATTCAAAACAAAGCCAGGAGGATTCCTGTATTGAAAGCCATTCTTCTTATTTTTTCCTTTCATGCAAATATCATAGAAAATTCAATAAGCAAGGATAAAAATGTTGTTGATTTAGACCAACAATAGAAATACAATAAAGATTTAACACTGAGATAGGTATTTGGCAATACTGAGGAGAAGCTGAGTTCTATCAAGGTTTCAGGGTTTGAGTTGAACCTTATGTTTAAACTCTGAAGTGCAGTAATTAAAACTTTGCCTGTAGCAAGTAATTCTGTGAGGTTAAAATGGTGCATGTGTGTGTGTGGAGGGAAGCACTGATTTTCCTTGTTTTATACAGTTCAGACGTCTGACCTACAGAAAGCTAACAGTCCTACCTCTAAACCCAGTTCCCAATTAAAAATACAATTTGAAAAGCTTTAGGAGACCTGTGGGGCCTCTTTTACAGAAGTTTCTGGTCCCATCCCCCAATGAACAAATTAAAAAATATTACCTGGTCCCCTGTTGGTTCTGCAGGCTGACACTGTGTTTTCATTAATACATCGTTAGGGTAATGACATTGTGCTGATGTTTTTCTCCAAATACAGGAGCAGCCATCAGGAACACTGAAGTTCTGTGCCTTTGCAAACTTTGTTGCAAGGAAAACATTCAAGAATGAATTATAAAAATTTTGGGGTTTATGTTTGCTTGTAATTATCTTATATCCACCCATTCTGTACACATCTTCATTTTGTTTTGCATGGAAAAGAAGCAAAAAGATGAAATTGGGTAATACCCCATAACCAAGACTACACTCATTTTGAATTTATGTAAAATCTTATAACAACCTGAAGGTTTTACCCATTTACAATTGAATTAGAATTGAAGTATGTAACTAACTTATTGCTATGCCCTAAAATCAAAATTTTAAATAATATTTTGTTATTTTTCAGACAATCAACTGTTACCTAATAGATAACAATGGATTTATTTTAGTGTCTGAAGACTATCAACAGGTAAGTGTAAGATTTTTTTTGAGTTTTCTCGTGTAACATATTAATCTAAAATTACTTTTTTTAAGTAGGCCACAATCTGAAAATGGTAAAGAATTGTAACAGATAAAAAAAAAATCCTTCTACAAAGAATGTAAGTTTTTTTCTCACAGGAGCTCAGTTTCTGTCTCCCATTGGAGCAGGGTCTGTTCTTAAACTCATAAATGTTCTCTTAAAAGACCTTTCTCTCACACTGCAGAAGTGTCTGTCTTCTGTAAGAGGCTTTTACTCCAAGAAAAAAAAAAATCCCCGTGCCATTTTTGTCACAAGGAAAGATTGGGAAGGCGGGGGAAGGACACAGAGCTTTTACATTCAAACTTAAGATAATGAGGTTTTACAGAGCTGTTGGCTGAGGAGTTTGTTTTCTGAAGTGGATTAAAGTCATTGAAGGATTAAAACTAAGCACTCAGCTTTCAATGGAGAGGACAAGAAATATGATTATCACAGAATCACAGAATGTTTTGCTCAATCCTGCAAACCTTGTGACCATCACCATTCTCATTAACTTTTGCCTGAAAACTGCTGGGCTGGTGCTGCAGTCACACGAGAATTGTCTGAAGTTGAATTGTTTTTATGTGTTGGGATTGTGAACAGGAATAGCCACACTCCTATTAGCCCTCAGCTGAATTAAAGTTGTTCCAATGAGCATGACCTAAGAAATACACTCATTATTGAATGATCTTCATACACTTAAAACATGTCTATTTCCCCTTTTGTTGTTACAATTTACAGGTGCATAGCTGTGACTTGTGTCAGTGATTTGTCAGCTCATAGCTGGCTATGGCCAATAATTATTAGGAAGAGATGTTTCTTTTGATAGTCACCTGATAAAAGCCATTACATATTCCTGTGAATAGTCTGGACAACTGTTGCACCAGAAATAGGCTGGGAATGGATTCTGACCTGTTTTATTAGTTACATCAATCTAAGTCTAAGAGGGACAGCAGAGAAGTCTCTATGTTTATGTAAATTTATAATCAGATTTCATTAGTGTATGTCTGTTTTATATATATAAAATGTGTATACAGGCTATTCTGAATAGAGAAGGGGTGGAGAAGTGGAATGATGCCTTATCAGTTCCTGACCTATCTGGGGTTGCTTCAGCACTGTTTTTCTATCAGCTTTCCAAACATGACCTGAACTGCTCCCAGAATCAGGTTTGTGGGGCAGAATAATTCTCCTGAATTGCAACTAAATCCTGATGTATTAAAAAACCAGTGATAACCTGGGTGAGGCTGCTTTTGGGGGAGAGCTGGCATTTACAAAGGGAGCTTTTGTGGAGAGAACTGTCACTGAAATGTCTTCATAAGATTGGTGCACAACTTGACAAATCAGGTTTATTACTATCTAAGGTCATATGAGGCATTTATGGTTTGGAGTTTCTTGACGTTGCCTGCCTCTCCAATCATTAGGGTAATCTTTCTTCATCAGTCAGCCAAGGCTATTGAAGCTGGTATTTTTAGTCATGTTCCTTGTGTTTCTAGGAGACTTTACATACCCATATGTTTTGGAAAGTGTTCCAAGATTCCCCTGAGGAAAGAAAAAAAAAAAAAAAAAAGAAGAAGGCAATACTTGCCATTTAGGTGGAGGAATGCCTTTTTATAGCTAGGGCTGTAACTTTTCTGCCTGCAAACTCCCAGGTGCATACTTGAGGTCAGCTAAGTTCCTTGTAATGGAATTGGGGTTTAGTTCGTACAAAACCTATGGAATCCCTGCAATTTGAGAGTGTAGTGCCCTTTCCCCCTCATAAATTGTGGGATTTTTTCCCTTTAAACAATGAAGAGAAATATCCAATCCTCCTGGGAGTTGAGGCTCTAAAATAAAACAGGTCTTCCCAAGGTAGAAAAGTGCTGTACTTGCAAGATTTTCCACTGTCACATGAATGGCTGCAGATGACGGAGTCACTTCCATCCTACAGACCAAATTCATCGCAGCAATGTTTGTTTTCTCAACAGAGATTTATTTTTATTAGTCCACAAGTACTGAATAGGGACAAAATGAGTAATTCATCAAGCTGAGTGGTTTTAAGTATGAAATGACTCTGAATGGAGTTAAAATTTATAGGATTGATGAAATGTACTGTTCCAGCTCCTTAAACAGGTCATACAGGAATTATAAACAATGTTTTTTAATGACTGTTTATGAAATCCTCTCACAACCTGTTTATATCTTTTTTGAGCAACATTTTAATCACAAGAGTTTGTGATCAGATTAGTGTGTTTTCTTTACAAGCTTTAGGTTTGGAAGGCTTTTATTTTTGATATTAGATGTTATATAATGTACCTCAATATATTGTTTAAGCTCTCACATCTGCTCAGGGGAAATAATATAATCCCAACAACTTGCCATAACTGGGAAGTCCTCTTCAGGTTTTATGTAGCAGCAGTCCTGAAAATCTGTCTATGTAACTGTCAAAGCCACTCTCGTCAAATCCTAGAATATGCCAGTTTAAATTCCATCCTTGCTTTTGGTAATTCCTTGCATTTTCCCCTTACAGACTGGTTACTTTTTTGGGGAGGTTGAAGGGGCTGTGATGAACAAGTTACTAACAATGGGCTCTTTTAAGAGGTAAGAATTAACATTTTATCTCTTAAAAAATGTTTTAACAAAAAATCAGTCATGTGAAAGAAAGGCAAGACTGGCGGTGTGGCTGGATTCTCATCTTTTCTGTACAACCTGAGTGTCATTTGATTCCATACACATCAAATATTGAGAGTGCTGGAGTCAGCCTACAGTGAGTTTCCTATTGAAAGAATGGTTTATTTGACTACAATGCTAAACCTGTGTCCCTTTCCTCTTCCCACTGGGCTCAGGTGGAGAAGGGATTGGGCCATATCCCCATTGAGCAGTTCTAACCAGCTCTAAAGCAAAACATTTATGCCACGTTATCATCTTGACCTGTAAAAAGTTGGAGATTGCTAAAGCTAGACAGTTGAAAATGCCCTGCTATTGAAGGGAAAAATGTGTTCTCTCAGTGATCCATTTCCATTCACATGCTAACTTACCTTTTAACATGGTTGTGACTATGGACCCAGTCTCACTGTCATGATGACATTAAAAACTAACAGTGATTTTATATGTTATCCCTTGAAATAAATTGTTCACTCTGAGGAATTAAGAATAAAATTTCCCTTTAACCTGTAACTCATCACTGGAGTCTTCATGGCTTTCACCTGGTCTAAGAGTTGTTCAGATGGTCTAAGAACTGTTCTGTACTCCTTTGTCCTCTTACAGCACAAGAAAACTGCTTTTATACTTTTCCTTTTTATTTTCCTGTATATTTCTAATATGAATAAAGAGACATATCACAGATGCCATCTATCACTGAGTTATAACCTGTGAGGGCGTGTACAGAGGCTCTCTGAGCAGGTGGTTTGTGGGCTTGCTTGGTAAATCTGCTCCCTTAAAGGCAGAAGTTTTCTGTGCTGACCTGAAATGTGAGGATTTAGCACTCATAGAATCATCCCCAATCCTAGATTTCTGAGGGTGGCAACTTTTTCACATTTAGCACTGCATTTTTAACAAATGCTGTACAAGGAAGTGAAGTAATACCTGTTTATAGACTGGATTTGGCAATGAAAGGATCTGTTTGTACAAGAGATGAAGCATTTTATTTAATGTCAAAACTAAGGGATAATGCCTTAACTTGTCCCAGTTTGTGTTGTCCTGCCCAACAAACATTTCAGTCAGAACATCTGCTCGGTGATTGGCAGTGGTGGGTACCACCATTGAGAAAACATAGCTTGAGAGTTCCATCTAAAATGCACTGGGTGGATCTTTGGACTGGACCATTGGTTGGGATTTTGCTGGGCTTTGACTTCATTACTAGAGATAACAAAGACATAAGGTCAGTGCAACTGAGCTGCATACCAAGGAAAATGTAAATACAATGAGCCAATTATTCAACCATTATAAACTGACCACTGCAAATCAGTTAAAGACAGAATCAAAGTGGAGTAATTGCAAGTGAGCAACTTCCCACATAGCAGATAGCAGCAGCAAAAAAAACCCCCAGACTGTGTTTGAGCTGTGTTAGATAAGGCCTTTAAATAAATTATTCCAACAATATGAAGAAGAAATATTTGCTGCTTCTTACAAAAAATAGTGAGATGCATTTACAATATTTTTAAGATTATTAATTTGTCTTGGTGGGGATTGTGTTTTGCTTTTCCAACATTTATTTAAATGAAATATGAAGAAAAGAAAAAGAATGCTTGGTGCAGTGGCAGGATCTGTCAGCAGCACCATTTCCCTGAGAGCACAGTGTGGGCATTGCAGACATTATATTGTCATTTCTGCTCTTACACGGAGGCAAAGCAGAGAGCGCGCTCTGTTCATTTCATTCCCATGATATCCAGAGCCATCCTTCCCTGCAATTTGCTTCTTCTGTGGCATGTGCAGTCCAGCAGGTGAATTTTATAACTTGAGGTGGTGGTGCTCCCTTTTGGGTGGGTTTAGAAGGTTCTGTGGAGCCGGATCCCCCTGCAGCAGGGTTTGGTGACAGCTCCAGGGCGGCGTGGCCGGGGGTCCCCAGCGAGCTGAGTGGCGGTGCCAGCGCCTGCCCCCTCCTCATGATTCCTGCCAGCTGCCAGCTCTGCAGCCACAAAAGGAATGAAACAACTCTTTGTCTGATCTCCCAACTACTGCACATTTGGAGTGATATAGAAGTGCTTTGTAGGATTGAGATGGAAGTGCCAAACAAAAGGGGGTTGTTTGCTGCTGACTGTATTTCTTTTCAACATGCAGCAGGATGAAATTCAATTTTTATGTTCGCTGTTTATTTTTTAACGTGAACTTAAATACCTCCTTCCCTCCTCAATTTCTTTAAACTCAGTACTTCTTTTGAATAAAGTGTGCATATGTATGTATGTATATTTTCTTAGTTTATGGGGTTTATAATTAGGGAGAAAAATTATATCAGTGCCTGCACAGCAACGTGACATGCTCTATGATTTCATTTAGCAAAATTATGTTTATCTTATACCTTAAGTATTGCACACAGTTAAATAATTTAAATATGATTTAAATGTATTATTAAATAAATTAGGATGTGCTTATGGAAAAGTATCTGCTTCACATAACTTAGAAAAGTTTCTTTATGGTTTTCTCAGCGCTTTGTTTATATAAAAACAGTGAAAAAAAGTTCAACAGCTCAAACCATGAAAATCTAAAAAACCAACACTAACATCAGGAAAATTAAAGTCTATCAAAGCAATGAGATCCCTAAAGAAATAAACATAATAAACCTGTAAGAGAAAATGACACATCTCTTGACTTCAAAACACCTTCACCCTTTCCAGTAGGAGGAAAACTAAGCAATTCTGTATGACAAATATGGAAGCTGCATCATTTCCTCTCACAGTTCTCTTTCCACCAGGCGTCCTCTTACATAGAAGAGTCTACGCATTGATATTTGGTATTTAGTAATTTTGTAATTTCGGTGTTTGGCAATATTGGTATTTGATCAGTTGTCAGGATGTCTGACTGAAGTGGCACACCCCTGAAATGCAGCTTTCCCAGGAGCTAAGGCTCCCCCTATCAAGTTCTTGTTGCTCTGAGAGCTTCTCTTGTTTCCCAATTTTTCTTGTAGTGCAGATCCTTCACCTGTTCTCTCCACATGCACAGAGGCACTTTCATCTATCTGTCTTGATCTGCTTTATTAGCAAAACCTAGCAAGTGTTTTGCCCTCAGGTTATGAGTATAAAAGAAATTCAGAACTTTGTTCTTCTAGAAAGTGGTTTAGTAAATTCTTAAAGTCAAATCATGAGATCAGTAACTAGTTGCTTAACAACAGGACAGAGTTTTCACTGAGGCAGCACAGCCTCCAGATGAAGGATGTTTTTCTGTTTTAGCCAGTATTACATATTTAAGCATTTTATTAAGACATTCTCTTTCTTTGTGCTAAACTGACACATTTAAAATTTGGGTTCATTTTCATGTGGATTTTTACATTCATGGATTTAGCTGCCTATTAATTGGGCAAATTGCACGTTTGCTTTGGAGAAGATCGGACTGAAGGAACATTCCAAATTGCAGTTGTTAGTCTTGGCATTGAACAAATTGTCATTACCAACAAGGTTTACTTTTTATTTTGTCATTTACTAAATGTGAATTTGGTACCTGCACACTGAAACTCCCACATTGATGTGGGGTATGTTTCCTGCTCATATTTTGTTCATGTGATATCTAAAATTAATGTCTTTAGTCTGAGTTTTAGGCATTGTTTGACTTTGTCTCTGTAAATATTACCTTTAATGCAGTGTATTCATGTACAGAATTAGTTTATACACTTAAGGAGAAACACAGGCATATGTGTTACATAAATGAGTTCTCATTCCATATTCTGTCAATACAGGTTGAGTTGCAGTTTTTATACAGGTTATTCATTGAGAACCTTGGCAATTGGGAATAGCTGAGCAATAAAAGCAGAGATTGATGATGACAAGTTTGTTCTGTCAAAATGCTGTAATTTAGTTTTAATCTTTCCATTGATTTTGGTGAAAGGTCTTCTGGCAGCTTTTGGACACTAACAATCTGTCAGTGCAGGTATGAGAGGCAGAGCAGCAACAGTCTGGGGTTTCCTACAATGTCCTGTTATCTCCCCACAGGAACCTCTCTAGACTTAGAAACTGGTTTGCTCCTCACACCGTTCAACACCGTCCCTCTTTCCCCTCCTTGCCAGAATGTCAGACAGGCTGCACATTTTATCTCTGAGTTATGAACACCTTTGCACCACAAGCGAGCTGTAGTCACCACTAATTTTTTCCACGGATTACTGAAGAAAGCATAGTGTCAATAATTAGGGCTTCTGTGTTATTGGCTTCCTTTGCCCAGCTCTTTAGAGCATATTTTCTTTTCCTGTAGACTTGACATTTACTTCCATGGTAAAAAGCTTATTATTCCTACACATTATCTGAAACCCACCAAATCTTGAACTGCTGACAAAACATTTGGAATTCTATGCATTGAAGACCTTTCAGCTGCTACAATTGTCAGTGGTGGTATTTTATACTACCAAGTAGAAATCCATGTCTGTGATGAAAACCTGGCTGAAAGCAATAGAGAGTACATCTGCCAATATATCCTGTGCTGCTGTAGGTCTTGGAAGTTTAATTTTCTTGAACCAGATTTGTACTCAATTGTAAGTACATTGCAAAGTAGGAGAGTGGAATTTACTGTATCAGGAAATTGACAATAAAGGGGTTTTCACTAAGATGTGTTTGGCCCCTGAAGTTACATAAACTGACTATATACATTTTGTTGTGCTAAATAGCTGATGCTGAACACAATCGGTCTGGGACTTCAGGCGTGGAAGTTGACAGTGTGGTGGTGTCAGGAAGTCTCAGGAATGTCCTCTGTATTAAGAGCAGAGCTCCCTTGGGAGGTGCTGTGATGCAGAGCATGGACTTGGCACACAGATGGGCTTAGAAGTTATGTTCCCTGACCATGGTCAGCGGGACAGGATATGGTCAGCTGCAAACAGCTACTTAAAGCTGAAATACAGTCACTTCAGAAAGGGTGATCTGGAAGCCTTTCTTCAGTAACAATGTGTTAAATCTTTCTGAGTGAGAAGAAAGTCTATTTTCTAAAATCCCAGAGAGATTTTAGCAGGGAAACAACACCCTGGAAATGACACCTGAACACAGAAACACTGCAGCATCTTGGGCAACGCTTTGACTACAAATGCTCTAATACCTTTTATATAGAATAGGGCTGGAAGGCTTTTGCTTTCATATTACATTTATAAGAATAAAACCAAAACAACTGGATTTGAAATTGCAAATGCCTTGGAACCAATATAATAACGTTCGTAGTGACAGAGAATCAAGAACTGGTTCAATATGTTGCAGTGTTCAGATTTCAGCGTGGCTATCAGCTTCACCCACTGATCTTTGAAGTGTGTTACACAATTCTTATTTGTTTCTAGCACAAAACAATCAGGTCTTTTAAGAACATTTTGCAGTAATGCTTTCACTGATATATTTTGCACATCCTGTGCTATAATAGTGTGAATCATCTTTAGAAACTTTGAGCTAGGTGTTGAACAGCCCACTTTGAGACTGCAATGCATTAAACCCAAAAACTCATTCCAGGCTTTTTTCAGAAAACTATGTACCTTTCTAAACATTTGCTCCTTTTGTTTTTTATTTTTCCTTTTTTTAAACCTGGATACATTAGCTGATTTCTCATTTTTTCCTGAACCAGAACCTTTACACTAGAAAACTCAAATATATTTACTTAAACTAAACTAAACTAACTAAAACCAATATATTCCAGAGATGATATCTGCCTTTCCAAGTTCTATAGTGTTCCACATGATTTTGAGGTTGCTTATGAAAACTCTTCCTTTCTGCCATCACTCTAAAATTTATTAATTATTTCCCTGTTAAATGAAGAGTGCTTTAACTGGATTTATTTATTGGTTTTCTTTTTCTTAATCATAGCACATTCTTAGATTGCTGAATACTCCCGACAATAAAATAACACAACCTACAAAAAATATAACCTAGCATGTTGGGGTGAAGTATTAAATATATTTCTGTTTATTTGTGGGAGTAAACATTTCAGTCTTTTAATGCATTTTTATCTTTGAGCATTTAAAGAAACTATTGAGTCTATCAGAATGCAATAATTACATAAATGCAATAGAAGTTCAAATACTGAGGGGGGAAAGGCTTTTAACAACATCAAAAATTAAATTCAAATTATAATAGATCTTTCACATGACATTATAATAGTATATATATTCTATATAGAATAGTATAATAGTGCATATATGTATCTACACAAGTATATATGTAATAGTATTATAATAGTATTTGATTAACACTGCTTAGCAGAATAATGGAGTCCACTGTTTGACCAGGAAGTTCTGCTGTGTGAAACTGAAAGCTGAGACATTGATTCACTTTTAAACATGGAACAGTTACCAAACTTAATAAATATATTGAAAAAACATTTACAATGAATATAGACAAAACAATGTATTCTGCTTCTAAGGCTAGATATTAAATAAAGCAGGATGTGACTCTTTCATCCATACAGAATTTCTTGATACTCTGCAGAGAGCACATTAACATCTCTAAACTGCCCTTTTCTATGCATTTATCTCTTGCCTCCATCACTGGGTGGTCCAAGTGCACACACAACAACACCATGCTCGGATCCTGAGGAATAAAATAGTCCAAGGCTGGAAAGGCTGAGCTTTAGAAATTCCTACCCAGGGGCTGGATCCTGACCATGGTTAAAGGATGAAAAAGAAGGAAGGGAAAAGCTAGGGGAAGTGGTGTATTTCTGCATGCCACAGAGGCAGCACAGCTTACACCGTGTACTGCTCTGTTTGTCTTGGCAGATCTGGGTGCGCGGATCTGGCTGTGGGCGGGATTCTGCCAAGGATGGTCAGTGTTCGACTCACACCATGTTTAGGTCTCTAGTTATGCGTTTGTCTCCCATGTGCCTCTCTCTGCCAGTCCACAAAACAATGGCTTCCTAGGCATTTCTATGCTCAACATAAGAGAAAAACAACAATGTAAGCAGTATGACCACGTGCTAAATGTTTAGCTGAAGCTGCGACATCCGATATATTAGAGATTTTGTTTGTAAGCTAGGAAGAAATAATAGACATAATATAGAAGTTTTAGTGATGATTGCTGTCACAAAATTAGATCAGAAAAAAACCCCAAAAATATACCCTTTACCACAATGGAATACAACATTTTATTGGTACAGGTTGCAAGGTTTCATGGCATGCAGTGCAGGATGCCTCGTGGTGATGCTGAATGCATTTCATGACCTGGTTTTGGCAGCTTCTGGGACAACCTCTCTGTAGCTGAATTTGTGTGCTCTTCTTTCCTCTTCATTTAGAAGCAAGGCACACATTGCAAAACATTGAAGTCCCATCTCATACCTCTATTAACCATCTCTGTCCAGTTGTGTTCCCTCGTCCCTCTGATGATGCAAAAGTCAAATGGAAATGTTCAATTAACAATAGTGAGTTCTATATATTTACACTTGTTGCAAATTATCAGCTAAAGATTCCTTACATCTGCTACAGATTTTAAATGTTTTGTTTATGTGGATGGATAAAGTTAATTGATTGTTCTATGGACAGACAGATTTAGAGAAATAATCACAATAATTCCATGTACTAGCTCTGAGTTCTGGATTTTGCATTTAGATCTCTGAAGTGTTTTGATGATAAGTAAAATTGCAAGCATAAGTAAATTTCCCTGTTTATTATGCATCTGAGGAGGCTTCTAGCATGACTTGATTACAACAGATACCTGGGATATTTTGCCTTGTGAAAAGAAGCAAAGGTAAACCCATACTGCTTCAAATATCTGTACTGTCAATGCACTGAAATTCCACCTCTGTCTCCTTCAGGGAGCTTCAGAAGCAATGCCACATTACAAAGCAGTTGTGCACTGAGATGCTGGGACTGTAGAAACTGAAGTTTGAGTTGTGTGTTGTGAGAAGCCTCTCAAATGCATAGGCTCTTTCACTTTCTGGGGCTAAATGTGCTGACCTGCGTCCAGAACCAGTTGTTTAAGCATTGTGTTGGATGTGTATTCTCCTCCTCCCCACATTGTTTATGCCATTGTGTGTTACACTCTCTGTGGATCTTCTCTGGTTCCTCCCCAGTTATGCTTTTGCTTTGTTCTGTAGTCTGCTAAAATCCTTACAAAGTTTTCACAGCATTTCTTTCACTCTTTCCTGTAACCTGTATTTTAATGATCCCATTCCCTTTTTCCCCCACCCTGCTGTTACAATTTTTATTTCCCTGTCCACTTTGTGAGCAGAATGTTCCATATCATCATCTTTATTCCACTGTGTTTTCTTCTTTTAGTCAAGCAGTTTTCTGTTCTTCCCTGTAGAATTACACTTTATGACTACCAGGCCATGTGTAGGACAAACAAAGAGAGTAGCGACAGTGCCCGTAGCTTACTGGACGTAAGTACAGCTCATCCTATCAGCATCTTTCCATGCAATCATCAAAGAAAATTGTTGCAAATATCTCATGGTCATTCTAAGACTGTTCTTTTGATTTGGAATGCTTATAGCTCTCGTGTTTATCCCAGAGCATACAAAGGGTGCTTCATTACAAACTAATGCAAAGTGTTCCGATTTTTCAAGTTCATTTTAATGCTGGGCCATCATTTCTGAGGTTCTGTCAGAATGTTTTTTGCACAATATGAATCTGCCTTCTTAGGAATTTGTAAATTTGGCAGTAGATTGTGTTTTGTCTGGGGGACTGGAATCACATATGCCTTTTCTGTACATAAACACGTAATTCAAATTAAAAATTGAGTTGTCTTTTTTTTTATACAAAAGGAATGGTTCATTGACAAGGCATGCAAGTCAGTGATTTTAGCAATTGCTTTTGCTTAGTATTTAAACATGTCTTTTAAAGTAGAATTTCAATGCATTTAAACCCTTGTGTTGCAATTTGTGTACAAATCCTGTCCTTCTGCTAGGCTTGATTAGAGACAATCTGGGTCTTGCCAAAGCAGCACTTTATTGCTAAATCCTATGTCTGGGTAATAATCCCAAGGATGCTTTGTAACCATTCACTGATTGCTACAATGATCTATCAGAACTGATCAGGTGTTAGATAGAGGTTTTACATACAAAAAAGGAACCATTTTCACAAGTAGATGACAGTAATAGCATGAAAAAATTCTTAAGTGAACAGCCATAAAACACTGGCAATTTTGCCAGTCAAGAAAAGTTGACTGATAGCATTTCTAAGTGCACTTCTAACTAGAAAAATATAGATCTATCTAGGAAAAAAAATAACCCCTTAATAATTTTGTTCTTTTGGGGATGTTTTCATTTACATATTTACATGACTGTTTTTCATATGCCTGGACTTATGGCATTTATCAGTTTGTTATTCACTAAGGTCTGAGCCCAAAAAAGACCATCTCCACATCATCAAAACTAGACTGCAATGAGATTTAAATTATTAGTGAAATAGAACAGGGTGCTGTGAAACACATTTGCATGAAAAATCTTAAAATATATTACAACTCTTAACAAAAGCCCTCTGTCCAAAGACTTGGGGCTTCAGTCCGGTTTGCCTAAGCACTCAGCATGTAGAGCTGAAGCATTATCCCTTAAAAAGTGGGCTCTATTCCAAAAGATATTTTTTTATTATTCCAAATTTTGTCCAGGATATTCAGGAAAATAAAACCCTGCATCTGTTTTGGGATGCACTGAGACATGTCAAAGATTTTTTTTATTTAAAGATAGTTAAGCTCTTTAAACCTCAAGTGAGTTTTGGTGATCCTCAGTATGAAAGATGAACAGAGTTTTAGGTTATTATTTTCCTGTTGATTCAGTCACTCCTATCAACCATGACTATTGAAAAAGTATAAAGGAAGTTTGCATTAAGGACAGGTAGGGCTGATTCCTCATGTTTCTTGTTTTGTGCCCAGTTTTTTACTTATCAGGTTATTAGGCAGTATCCAGTATAATTTCTGCTTAAGTAAAAGGTTTGTTCACAAAAGTTTATCCTTCCTTTTGAGAATTATGGTTTTATAAATACAGGAACAGAGACAGGGACAAGATGGAAACTCCATGAGAAGTTCCTGTTCTAAACAGCACAGGCAAGGAGAAGAGGCATCAGAAACTCCACTCCAGCCTTTTAGACTGTGGGAGTGAGATGATAAATTAGGGATGGATTAGATTTAGAGATCTCCTTGTCCATTTCTTTAATAGTATTGCTTCTTAACAGCTGTCCAGACACTGTGTTATGTGAACTTTTGTTTTAATTGGTCCAAGACCTACATGTTTCTCCGTAGAACCACCTTGTTGCAAATGTAGTGGTGCCATGGAGCCACAGAACTAAATTACTTTGGCTCTCAGTGTTGGTTTAAATATGTAGAAAGAATGTAATTCCTGCAGTTTTTGTTGCAGTTTTTGAAGGAACAATCTGTGAGTGGAAAAGGCTTTTGAGTAAAATCACATTTCATGAGAATGTATTTATATCATTGAAATGACAGTTTTTTCCACTGGAATTTCAAAACAAAATATTTTTTCATTTTCTGTAGAAATTAATGAATTTTTCAGATACATTGGGGTTTTAAATTTTAATTAATTTCTAATATTAAAAGAGTTACTAAAACACATGGTGTATTTTACACTAAATAAGTGTTCTTCATAAGTAATAACGAATACATTGTTTTACACTAAATTTGGCATTATGAAAACAAAAGTATACAGAAAATTGAATTACCTGGTCCTGAAATTTCAGGTTTTCTGATTTGGAATCAAAATTAATAAGATGTCCCACAGGGATGATATTTTCTTTTCTTTCATCTCCAGGAAAGTCTTGTAGTTTTTATCATTTCCTATAAGACAGGGTTTCACAGGTGAAAATCTTTCTTGTCTCAGACATGGCACTAAGTGAGTTCTTTGGATCTGTGAGTCCTCAGCCCTGCACAGAAACTTTCTCTGTGACCCCTGAAAATTTTAGATGTCCTGTTACTGCTCTGCCAAACAGCATTGCTTCAGTGAGTGCTGATTTGGGGTGGTTAAACATGATTTTAGAGATCTGAGGAGTTCTGCCATTATGATTTCTATTTGTTAAAATGCTCTGTTTTATCTAAAAGAGTCTGCAGAATTTTATGCAACTAGGACATCTTAACAAAGATGAGGGAGACAAGGAGAAATTCCAAATTTCTGGAAGCTGACTTTTCTGCCTGGCTTTCTTTCATGAAAGATTAATCCTATTAATAGTCTTTTCAAAAACGAAATATTCAGAATGTATTAGAAATACTGTAAACAGAGGATTTTCAAAGGATTTGCTGTATTTTTTATGATCCAGAAAAACAGGAGGAGGAGGGAAAAAACTTCTTAAAGTGCTTACAACTGGACTGTCAAATGTCAGATAAACATTTAGGTAAATTCAGACTTCAGAAGCTTTTCTGAGCCTAATGAGGCTGAGGTAATGAATAGAGATTTGCATTATAGAGAGGCAAATCTGTGAACTGCAGCCTAAGAAAAGCTCATATTATCTACCCAAGCTGTTCCTCCAGCAATAGCCTGGGAAATAGGAACCCCTAGAGGTTAAAGATTTAAGAATCATTTGCAAAAACTTTCCTTTTCCCACCGATAATCTGTGCATATGGCCAAGTATGCTATGAAGGAAATTCGTTACTATACATTTTATAATCAATATAATAATATTTCTTGATCATTAAAAAGGGGGGTTTTATGCTCCACATGCATTTGAATGTCCAAAGCATTGTTTTTACATGAAGAGTTCAGTTAAGACATAAATGCTGCATGTTTTGCCTTTATATTAAATGAGTTGCTTCTCTTCAGCCTTATAATGCCTTCTTTGCTGCAGTAAAGTGGATTATGACTGAACTTGTTCTGTAAGTAGATTTCATCAAGAATATAACGAATATTTCTATGAATCACTAAATATTTTTACTTTTGAATATTAATATTTGTACCTTTTCCATTTTACATGCATTGTGCTGCTTTTATTACATGATTTTAAACATAATAATATTTGTCAATCTTTTTTTTTCCAATTTTTTTTTTTTTAAATCTGAGAAAATTTTGACTGTATAACTGCAGTTTCACTTTTATTGTATTCATGGTCTTCACTTATATCTGCATGTCTTTGTTTAGCAGATCACAACACACAACCCAAATTTCTTTCTGTGGTTACTGTTAAGTTTTAGATACAGGACTGGCTGTTTGTGATGCTGCTTGGGTGGGCTGCTGCCAGAAGAGAAACTTGTTACTCACTGTACTATTTGTCACTTCATAAAATTCTGTAAGATGGACCCATTACAATGCCAGATAAGGTGTATTTGAATGTTGCTGAATTTTTCTATCTCCATTAATTCTTCTAAAACTCCCAGTTAATTCATAATGATGCTTATCTTTAAGAGAAGGTGCCTAAGAAACAGCAATATCATATGGAGAAGAGGAAGCCTTAAAATGTGTCATGTTATTAAGCTATATGATTTATTATTCTTCTTATCTGAAAGCAGAGCTGCAGATATGAGTGAATTTTATCTTTACTGACATAGAACTGATTTTTTTCTTGTAGTCATTTGGTTTAATTGTAAATTGTATGGGGTTTTTTCAAGGCTCAGAATAAGAGTTAAGGAGAATTAACTGAATGGCTGCTGCCAGAGGGCAGAGATTGATCTGCAGTGCAGCTTTCCAAGTGAATAAAAGAGAAAGAAATTGTGTTAAAATGACACTGATGCTACATATCACAGCTTTGAAAATGTTAAGAAAAATTCTATGTTTATAAGTATTGCAGATTCATGGGCATATGATGAATTTATGATATACATATATAAGTTATGATAACTTATATATATTGGTTTCATATTCTTTACTCTTACAACAACCTATTGACTGACACTTTTCAGTCCATTCTTCCAAATAAATCATGGTGTATTTTAGTGTTCTCTACAATTTAGTTAGAGTTGATTAGACAGTGGTTAATCTTTTCTGCTCTTAGAAATAAAACAGCTTTATTATTTCAGTTTGAGAATTAATAAAAGAAACTATTTTATGTGTACTCCTGTATGGTAGCCAGGACAGTTACAATCCCATTTTACTAAGATCAAAATACCCACATGATGAAGAAATAATGTTCAACAACAAAAATAGTGTGTGCTGCCATGCTTTGAAAATTTTAATGGACACTTCAAATACAATCAATATTTTCAATTAAAAATGGCTAAAACTATGATTTATTGATGAAGTTAATTTCAGAATAAATTTTAGATATTAAAATAGTAAAAATATGAGAATAGCAGTGGATGTTAATCCCAGAGTTATGCCAGTAACTTGAATTTCTGTTCTGTGTTAGCTTTTATCTAAAATAGGATTAATGTTATCAAGCTACTGCCAGTTTAGTGTTTTGAAAACATTCTGTGGGGTAATGTGAAAACTCTAATAATTTCTCCAGGTTCCTTGTGGAATTTAATCTATGCAGTTGGTGGCACTCTGATCTAACAGCTAAAGGTAAGTGTGATTTTTTTCCTGGCATAATGGCAAAAATCTCTAAGGTAAATTGGACTTTTGAAATTCAGATGCGTGTACACTGTTTTAGATTAAATAATAAACATCTGATGATAGTTTTCCTCCCATGCAAGCATCCTCTTCTTTGTCAATGTTTCCTAAAACACAGGAAAATTAACATCTTCTATGAATAACAACTAAGTGCTTGTGTGCACTCTAGGAACAAAGTATACTACTATAACAGAAAAGTTAAAATAGTAGATAATGATTAAATACATTATTTAAAAGCATTTCTTTTCCTTCCAAAACAATCTTTGTGAATAAAGCAATTACACTGAGCTGTTTTATTTATACATCTTCTTTTTTTTCCTAGAGCTGCCATAAAATATAGTGGAGTTTTTGTGCTGGAAAATGCCATTTCAAAAAAAAAGTGTAAAGAAATATGACTGTCTCTCTTATTTCATACAAAACAAATTTTTAAAGCTTAAGTGAGTGTATTTTATGCTAAAGGCTGGTCTGCATTTTGTTTTACCGTTCCATTCAAAATAGACATATAAATGTAGTAAAATTCAATTTACTCAAAATTATTTTTTTAAATGCAGAAGCTTCATTTGAAATAATGGAAATTTTTAATAGTTCCACTAAGAACGGGAAGTTTCGGTGTAAGCTCTCTTTTTATATTTTAACAGACTTTTACTCAAAAGTAAATGGCCACTTTACAAGAGCAGTGCTCTTGAAGTGACAATTTAATAGGCAAATTGTGCTGTGTGTCATTGACTGGTGTAAAGACTTCAACTGAATTCTTCAGCTTCATATTTGCATATTTCTTAGCAAAGCAGGGGATAAAATTGCTGCTCTAGGCTTCATTTAATATTTGCATTGCCTGGATACTAGGCTGTCTTTATGCCAAAATAATATCCTGTCTGAAGCTAAAATATCAGTCAGGCCCCTAAAAACCAAGAGCAACTGTTCAGTGATTTCCCTCAGCTTGAAGAGAACCATCTCTAACACTGAGGCTGTGCAGGACAGTCAGGTTTGCTGTGCTAGAACCAGAAAATGCAAAACAATTCCTTGAGGAATGGCAGCTGTGCCTGTCCTAGTCCTTGGTGTTTGCAGAGCAGCCAAAGCAGCCAGTGGAGGAAATAAATAATTTTTCTTTCAAGTGTGCTCTACAAATATGCCTTAATATATCCTGACATGAAACATCCAGTCTCACTTGCGTTTTATGCTAGAGAAAATATCTTTCAAACACAACATCCCTCTTCATCTCATGAAAATGAATGTCTGATGTGTATTTTGAGAGTGCACTAATTGCAGAAGAGGCAATAATAGCTTGCAAACTTCCTTGTATTTAAAACAAAATATCAGTGCAGCACCTTGATGGACCAGTATTATTGGGAAATTTCCATTCATGTTTTAGTTGACAATGAAGTTTTCATTTCACAAGTCACAAGTTGCTCCCTTTCTTTGATGAGTTAAGAGTATGAGACATACCCACTCTTCACACTCATTGGAATGTCAATACTTTTAGGTAGTTCTTGCCCAGCTCATGTCTGGTTTGGTAGCAAGGGATGGTTGTTTGGAAGGAGCATATTTTAGGAAGAAAAAGCAGAAGATATTTTACAAAAGAGCAGGAGAGAAAAGCACATGCTTAGCTATGTTCTTCTGTAAATTCTGTATTACCACTAAGGGTTGGAATATTTATTGATATTTATTATTTATTGATATTTATTAATATTTATTGACTGCACTTCATTAAATTAAAATTAATAAACCTGCACATTTATTTATTACTTAACAAAGCTCAGAAAAAATATATATCAGTTCCTCGAGTGGAGAAATTGCTTCCTACTCAAATTGTGACATTAATAGAATATGATATACTATGAAGATGCTGGAGGGTCCACATACACCTGCCCATTTGCCAAACCCTACTATGGAAAATACTTCTGCCCAAGATATTTAATTGCAATCACATTTGTAAATGAGAAAGAGGAAACCTGAAACCTTGGGCAACCCCATCATCTTCTGGACTCCAGTGAGGTGCAGGAAATGTGTCACCAGTGAATCTTTGTCAGCCTCTTTGTGACACAAGCCACATGTTGATACTGGTGAGGCTAGACTCCAAACACAGGTGAGAAACTCCCAACAGATAGGGAGAGCACAAGAGAAAGGGAAGAGGTGTAGCAGAGCTAGTAAGGCAATTTTCTAGAAAACACTGAACGATTAAATATGCCACAACCACAGTGAGAACATGGAAACATCAGAAATAACAACTTTTCTGACCAGCTTTAGTACCTCTTTTGAGATCTATGCATTTGGTGGAATATATATATATATTTATTATATACAAAAGCTGTGACCAGTTCAGAAATGCATGCCCTGGTGTGATTGGAAATGCTCCCCTGGCACTGCTCAGTGGATGCACCACTCACGGAAACAGATCATCACCAGGGGAAGGGCTGTGGAGCCCAAGAGCCTGTTCAGTGTAATCTATTCCTGTCATACCTCATCTTGTTTTCTCACTTAACAATTAGTTTAAGATAGGGTTAACATTTGTGCTGATGTGCAAAGTGTATCTCTGTGTTAAGGAACAATGAAGGGGTGGGGAGGAAAAAGAAAGGGAATGAGGGAGAAACGTTGTATGACAGATACTTGGTGTGAGTCAGAAGAGCTGCTGTCCTGTAGTTTGACCTTGAACCAGCCCCACTGCTTCCTGGTAACTCAGTTTCCCAGTCTTTAAGATGGAAATAATGACACTTTTTTTTCAGATTAAAGGTGCTATGGAGTCTTTTAATTACTATTTTGGGAAGCAGATAACAAGCATTGCTGTTGGGTAAAGTAACTCTTCTGCCTCTCCCACCCACAGTTATTTTAACTCATGAAACCCTCCAAAGATTCCCAAGCTGTAATATATAATAGATATTTTGGCTTCAGTAAAATATACCACAATTTACATATCAAATAAATGTAAACTCACATTAATAAAGTTTAATGATGCACCGCACCACAGAGATAAAAATGACAGTAAATCCATCTTGGATCTACACAGAAAGAATAGAAACTCATGCATAAATGTAAAGTAGGTTGGCAATGGCTAAACCATTAATAACTACCTTAACAGTGATGTCTTGCAAAATTACATTCCACGGATAAACTTTTTTTTTTATTTAATTGAAAAAATAGTGTTATGCACTGCCTAGGAAATCTCACAGGGTGGCAGAAGCTGAGTAACATTTCCGTTCTTTGCGAGCTCTGTAATACAGCATCTCATGTTGTTCACAATTTTGTGTGCTGTTCTTCTCATGTTAACATCAAGATGTTTTTTGCTGTGCCTATAGCGCAGAGGTTGAAACAAACCCTAGAGCCCTGTGATACCGAATATCCAGCCTTTGTTTCCGAGCGCACTATAAAGGAGACCACGGGGAATATTGCTTGCGATGACTGTTTCAAGTAAGCCCTTTCAATTTTTTTTTTATACAACTGTTTGTGACAAAGCAATAAAACTGAATTATTCAAGGCTGTGTTGAAGAACGTACCAGTCTGTTGTGTTTTATCCTATGTGCTGACCTCTGTCAAGGTGCCGTTTCTCCTGTTACAGGGGTCACTTAAAAGTTTGATGCTCTTAAATTAAAGCCGTGCCTATTCTTTTCTACCAAAAAAATGTAGAAGCAGTAGAGGCTTATGTTAATTTCAAAGAGTGAATGTTTTCATATTTTTCCTAAGTACAGGCAGCATTCTAAGGGTATAGGCTGTAAGATTTAGATCCAAAAGGTAAGTGTTGTTCAGTCTCCTGTCCAGGAGTGAAACCCTTCTGGATAAGTTAGGAGTTCCCTTCTGCTACTGTGAGATCTGGGTGTTTTACTGGAATGCCAAAGAGAGTTTCCTTCTTGGAAGTGCTAGTCTGAAAGAGTGGGAGACTATTAAATCTATTCTCCAAACTTTTGGTGCTGGGAAGCTGTGTTAATAATAACAAATCTCACATGACTGTGCTGTAATGTCATTTCTACCAGTGCTGATGGAAACTTGTCCCTTATAGAGCTAAAAGAAGAGGAATACTTCAATCTAGCTTTCCTCTTTCACACTGAAAATGTATTTTCTCTGCATTTGGTGCCCATGTGCTGTGTGTGACATTTTGACTGTAGTTCTGGTACATTTTAACTGTGGAATTGCATAGGTATTGCTTATGAAAATTTCTGTACTTTGATAAGTCTCTTAATTGGATTTCCTTTATGCTGAGAGGTTGTCATCACCAGGGAGATTAGTATTTACAACAATAATTTGTCTATCAATATTGATGCCAGGAAGAATTTATAAGTTAAACAAAAACTGTTACAGCTCTTCCTTTCCAGGATAAATCAATATGCAATTAGCAAATAAAGGTGAAAACTTCACTTTGAAGTCAATAGGTGTGCTTCTGGACTTACTCCTAAATTTTCTCCTTGATATTTTCATTACTTTAAAACAGGAAATAAGAGTAAGTACACTGGAGATAAATTTTAAGTGCTGATATTCACTTTTCATTTGCTACTGACCAACTTTTAAGTAGAAGGAAATTGTTAATGTCTAGTATGAATAATTGGTTTTATATGGCTTTGTGGAATAGAAGTATGAGAGTACTTTGTAAATTGATGCTCTGGAACCCTTTAAGTGCAACAATAGGTCCCACTGCCTGAAAAGTACAAACTCAACAAAACCATGCCGTGATTTTTCCACTTGACATATCAAATACAATGAAGTTACACTGCTGCAAGTGCTTTGTGCCAGCATTGTAGAATTTAAGCAGCCTTATTTTGTGATAATTTAGCAGAAGGTTACTGAGAAGTTGTGAAACAAATGAGCATGCAGTCCTGGAGGTGTTCCAGGCCAGGTTGGATGGGGTTTTCAGCACCCTGGTCTAGTGGAAGGTGTCCCTGCCATGGCTGGAGGGCTGGAACAAGATCATCTTTAAGGTCCCTTCAAACCCTAACCATTGTATGATTCTGTTTAAATATTGCAAACAGACAAAATTCCATGCAAAGAAGATTAATTTAACAGGACTAGGTTTTCTCAGAGGAATGCAGATTTTAGTCTGTGTTCCTAGGTAACTTCAGGTCAAAGGAAATAAGTTTCAAAAATAATACAATTCTGCAATACTTGGAAAGCATGAAGTTGGAAGCTGAGTTTAGTGAAAATTATAGTATTTCAAAAATAATGCACTGAGATCTTTTTCATAGAAAAACATTTTGTGTTCCACAGTGGAAAAAAAAATAAAATAAAACCCTGTAAGTTGCAAACTGATCTCAAGGCACCCATTATTTTTCTCCACAAGCAACGGCAAAACCTAAAGAAATAATCCAGAAGAACTATTAGATTCTCATGGGAAAGTTGTTCATTATACCATTTACCCACTGTCATTAACAATCTACAAATTGCATCTAAGATTGCAGACTGCATTGGATTCCAAATATTTTTGTTATAACCCAGGACACTTTCCCGCAGAACAGCTAAGGAATTTGACCCAAAGTCCTTTGTAGACCTACATCTTCTGACCCAGTTTTCTGCTTCATAGCCTCAGTACCAATAAATATTTTTACAAGCAAGTGTATTGCTTAATATTTGTAATTTAAGAATGATGGGCTCAATCAGAACTTATATTCAATCTTTTATCCAGTAAGTGTGGGGCTGACACTGTGTCAGGTGCTTAATCTGTGCAGTGTCACTTTGAGCCAGTGGGATTCTTTTCTGCATCCTCCTTGGATCATGTTAGGGGTTAATATGTGATATATAATTGCAAGTATTTATTGCAAATAGAAGAAGATAATTGTAAATATTTACCTGATGATGCACCCCATGGAATACTGAAAAACTGCTTGAAAGACACTAGAAAAGTCAGTATATTGTGAACAGGTTTGCAAACAAAAGTTGTGCAGATACTCTGCTTTAAGCAGGTTTGAGTCAAAAGATACCCCAGTCCCTGGCTTTTGTTCCTGCAGTGTCAGGCACTACTATGGAGCCCTTGTCTGAAAAAGGAGACTAAAACCAGTCTCTTAGTAGAAGTAAAAATGATGACTGATGTTAATTGAAACCATATAATGTTACTTAGAGAAGACATTTTGGGGCATAAATACTGTGTTTTTGCTAACAAAGTCACAGTCATAGCCAGCAAGGTCACAGGGTGAGGGGCAGAGGCTCAGTTTTATTCTGTCCTGGGTGTGCTGTTACTGATCTTGTAGAAATACCCTGCCCATGCAAAAAGGGACAGTCACCAAATACATTAATGAAAATTCATAAATATTTCCAGTCACAAATTCAATCATGGGTACTCGGATTTAAATTGAAGTATACTAAAGTCACACAGTAGAAAGGACTACCTGCTAATTACTTTTTTAATAGCTGGCTCACATTTTCAGCCATCTCTGGGAACTCCTTCAATGGAAGGACACCTATGCACTTAAGCAGGCACTAAAAATATACAGACATATAAAATGCACCCCCTATATGTAAGCTTATCTCTTACAAGAAAACTACTTTGAGATAAATTGCAACGTTTAAAAACGATTTTCAAAAATATAGGTTTTATTAAGAAAGCAGGAGCCTAAAAGAAAATAAGAATTAACATAAGAATGTCATTAGGGTCAGGGTTTGGCTGTCCCACCCCATAATTTGTTGTTATTCAATATCCCAATGATTATTAAATTAATCTGTTATTTAAACAGCAATCAAAAACAAGTCAGCCCACATTTTCTAAGCACCATCAACAAGAGAGAAAAACTGGGATTTTTTTGAAAAATCTGAAATGGTTTCATATTTTCCAGTAAGCAATTCCCTTTTACAGCAAAAAAAAACCTAAAAAAAATATAAACCCCATTACTTCTGAAAACTTATATCATTGACTGTTCTATCACAGCCTCAAGATTGAAAGTAATTAATTGCTAAAGAGAAATATTTTTTCTTTATCAGTCTTAACTGGCACTCTTTCTGTGGAGTCAGAACTGCACTAATGACAGATGTACTTGGTGTGGGCTTTAAAGGTGTTCTGCTGCTCAGAGACGAATTTCTGATTAAGCTTGAAGTTTTAGACTGTATAAATGTATTAGTGATGTTTGTAGTTTTATGAATACTGCACCAATATTTCAACTAATTTTAAATATAAGTGTGTTAACCAATGTTTTTTAGCAATGCTCACTGGGTACCTCACCAGGTTTTGCCTTTTGGGGATCTCATCACAACAGATTTTACTTGGACTAAAGGTGTCTAAGAAAAGCATCACTAGAATGCCAAAGCTGTTATAAATTAGGAAAGATGATGGCTGTTAAGATATTTGATCAGAAAATGTTTGCCAGTCTTTTTATTATATCCTCCCATCTCTTTGTAGAACAAACAAAAATGATTTTGTCTAATAGCAAATCTCATTTATTCATGAAAATTCAAATGCTTTCATTAAGCTTCATTTATTAAAATAATATCAGTTTCAGCTATAACTGCTAAGAAGGTGAGTATAGAAATTTAGTTGTCTGACTATTTATACTTTAAGCACATATGTTAAAATTTCAAATTTGCAAGGAGTCAGTTGGGTGCATAGTTGCCAAATTTGTGTGTTTGCTGTGAAAACTGTGGTTATACAGATTAGGCAGCAGTTGCACAGTCAAATGCTTAAAAATTTGCCCTTTTAACCTCTCCTGTTCATGTGTGATGACATATTGGACTTGGATGAAGATCAAAAATCTGGCCTTACTTCCAAAAAAATCCCCCTTCTCTTTTAATTGCAGCACTCATGGGTCTACAAGGTCAATACCAAAACCCCAAAGAAACTGTTTTGTTTCCAGTTGATCCTTTGTTCACAATCTTAAGACACAAAGAGGAAAGTAAATATAAGAAAGCCATATTGTCACCAGGGAAGCAAGGAAGTATTTAGCTACAATCATCCTAACCCTGGGCAAGACTTATGTGTGTTTTAATTATGCCAGATATGAAAGATGAGTGCATTTACTTTACCTTGTTCAGCATGTAAGTTGCCTGTTAAAATGTATAATAACTGCTTCTTTGAATAAACACCGTCCCATGTACCATCTATTTGCCCCCATAGAGTGTTAGTAAGCAGACATTTGCAAAGAAAATCATCAAAAAATCATCAAAGAGAATTGCTTCTCTTGCTTTCTCATAGACTGGGCATTGAATGCTGTTTATTGTCAATAAAAGAGGTAAATGGTAATGGCAACGTAGTTCATGATGACCCTGAACCCTTCATGTGGACTTATAATGGCAAATTTCAGATTTGTCCACTAAATGCACAGATTTGGCAGGAGCAGATAAATAACAACACAAATTAGACACAGACTGCTCAGGGCATGAGTATATTAGTGTCAGGAGTAGTGCAATCTGCAGACATTAAAATGGTAATGGTTTTTAAAACCCACTTAATCTCGAGACATACCACCATTTGCTAAAATATTTCCGCATTTCTTTCGCAGTAGAAGCTTGCCAAACTGCTGTACTTGATCATGTTTAAAATGTGTAAATAAATACACATTTCAATTTCCCATGAAATAAATAATCATTTGCCTTTTCAGATGTAGTTAGTTTACTGCTAAACAAACCAGCTTGCCACATAAACCAGCCAAAGCATCGAGGGCCAATTTCTTCTCTTTGGGAGCTCTATTGATGTGTCTCAGAATGTCCCTGCGTCTGTCCTGGAGCTGTTAGGGCAGGAAATTATAGTCAGTCTTCATAATGACATTTTGGATTGTATTCTTTTTCCTGTGTCCACCTTTTCTGGTGCTGAGGGAAATGCTCTCTCTGTTTCCCCACCCTTTGTCCAGCCCGTATGTTTGCACTGCTCCTTGTCCAGCAGCCGTTCCCGGTACCCGCGTGGCGATGTGCACACCCAGGGTTTTGACCCGTGTTGGGTCTCAGCTGTGCTGCAGCCAAACCTCTCAGGACTGGTCTTTACAGTGCTGAACAGACCCTCATTTCAGAGCTTGCTTGGATGTGCTTGGAGCTAAAGGAATATCTTCAAGGGAAACTCCGTATTTTTCATGCCTCAGCGGTTCATTGTTGAAGTCTCAAGGGTCACAGTCTAAGTATATGGAATTATCTTGCACCTCTCTTTTGAAAAGCAGATCTTCCAGGCTTCCAGATTACTTATGGCTGTTAAAAAGTCTTTAAACTTGAGGCAACAGCGGTATTTCTAGAAACTTATTTTAGCCAAAACCCCAAAACTATAGAAGATCCAAAAATATTTTTTCCTTGTTCTTTCCTAGTAAAAAGTATCAAATTATGCAATTTAAACTGCTAGAATTGTTTATTAAAGGTCTTTATACTTAGCTGAAAATGTTATATTGTGTGTTACCCACACTTCTCCATTTGCAGGCTGAGTAACTTTCTCTTCACTTCAAAGGCACCAATGATTATAATGTTTGTCATGCAGGTGTAATTTAAAGTCACTATATGGGCAATTTAACTCTACCCTTTGATAATGTATATTTTGAATGTCCAGTTCAGGAAACACTGTAAATTACTATTTTCATTTAAGAAAAAAGGTATATAAAATAATAGGGCAAGACATATCTAAGTTACCAGGCAGGTCTGTGCCTGCCAGTCATCAGTTTAACAATCCCTGGGACAGTTTTCAAGGCTGGAGAATTTCTGTTTGCTTGGAGGTTTTTGGGCTTTTTCTGTTTCAGAACTTTTTTAGTATCCTTGTTGTTCTGGAACATTTTAGTTGTCTATACACAGACTGCCACCCTATGTCTCCCTCTGTAAGCACCGTAAAATCTTGGAATTTTAGTGAAAATTAAGTTTAGCTGTAGGTTTTTTTCTCACAAGTAGGATGGGATGTGCACTCCTCTTGACTCCCCACTTCCAAGAAAACCACTGCAGGGAAACGTGATGATCTGCACCCATTCACTCTTCATAGTTAAAATCAGTACTCCATTAAAATATAAATCATAATCCACTTAAAAGTTAGTTTAATTTTACATTTTGAACAAGTATTAATAAATATTAATGAAATTAATAAATATTAATGAAATGATAGATTCATAGATTGCTGATGCAATAAAAGCATGCTTTGTAATGACAAGATTTAAAATGTTGTATGTATGCCATAATATATAGAGCTGAGTAATAATATACATTAGTTTTATTTACAATGGCTTGAGATAGGAAAAAAAATTGAAATTGAGAAATGTGATGAATTTTTAAAGCCAGGCACATTTATGAAGAATTGCTAATATTAGAACATTAATTTTAGTTTGTAATATATTCATAATATAGGCAGATGAAAAACAATACAAACATGGCTTAGACATCTTTACATGGAGCACTTTCTTTTTTAAAGGGTTTGGGATAGCTTACTGAATATTTTAAAGCCTTTAACTTAGGAAAACAACATGAATCTTAAGATTTGAGAGCCATGCAAAGAACTTTTGTATATTATATTAAACAAAAGAGAGTTTTATCTGGCTATGGAAAAGATGGCACATAATGCACTTAAATATTTCAGATGTAGCCTTCTCAATCATTGCTAAAATTTATTTTAACAGAAATAAATTAACATTTAAAATATTAAATTTTGTTAATAAATTAACAAAAAACACACTGTGGACTCATCCAATGAGCAGTTTCGCTCCAGGATTTATTACTCTTTTTATGTGACTCTCCTGGTCATTTCTGTATAAAAATACTTCAGTTTCTGTTGTGCAGCTCCTTGCTAGAGTCATATTGTACACGAGACTTGACCTAAAGTTGTGGAAAAGAGTAATTCCAATTCTTGCCATTCAAAAGTTACTTTTACAATGTCATATGATATCTGTGAGCCTTCCTAAACCAGAATATATCAACAGGCTTTTTCATCTTAAAGTTATATATAGAATCTAGCTTAGAAATCATATAGCATTTTAAAAATCATAATCTGAGATGTCTCTCAATACAAACCACAACTGCTTGTGTAGAGCTAAAGAACTCTGCTAAAAACACATATTTGCTAACATGCTGTATTGGAAGTGTATTTTTCAGCCTGGATATCTTCTCTGACCTGTCTGTTGTGGTCTTGTTACCCAGGTGTCACTGTCAAGGGAAAAGGCTTTAGGAGACCTCTGATGTGATTTGCTTTGTGCCAATTACTGTGTCTCCTCTGTTGGTCACTGTGAGCACAGACCCAGGCACCACCCTGCTTGTGGAGACACACCTGTGTCACACTCAGCTTGGGGTTGTGCAGGGGTGTGAATGCTGACAAACATTTAAAGCTTGTGGGGTTTCTGGTCTTGATTTCTTTGAAAAAAAATTGCCAGTACCATCCATTACCCTACACCTCATATGGAGGGGTGGCTGCACCAGAAGGGTTATGAGCAGTCCAGCGCCTCATTACACTAAGGATCTTTTGTCATCCTAAAGGCTGTACACTATTAAGTTTTTGGGTGTTTGCAGCATTCCTAACGTGCAGTTGGTCAAGTGCTCTTGTCTGAGCATCAGTTATTTGAGAAAGAATCCCCTCCTGGTGGGGAGTGAGCAAGGATGGGCATTTCTGGGGGATCCTATGTGAAGCTGGGGGGTTTCCAGCCATGGCACAGCTCTGTGGGGCCCTGAGCATTCAGCAGGCACAGGAATGGTGAGGATGACACTGCTCACCTAAATCCTCAGCTCTGAACTTTGCTCTGTGTTTGCACTGATACCAAACTGTACTACACACAGGCAGGCTGTATGTGGTGGCAATATTTTGCTCACATGAGGTCAGGATACAATTACAAGCCTGAGGCTGGGAGTTTGTCTGCCCCTCTTCATGTGAGAGAACCATTAGCTGTGAGAGAACCATTTATATACTGCTCCAGCTCTCAGAAATGTTGTTATTGGCATATATGTTATTTTTACAAATTGCATTAGATATTTCATTCTCTGTCATCAATTATTTTAGGAAAAAACCCACAAAAAACAAAAAAAAACCAAGTAGCACAACTTGACTGTGATATAAACATTTCATTCATTCTTTGCAAAAATGTGATAAGCAAGAGAGATGTGGGTTGGAAATGTGGCCAGCAGCCTGGAAAGCACATGATAGGAGTTGGGAAACAGCAAAGTGGATATCTGCACTTCAGTTGAATGCTTAAAGTTTGTTCCAGACCATTAGGGTTGAACGTTTGCAACCAACAGTTATGTGAGTAACACATATTTGAGTCCTCAATATTTTCCATTTACTCTGCCCTCTTGCTGGTATTTTTTTTTTTTTTTGTGTCCCCAAAAAATAGAAAAGATCACATTTGACAGATGTGAAATGTAATCCCAAAGTTACAACTCATCTTAATCCAAAATACTCCAAGTTCTTTAATGGAGGTTTACAAGCAAAAAAAAAAAAATAGCACTGAAATGCCCAGGGGAAAAAGGCTGAGTTTACAGTGATGCTCAAGAGCCAGAGTGGCCACTGAGGGCTATCTGAGTCCCATGGAAATTTAGACACTTCCTCACATCTTTGTGCATTTGTTTAAGTTGCCAATTTGAAAATATTGCCCTATGTTTATTTCAGTTCAAACCACTCACAGTGAAATTCTTCCAAGCTTTGTAGGATTTGTCTGCCTAAGCAACACAAGTAGTATTTAAAGGATCTTTCCTGTTGTCACATAAAAATGATTAATATGATCATGTATGTGCAGGAGTGACATTTGCCAACACAATACTCTGATATTCTACTCATAATTTGATTTTAAGTTCCACAGTAATCACTGTGACATTAAATGATAGTAAAAGTGTTCCAATGGTCATTAAGGAAATGGAAAATACATACACAGATTTTTTTTCCCTGAAATCAGGCTGCTAAACCTCCTGAGCATGGAATTAAAAGTGAATCCAAACAGTGATTTAAATATTTATATGAGTAAAATCCTGCCTAAGCCGTGTGTTTGTCGTGACCACATATTCTACTGCAGTGTCTGTTATAAGCACAGATATAACAGCAGGGTATTTTTTTATAATTAAAAGAGAACACTGGTTGTAAAATACAGCATATAGATCAGCAATTATTACTTATGAACAAGGTTTTTTTTTAAGCAAAGTGCAATAATGAAGCATTTCTGTGAGAAAACAAGAATTCATTTTTGACAGGAAACACACAGCATTGTTTTTAAACAAAATTGAACAAAAATGAATTGCTTTTAGTGTTGTTGCTGTGTTCAAATCCTCCCCAAATTACAAAGAAATATCTTCCATTCTTCAGTATAATGGGAAGATACTCTCTCTAAATGTTCTGGTCCCACAAGCATAGTTTTATCCTGCGTCTTCCGAATTCCATGCTGCTTGACATTTGTTCTGTTCCCTCTGACACTTTTCAACCTTTGCAGCTGTTTGAAGAAAATAAGGAGCCGTGGATCTGAAAACCAGAGATTTCTGAGTGCTCTCAGGAGGTTCCCTGCCGTTCTTTGTTGCTGAAACAAATCTTGTAGCAGTGTCAGCAGCCACCAGCTAATGGCAGCAGGGCTGCAGGCCAGGAAGAGGAAAGCAGTTCAGTTCAAATGACCAAGAAATGGTGGTGGTGTTTGGGATCCTCAGTCTGAACAACCCATTAGCACTGTGCCCTCTCCTACAGCTGGCTCACCCTCAATCCCATACCAAACATGCTGTGTTGAACCAATTTCCTTCAGATTCACTGGGCTGGGTGGAAGTGGCTGCTTATTAGCAGGGAAACCTCACGTCTATGTTCAGTTTATATCCTGTCCAAAATTTAACAGCAGTGGACAAGGAAATGGATTACCTCTCCTGCATGGAAATACAGAGGCTAAGCTGCTCAACTGTAATATTGATTTCCTTTAACAGCAGATGCTGTAGTCAAATAGGGGAGAGTAAACAACTTAAAGGTTAGATTTGCTTAGCTGGACAAGGCACATCTCTGGCATGTCTGAAATAAAATTACCTTAGCTTTGCCTGTTATTGATCCAGCTATGCTAGGAAAGGAAAGGTGAAGCCAACAGCATTTCAGAGACAAGAGGTTAAGCCTTCCACAAACAGATTTTGCACTGTATGATTGAGGTATTTGTAGTGAAACAATGACCTGCATTAAGAAGGGAGGACAGTGGCTTACAGAAGTGCATGATCTTCAAGCTGGACTTGGTCTGTCAGGAGATACAGCAGCCAGGAAGGAAAAAGGGCACAGCTCTGCCTTGGTCCTGCTGTGCCTGTTTTCATCAACATGGGAAATGCTCCAAAATCTCTAAGGAGACAGAATGCAGAGGCCTCATGGCAAAGGCACCTCCTGCAGCAGAGGATAACCTGCTTCCCTGTATCCTGTCCCACAGGGCACTGCTTGTCCTGGCATCCCTGTCCTTTCCTCCATCCCAGAGGTTCAGAGACAGAAAGAGAAAGAAGCACAGAGTGGAGAGAAGGCAGTGCTGCAAGGGTATTGTCAGCTCAGTCCCTGCTCCTCTACTGTATATATTCTTTCTCCTTACAGAAGAAACTGATTCTTATAATATGAAAAAGAAGTGACATTTGGGAATAAGATTGGAGGTTTTGATTTGTTTGTTTGAGTTTTTTAAAACACAGTCTGGGGGGGAAATTATAACAATAGAATATATATTATAACTCTTTAAAGACTTTTACGTATACAAATAAAAGGGAGAGATTCCGATTTAAATTTAAACCAAAAAGAACCAACAAACAAACCAAAAAAATACCCTAACAAATCAGATTTGAATTTAATGTTCTGGCTCTCTAAGAACAAGTGTTGTAGCTCACACTTAGCTTTAGGTACCACGTTTCACCTTGCTCAGGATGCTTTTCTCTGCAGGATCACTGTCCACCCCTTAGAGAGAAGGACCCTCCTGCAGAGGATGGCTCAGATCCCCAAATCTCCTGTCTGAATTACCCTTGAATAGTCTGTGTCTCTGCATGTCCAGAGCTGGAGGTGATCTCCTTTCTAATGCAGGAACCTGAGTTATATATGCTTTAAGGCAGCAGGTGTGATTGCAGCCCAGCATTTGCACTACAGTGCTGTTGTGATGCTTTCCAAGTTAAAGGGTGTCTAAGAGAGTTAGAAAGAACTGAAGGAACTGTGGGAAGAATCATTTAGTCACCAGACACACATTAAAAATGTGCTTTCTTACCATGCCTTCAGAAGAATGACTACCAAATATAATTATGAACACAGCAGTACTTGAAGTCAAAGTCTCTTTCTTTTTAATTGCACAATGAAAAATTAATTTTTAAGGAGCCAATTAATAAGTATTGCTTTTTGACCAAATATTTTCTACTTCCAATTAAAATATTAAGCTGGGTTATTTTCCCAAATCAATTTGCATTTTATTTGTGCACATGTTTTTATATGGACCAAAACCAAAAGCTGTTAAAAAAAAACAGATAGTGTGTGCAGTGTGACAAAATTGTCATGTAACACTGACTCAAAATACAGAGTTCCTTGCAGACTTAGTCTCTGTCATTATTTTCTATTCATTAACAAAACAGTTTGGCATAACTAGATTTTCTTCCTCCCTCTCTGTCTACCCCTTTCAAGTATTAAACTTCTTCCTTCCTCACCTTCCCCACAAAGTCAAGAAACTGTTTGTTTTCAGGTCTGTTTTAAGCTTCCAAACCTGCACATCAAATAAACCAAGCTAGTTCCTCAGTGGATGAAAGATGGAGAAGAAATTATTAATAAGCTTCTTATTGACTCAATGTAGCTTCAACAGGAACCCAGTTTATTCTGGTTTATATTTGCAGATATGTGGAAGCCTATTCCTCTGCTGCCCCTGTCGAATGATGGTGATGATACTGCAGTAAAGGAAAAGAATTTAGATCAAAAGATTTACACTACTTAAAACAAAAAGAGCTTTATCCTTTAAATGTGAAATATTTTCCATAATAATAGAGCACTTAAACATAGACTTTCTTTTGATTGTTAAAGCAGCAATGAAGTTCAGCCAAACCCCTTACTCAGTCCTTGAGAGTTGGTTTCCATTTTACCAAGGAAATGCCAGCTTAAGCCAGCAGGTGTTCAGAACTGGTTATTGTAAGAGAAACTTTAGAGACTCACAGTGGATCTCACAAAAAGATAATACCATTTTCCCTACTTTGTCAGAGACTTCATTTCTCACTGCAGCCATGGAAGCTGTTTGCTGGAGGTTTTTTTCCCTTGCAACAGAACCTTGGCGTACACAGTGAAGTATTTTGGTGGAATGTCTCAGTCTCTGAAAGGCTTTGGTCTGACTGTGTTCACTCACCTTTTGTTTTCTCTGAATGTTTGGTTCCTGAGACTTACTGGCATGAATGTTCAAAATGATTTTCAAAGATGCCTATGCATGTCACCATGGGAACTGAAGGCTGATCTCAAACAGCAGAGCTGCTGCTGGGCTGATTGTGTGCTTTATCCAGTTTGGGCATGGAAGCAGTGCCATGTGAATTATCTGAATAGTCACACAGCAACTGTGGTGCTTCTGACTGGCACAAACTCCTTTGCCACTGATCTGGTGAGGGTAACAATATCTCATGACTATGAAATGATCTTAAATTACAGGGGCTGAAAGAAGTATATTTTGTTTGTGCAAACTATTAATAGAAAAGAAAGCTACACTGGATATTTTTTGCCCTTATTTATTTACTCGGCTCAATCTCGGTCTTGAAACCTCTGTCTTCACTTGTTGGTATGTTGGCTTTAGAACTTCATTTCCAGATTATATTTGAGAATTGTGTAAGGGGGAACACCCATATAATGCTTGATAGAAGAAAACATTTTCTTTTAAAAGTATTTTTAGTGGGAGGATGAGAATCCAATTGTTTCACTTTTCAAGATATCAGTTAAGTTGTTATTGTGCATTAAGGAAAAAAAAATGCTGCAGTGAGCTAAAAGTTTCACTGTTTTATGGTTCTTTATACTAGTCCCATGCTCTGTGGCAGCTACCATAAGATCAGACTATTCACAAACTTCTGTACTAGTTAAATAGACTGTAGGTCTGCAAGAATATTCAGTGTTTGGTAAACAGTCAGTGTGATTAGCTGGTACCTATGATATAATTCCTAAGATAGAAAAGAGGGTTTTTTACTTAACTAATGTATTGCTCTTTGAATTGCCTTTAATTCATAATTTCCATCAATTAGTGCAGGTACTGCATTCCCTGAATTGATGAAGTCAAAAATTATGAAGGCTTGCAGTAATAAAGCAATACAGAAAATTTTGCTAGACCTTGTAGTTTGGCTGTAATTTAATTCAGCATCATAATTCTGTAGTTGAAACATACTTCTGGATTAAGAGCTTTCATCCCAGCTAGGTGAAGTGATAGGAATTTTTCTTGCCCCCTCTCTAGTTTGAGGAAGGAATAACCTTATTATACTGCACAGCCCTCACTCAAAGTGGCTGAAAGAAGAAGCAGAATGGGAAATTGCCCAGCTTTCATGACCTGGCACCTTTAAACCTGGCCCTAGGGTACATGATTTCCACATGGGGCTCACAAAAAGGGGTACCACAAAAGGGCTTGAAGTTGGGCACACCACAGGTAAAACAAAAGAGTAATTACTCCCTTCTCAGCAAAAAAAAATCAATCATTTAGCATCCAATTAATTGTTAAAGCACTTTATGCCCATCAGGTTATTTTCTAAGCTAGTTTTAGAGATACAATGAATGTAAATGAATGTAAGTTTCAGACAGCACAAAATGCAAATTGTGCCAATTTCTGGCAATAAAAGTAATGGTTTTTTCTATCCCTTACTGTTTGATTTATTCATGGCTGTTTTGAGAAATTCATGCAGTACAATTTTGGTGCTATTGCCTGCTAAAGATTTTCCCTCCTTTCCTTTTATTGGCCCCACTTCTCCCACACACAAATCCACAAAGCCACAGATGCTCCATTACAATGATGTCAGTCTTGCTACATGCTCCAGCTGTTTGGTAGGTACATTTATAAAGTTCAGCCTTTTACATTATGCCATAAATGTATATTTCATGTATAAACATAAAGTTAACATATTGCAGATCACTCTAAGTGTAATTTTAATGGAGGTTCAGTAAGTTTAAAAAATACTGAAAAGCATTTAATCTTTCCGTTGGCAACAATTTTATAGTAAGTTTTCCAAATTTTTTTTCTTAGTCTAGGTTTAAATATTCCCTGCCCTCTCTGCTATTTCATCTTCTGTGATCTTTGGAAAAGCAGGGAGTTATTATAGTAAGACAATATGTATTTTAAAGAAAGATGTCTGAGGAAAAATATGTTTCTCTCCACATCTTCTTGGTGCTCAAACCCTCACTTAGCATTCTGTACATTTACCAGCAAACCACGCTGCAAAACACCTCATTCTTGGAATTGCCAGATTTCAGTGATATTTGATATGGCCAATACGCTGCTGATAGGATGTATAAATTCTAACAGATTGTTTTAAAATTTCATGAAGAATTTGGTATGAGCCTTAAGCCATTCTTTGTACTGTGTCCTGGGTTTCAAGGGAAAGGTTAAACAGTGTCTATTTGGCTCTGCCTTTTGCCCCTCTTCTCTTTGGTATGTGCTCAAGGGCTCAGCTCACTGAAACTGTGCATCATTGACTGGTGCCCAGAGGAGCCTTCCCTGGTCTCCCCTGGGTGATTTCCTTCTTAGAAAAAATGTCTTAATTTATTTGCTCTCCCTTTGAGTTGCCTACTTTGTCTTCATTTGAATGTGGTGCTGAGTTATCACCATATTTATACCAGAGAGTCATTATTCTAAAATAAATTGCTTTGGAAGATTTTTGAGGGCTAATCTCTGTTTTGTTGGCTCAGTAATAAAATGGCTCTCAAGAGGACAGATGAAAGCTGAGAGCAGGAGTTGCTGTTGCTTCAGGAGAGACCCAGAGTGCACAAAGGCCGTAATAAAACTGTAGAGACCCAGTTTGGGACTGTGAGCTACCAGTGTGTGACTGCAGAAGAACCTTCATTGCAGTCTGCTCCATTCCAGACTGCAAATACATAAAAGTCTGATAAACTCCTAACAACAGCCACTGGTTCAGAAATGCTGATAATGTCACCATTATGTTTTCTTTTTAATTTTCAGGTCTTTTGTTATCCAGCAGATCCCAAGTAGCAACCTCTTCATGGTGGTGGTAGATAATGAATGCTTCTGTGATTCTATCCCACCAATTACCATGGCACCTATAGAAATAAGGTATATCCTTTTATTTACAAACTGGTCAGAAAGAGATTCGAGATGCAAATATTGAAAAACATCTTTTCATGTAAAACTTGCATTGCATGACATCATCACCCATTATATGTGCTGTTTGGAATTAAGCCATCTTGGGGATATGTCCTCACTATTTTTTCAATGAGAATTCACTTTTGTTTTTCTTTTTTGAACAGCCATTATATGGATCTTATGCTGCATAAGGTCATGGTCCTCTTTAGACAGCTGAACATCTTTCAGATTAACCACTAAGTATGTAATTTTCTTATAAGGATGAACCTCATTATATTGGAACATATAGATCTCCTTCTAATACAGATATCTCTTTATTCATGGTCTGACTGGACCATTGAAAATGTTTCAGAATCCTGCTTTCCAAAATTACAAAAATCTAGCAAAAAAATATATCACTTGGTTTTTGGTTGCCCCACTTCCTATTTTTTGCTGTTCTGTAGTTCAGGTAGTTCAGGATTAGTTTTTCCCATAAATTGGGATTTGTCAAAAGCAGCCTGCAGTGTGTTTTTATTGCAGAATTATGGAAAGACATGTCAGCAATGAATGTGCACATGAGCTGTTGAAAACACAGATCACAGAGAGGAAATCACTAGAATCACTTTCATTTTCTTGTGCTGACCACACATATCACCTTGGGGTTTTAATGGAGAGGAAGAAAGGAGCTGAAAGGTTTTCATTGTATCAATTTCAAAACACTCCCATGAGAATGCAATGCTCAGAGCATCTCTCCTTAACTGCCTTGTACATAATGAATCCCTCAAATGTGAACGATTAAAATCTCAGAAGATAAGAAGACGCCCAGAATCTTGTCATGGATTTCACCCTGAAGTGAGTTTCTACTTTTCCTTTCTTTTTGACTCTGGTAAATTTTTTATTTCTTTAAAAATTATTAATAGGAAAACTATCTTCCAAGACAAAATGTTGGGAAATATTCAGAAGACTCAGTAGTCGGGGAAGTGAGGGATATTGTAAGTGCTACAAGTCATTTTGTGCTCACACAGACAATGTCTTGAGCTGCTGCTTTTGCAGACTGGTTTGTACATGTCAGAGAACGTGGTAGGATGTGAGCACTGGCAGCCAGGAATATCTGAGAACCTTGTCTCAAGCAGTGACCACAGAATTCCTTGTTAGAGATGGCTGGGAACTTGGTGCTCTTAAGGTTTGCCTCAGTAATTAACTTCAGCATCACCCCTGTCATGCTGTAGGCATTATGCTCACACGTGATGTGGTTTGGGAGGGACAGTGACCCCTCCAGTACACGTATTTACTGCTCTGTGTTCTGCATAACACTGTCACACTGTGCCAGGGAGAGCTATAGAGACCAGGAGGTGGTTACAGTGGCTTGTACAGAACAGGTTCATAGACATCCTTTTTATTCTGGAGTAACTTTCTTTTCTGCCTCTGATGGTGCAATGCAATGTAGGAAAAGACCTGAAATATAAAGTGGAGGGGAGGGTGTAGTGCTTGTTGTTTCATTCTACAACCTAAACTTGTTCAACTCAAAACATGTACTTGTATTACCTCCCAAGTATATTAATTTATGGGCTTTGTTGTTTGCAGCAGTGCTCTTATGCTTATGTTTGATAAAAAATCATGTGTCATAATTGATTATAGTGGCTTGTATTTATTTTCCTTTGTTGTTGTTTTATTTTCTTTAGGAAAATGCAAGAGAATGTGGTGGTGTCTCAGGCCTTAGTGCTAAACCTTCTCTTGTTCTTCTTCCTCTGCTATTGAAGATTTTCTCCAGGTGACATTGACTGATGTGTTCAACTGGCATGCTAAAACATGGATAAACTGTGAACTGAGAAATGGTGCAACATAGAGGACGTGAAATATAGTCAGAACATCAGCATTTCATGATTTTAAACTGTTGGTGATATAAATTCTTAAAGATATGTTGAAGAAAGATTTATCTTTTTACTTTGCAAGTCATGCAGATGTGAATTTGGCATATGGCAGTCATGATTCATCAAAAAAGGACTTGGTAGATAGAGGTGATCATTGCTTTGTCCCATTGAAAACAATTTAAACTGTGTACTTTTTTCAATAAAGTATATTAAAATCACAGTTTCAGAGTGTATTTTAAGTATGCTAATATATTTGTTCAAATAATGAATGATGGGAAGAAAATAAAATAAATGGATGATATTTTATTATGCTTCTAGCCTCTTTCTGAAAAAACTCAGAGAAAAAAATGGGGACTTGGATTTTACAAGGAGGCAGAATAGCTTTCAGTCACAAGTTAAGGAAACACCTGTGTGTATGAAACTGGACAGGTATGTTGCTGAATTATAGAGCAGGTTTGGTTTCTGGAAATAGCTATAAAATATCTTACCTGCATTTGTAAAATGAGTCAAAGCCTTACTAAAGCCTTGGTTCTGACTTAGGCAAGCTTTGGGTCAAATCGGTTGATTTGGCTGCAGATGGCAAAAAAATCAAATTCTTTTCAAGTAAAAGAATAGAAAGCTGTGTAGAATAGGCCATATCAAAGGGTGACAGTGCTCTGCCCTCCAGATCTCATGTCAGACAGAAGTTCATTATGAGGAAAGTGATAAGCAGAGAAAGTCTGAATTGCAACACATCGATGTCAGCAGAACCCATTATTGGTTTTCCTTGAGTGTCTCTGTTGGTAGGCAAAGATCTAGACCAGAATGGTTTTATTCCAGGCCTTACATTCTTCTTTGTAAGGGAAATGAGGTAATAAAGATGAGCATTTTCCTTTTGCAATTGGCAGCAAAGTCCCTGCTGTGGATTGTTTGCTGAAGATCTTTGATCTATGATAGTCTCAGTTTGTCTTTGGAGTTTTATACAAAGTGGAATGCTATCAAAGGGTAACCTGTCCTCCTGACAATATAATACATGAAATGCAAAATAAAATGCCACTGTTTGAAATCTGGTGCTTGGAGACTGCAGTTTTCTGATTTCTGTGTAAGTTTGCTTTCAGCCTTGGATAAATGCTAAGCAGATTTGCTGTGTATCTTGGTTGGTAACAGGGAGCTAGGCCACTGAGAGGGGCTTTGTTTTAAAGAATACTATCCACCTTGTAAGGGGAAGAACTAGTAAAAAAAATTTCCACTCCAATGCTTTAATGGGTTTAAATGCACTGGTACTCCCTCTGATTCTGAAACCATACAGGTCTTTGTACTCATAAATTTCTTTTCCACATGTTTTTGGTTTTTTTTTTTTGGAGTGTCTTCCTACAGACTTCTCTGTCCTTGCTTATGGGTCTCAAAATTTCTCACTATGGAATAATTTTCCATCTGACATTCAGTCAAATTGTTGTCCTAGTGACATGCTCTGTTTACTAAGCAAATTGGGAACCCAAGGCATTTTCTCTGCTTGGGCTGACATGGATATCCTGCTGTTCTTTGCATGGTTTTTCTCTGAGCTCCATTCCCCCTTACCATCCTTCATTCTCACAAAAAATTAATGTCAATTCTATATAAATAAACTATTTTAGTTTCTGATTCTCCATCTGAGTTTCCAGAATTCATGGCACTGCAGCCTCATAACACTTTTGTATATGTGATTACATTCTTCTGTAATGATATTTAATGGATATAGCCAACACAATGCAGGTGATTATCCACGTTAGTAGAAAGTGGAAAAAAAATCTTCCTTTTTAGAGCTATTGAAAAGCTCTGCACACAACTGTCTGATGAGTTAATCATCATTGCTTACAAAGAAAGGAAATACATCAATGGAGAAAGTTTATTTCTACAGAGCCTAGGTGAAAATCCATAAGAATAATTCATTGTTCATTTTGGAAAGGGGTGGGTGGTTTTTTAATTGCAAAGGAGCCAGGGAGTGACAAGAGAGATTAAAGTATGACAGTCTAAATTAATATTGAGAAAGAGATTAAAATATGGGTATGTAAATGAATATTGCTCAGAGAAATGTGACAATTCATTTTCATACACAAACACAAAGTTATGAAGGCAGAATGCATTGGTGTACCCAAACAAGTCACTGTGTGGAACAGAGCAATCCAAACCAATTGCTAAGTGTAAAAACATTTTTATGAGTTACCATTTCTCATATTGAAGCCATCTTTTTAATTTTGTATCTATTCCTTAGAAGTTTCTGGTGCAGTGTGGGTCCAGGTTGATAAAGCCAGTCAGGAAAAATGGACACAAGGCCAAGGGACTGCAGGGTGTGAGTGTGCACCAGGCAGTCCCTTCCCACAGGGAATGGCCACAGCAGGAACAGCCTGGGCTGAACACAGAAATGATGGCCATGAGTTTCATGGGACAGAGCTCTCTGACAGGGGCTGGTTGAAACACATTTCCAGAGAAGCTGATTTCATGGTAATGCTGTTCCTGACTGTGCTTGAGTTTGCTGACCTCTGTGCCATTAGCTCTGAAGGTGTGAAGATGTCATGCCATGAAGTGGGTCTGTGCTGTCATTCCATAGCCTGTGGCAGGCCATAGCAGGTTATGGAATTTAATTCCATTACCTCACTAATCTGAGATGTTATTCCTCTGAAATACTAAATTATTATGCAAGATCTAATGCAAAGCCAATTGCAGTAAATAGCAAAACAAATATGTGTCCATGTGTATACATACAACAGCATATGTGTGAGCTACATATATCTACATATATTTTTAATAAATGGGAAATTCAGACATTTTCTGTGTCTTTTATCTCCCTGAATCTGAGGACAAATCCAAGGAGAGCTGGGACAACTGTACAATCATTTTCTGCACAGCAAGAGGCAGAGCTAAAAGCTTTAGCTTTTGCAGGGCTCGGATCTTTTTTCTTCTTTACTCTCTTTGCTAATGGCATTGATTTGCAACTTATTAGCCCCAGCTGCCTCCTCTTCCTTTAATCTTGATAAAGTAAAAGCTGTCTGGGGGCTCAGGGCTGGCCATGGACACACCATTTTCTAATAGTTTTGTGTGGGAAAACTGTCCATAACTGTCAGTGCTGCAAACACTCCTTTAAAATCCTGTAAGCCAGAGAGCCCCAGGCAGGTTTCCACAGCTGTGCTATCTCCTCTCATTGTTTTTGTGACACTGAGACTGCCTGACCCACTGTGTTTTGCTGCCAGGGCCAGCTCTGCAATATGTGTGCTCAGCGACACAGGTGGTTGCCCAGGGCAAGAAGATATTAAAAGCAGCAGTAATTGTTTCATTGCCTAAATGGCTTCAAGAGACTGTTTCAGTTTACTTCTGATAGCAGGAGCCCCAGAACAAGGCACTGGACTGTTTAGCCCTTTGAGCTCACCAGGCAAAATAGAAGATTGGCTCAGAAGGTTTGTGGCTGGAAGCCTCCAGTTATTTCCATGTGTTTCCTGAGCCCTTTATGGCCTTCAAGGACTTTTATGTCTTGGTACATTCTGTGCCTCAGAAATTCCAGCTCATGCAGATTTAATGTAAATAGACACAATTGGAAAGTCTTCTGCATAAGAGTGCATCAAAACTTTTCACCAGTGGAAAATATTTATATTTATTTTTCCTATTTGATTATTCTTTTCCCTGAACTGCCCCAGATACTCCCAACAATATGCAGCTTTTTTTCTACTTGTTCAAATCCCTCCTCATGTTTTTAGCTGCCTTGCTATTTATCTGGTGTAAAACAACATATTCCCTGTGACAGGTCCAGCTCCCATGTATCTCCTGAGAGAGAAGTGGTTCCCACGTACAGAGTCCAGGAGGTCTCACTGGAGTTTATCACAACCCAGTCTCAAGACAATTTTCTTCTCTCTTGTCTTTAGTCTTTGGCCCTTAAGCTCAGATCATATTTCTTCCAATATAATAATATTCTTGCTATAGTTCCTTGGGAGGATTTATGTCCTCTTCAACATTGAGTTCTATGTTTCTTCACAAGAACAGTTTTTGGAAGCGGATGTTAGAACTTGGATATACCAACTCAGTCTATTCCTGTGATGCTCTGAGTGGAAGGATATGTCTCCAACTCTTCCAGACATTTTTTTCCTTCTTCCCATGGTAACTGTGCAAACCACAGCAAAAAAAAATGTAACTAAGAAAATGTTATTTTATTGTTTGCACTTCAGTACAAATTATTTTTGAAGTTCACAGCTCTGCCTAGCAGATGCTTTGAAGAATTTCAAAGCACAGTGTTAATTTAGGAAGAGCTCATTGATTGTTCTTGCATTAGACATTTTTTATTATTTTCTCCTAAGTCTCATGGTGTCTTAATTAATAGTAGCCAGTCAAACTGTGGATTGATCCAGCCATCCAAGTGATGAGAGGCTAAAACCTTAAGACAATTTCCTTTTCAACAGTTTTAGCAGATTTGATTGCTCATCACTGTGGCAGGAATAACCAGGTAATTATGTTTCTGCCACACTACCCTCTAGCACCTCACCAGGTGTCAAAAGATCAAGTGTGAGCTTTGTTCTGCTGCTAACAGTTTCTGGTAGCAAATGGGGTTTGTTGACTACATAGAAGCATTCAAGTAATTCACACAAAATTGTCAAAATAGTATTGAAAAAAAAAATCAATACAATGTCACAATAAGTGGCATGAAAGCAGCTGTGTTCCCTGAAATATTTTCCTTATTAAATTACAAGTCCTTTAAATGGAATTGAGGCTAAATTTCCAGTCTGTCATGCCACAGTGCTGTAAAAGCCAAGATGCGTTTGAAGAGTTGAGCTCTGGTTCATTCAAATAGTGCAGAATTTGGTTATCTCCTACTTGAATTCTTTTATCAAGAGGTTATAAGGAGTTGACAGCTAGTAGGGCCCCTGTAAGATCAAGCTGGAAAGCTGTTTTTTTCATTCCAGATGTGGTCTTGAACTGCACTTATATGTGTTTAAAGCAGCCTTGTAAGAAAAGGTTACACTTGACAATTCTGAGTCAGATTTGAACCTTAACATCAGAAGTTCAAGTGGTTAATGCTGGGTTTGTTTGACTATGTTAGGATTTAGTTTGCAGCTTTAACATGCTGGGTATTTCACTTCCAGGAGAAAGGGAAGATCAGATTTCAGTTCATGGTGAGAAGTGTTTTGAATCAGCTATTTAAATGTCTTAGGCAAAGTGCTAAATGTTTAACAGAGGAAGCTAGTCGGGACTAGCTGGGATAGCTGAACTAACTGAGAGTGCTTGGGGCCACATGCAAACCTGCAGGCGAATCCTCAAAGAGGAAACAGAATTGTTCTGGTTTTTTTCTTTGTTATTCATTTGGCATTGGTCAGTTGGGTTGAACTGGAAAAATAAAATATCGTTTTTCATTTGCCCATGTTGTTTAAGGGGTGTGTGGGGGGGGAGAATTAATTTAGAAGCAGTCAGCTGCATTCCTGGGTCTTCTAATGCTTCCTCTGAGACATTACTGTGATATGTGCAATAGTTAAGAGAATATCCCAAGTTTCTGGCCATATATTTTTATCTGTTATAGTTAATGAAGCTGTTTAGGTATATCTGATTAATGTCTACAGATGTGAGTGAAATAATTAGGGAAAAAGTTTGATGCTAGTTTCTAAGCAACAAAAACAAACCAGAGCAACAACTAATTTGTAATTCCATTATCTCTAACAGACTGTAAAAAGCAGGACGTGAGACCTGGTCATAAAGACTGATGGAGACTCATGATTTCCCATCATCAGATCTTTGTGGGTTTCAGAAAGGCATTTTCCTTTAGAGTAGACATACTTCCTGCTCTTTCTTCTTCAGTCTTTCAAAGTCTAAAGCCAGAGAATTTCAAGAACTCCCAGGAAATCTATCCTCTGGAGAAACAGTAAACAAAGAGTATTTTGAATTCTGCTTAAAACCTGGAGTTAACGTGATACACTTGAATTCATACAAGTATGGACTCAATAAGGGATATCTAGTTAATATCCTTTAGGTCCACTAGTAATGATATAAACAGAGATCTCTGTAGGAAGATAAATATTTTGCAAGATATAGAAAGGTCAAGAATTTTTATTTTCCACTGATAAAAGTTTTCTTGGCAGAAAACCTCCAGATTTTATTTAAAAGAAAAAAAGCTTTAAAAACTTGGGTTTATGAGAACTCAGAGGGGCATTGTTTAAGTCCAGTTTTTAACCATGAAATCCTTTTGACATATGGCAGTCATTATGTATTTGAATCTGTCTATCTTGGAGGATTTTTTCTAATAGAAGATACTTAAAAGTTTCACATTTAACATATTTTTCAATAAACACTTGAGAACTTCTTAACAGTAAACAATGATCTTAAACTGCCTTGCCAAGCATGTAAATGATCTACAACTTCTAATACACCAAGATTGTTGCATATTTTCAGCCCTGCATTTGGGACCTCTAGGCAATGCTGTTTCAGATTAGGATAAACCATGAATTTCTTAACTGTTTCACTTGAGAGAAGAAGGCTTTATCATTCTGATATTCATGGCAGAAAACCTGGAAATCTGTCCTTCCCATTCCTTTCCAAATACAGCAACCCTATCTTCATTAGCATCTGACAGATTTAAGATTAGTGGAGGATACCTGATTCAAAAAAAATTAAATACTCTGAGTAAAATAAACAGGAAACCCCCTTCTATGTTTTATACTGCCTTCCCTGCCTTTCCCTGAGCTTTTGCCTCAGTCTTACACAAGAAGAAAAATCCCTTGTAGTGTGGTAGGCATAGAGGAAAGATTATGGCCTCTTGAAAGGGAACACTGGCACATTTTTCCCCCTGTCCTGTTGTAGCTATCAATAGAAATATTCATGCCACATTCTTGGAAATATTCTTCTTTTCATGTAGTCCTGCTGGTAAAGCTGGCTATGAACAGGGAGGGCATACAAGATTCAGCTTTCTTTATGTTTTAGAGGGTGAAATGGAATTGTTTTGGACAGCATTTTCATGGCTTCAGTATACAGCAGTTTTTATGAAAAAAAGAAGAAAATACAACAGCCATCATTGCAGGCAGTGCCTCAGAACTCACTTGCAGAAAAAGCAGTTTGGTGCATGTTTGTGTTTGTGACCAGGCAGCTGAACAGGAGCCACGTTTGCTGCTCAAGACTGAGCACAAGGACAGCACAGACTGAAAGCTGAAGCAGTTGAAGACAAGGGAACAGGGAGGGAAGTTGATTCTGAGTAAATTCTGAAAAAAGGGAAAACAAAAAGACAAGTTACCCACTGAGCTCGGTTTGGTCTCAACTCAAGAGAGATTTCCTCTGGAATTCTTCTACCGTATTGTCCTCTTTTTACAGTTTGGGAGATGAAAATGCAGAGAGCTCGGGATGTAAATCCTTTGAGATTCTGCATTTGAGTTTCAATCAGGAAGTAAGAGTAGTCTGCTGCTTGACCTGGCTGGGCTGTAAATACTTTGCCCCAGAACTGCTACATTGATCAAATCAGGAAATAAAACTGAGGAGCTCAGGTTTCAGCCAGTTGTGTGCAAACGATGTGAAGATATGGCTCCAAAGAATTTCACCTATCAGCTGCATGTTCAGCCTATTAAACTGCAGTGTCCTGAGAGAAGATCATCTAAATCAATACAGAATAAGAAATCAAGTGTAAAATCACCTATATCTCACAAGTGCTGGTAGAGTCATCCATTTTTTAATGGAAATAACAGTGTATCTTTTCCATGTCTTTAGTGAGTTTTAGCTGGAATATATAAAGCCCTGCATCTACAGTATCTGTTATTTTAAAATCAGTGCTATAAGTAAAGAAGCTGATTTGAAAAATAGCTCTTAAAGTATGTACATTTATCATGCTTATCAGAAGTCACATTTTCTCTCAAAGAGAGAAATCTTGAATGGTGCCTGTAAGCCCTGAAGTGTAATATCCTAAAAAGTCAACTTTCTGGAAGAAGAGAGTATTAAACTAATCTTAAAGCCTTAACATAAGTAAGTAACTGTGAAACATTGCAAAATACTCCCAAAAAGCCTTTTGGCCCATTTGTTACTGAACTCCTAGAAACATAAATTTCTATTACCAGCATTGTCTTCTGGAAGACATTTGCAACTCATATAACTGAAAAAACAGGCGCTTATCAAACAGACAATGCTTTAACATATCAGTAGATCAGGTTCTGGGTTTTTTTAATGGCTGAATAATCACTGAAGAAGCACAATCACAGTATTCATGAAAAAGGAAAGAGAAAGCAAATGGGTATAAAATTGATCTATCATTCTCTGTTCCAGTCTTCAGAGACTACTGGACTCCACATCTGTTTCTTCTTCATAGTTTTATCATGATGGATCTTTTCTGCTTATAGGACTCTAGGTCCTTTTAAATCCTTCCATTTTGTGTTTCTATTCCTACTCACTTTTTTCCATAAGTTTTAAAAACAATCCTAAAACACCTAACAAACCACCAAACCCTACTATCATACAGAAGAAGAAAAAGAGCTCAGTGAAGATTTTTTTGAATTTTTGTATAGTCTGCTGCCATTAGAAGCAGAAAAATCAGTTTAGCATTGCTATATGGGGTGTGTGTATATATGTATTTGCATATGCTGTAGTTCTGGGAAATGGTTATGCTGTAAAGAGCATTATTTTCTTCATGCAGGTATTGATAAGCAACATGTCATCCAAGCACATCCTCACTTTCTGCTTCTGATTACACCCTCTTAACCCAGCCTATAGCTATGCTCTGGAGTGCCATAATTCATGGAATATTATGGCCATGTGTATTTCAAGCTGGCTTCTCAAGTGACAGCATAACTCTTTTGAATCTCCTGGTCCAGTCTTCCACAGAGAATGTAAATCCTTGTCTCCTGATGAATTTGAAGAGTGTGGCAGTGTTCCCTCTGTCCATGCTCTGCTCCCAACCCTTCCTTCCAGCTATGCTCCCTATTGACTCTGAAGTGTCTAATGCATGGGCTGGGAGGTAAAATTAGGAAAGAAATCTATTAAGAAGCCCCAAACAACAACTTTTTGGGGTTTTTTTCCAATTCTCTTTGTATTTACTTGGTATTTTTCAATGATTTTTTTGGGAGAATTAGTTTTAGTTCCTGTTTATGCCTTACATAATGTGCTTTTTAGCACTCGTGCCCAACTTGAAGTGGCTTGGTAGGACCAATCAAAAGTAATTGAATTCCATGGTGCATTTTTAAATTATCTTCTTGAATGCAATATAGAGTATAGTACTTTATCTGTCAACCCATCATTCCTTCAGTTTCAGGAAAAGGAAAGACATTGGTTTCATCTTAAGGCTTGACTTTAACAAAATGCTCTTTTTCCTTCTGTTTCTCTGGAGTTTGCTGGAAGCTGGATTGGAAAGGACCAGTGACACCTACTCAGAGCAATCTGAGCAGGGAATAAAAGAACATATGGGTCTGATTCTGTGATCCACTGCAAGCATCGTGTGTTTGAAGTGGCCACTGGTGACTGGAACCTCATAGTTTCTGGGCTTCTGCAACTTAAGAGTTTGGGGGTTTTTAGCAGGGTTTTAAATCATGTGTTACCCTCTTGGCTGTTCTTAGGATCTGCAGTCCTGTGCTAACTTCTTCAGCTGCAGTGAATTTAACCTTTTAGTTAGCACAACTGCAAGAAGAAACGCTGTGCGTATCTGTGCTGCTGCCGTGTTTTTGCCCTTTTTCACCTATACTGTTCTCAGAAACTGACAGTTCTTAAAAGGATTGGAGACCATCATTATTCTTTTTTTTATTCACTTGTCTCAGGTTAATAAATGACCTTTTACCTTTACTGAGGAATTTCCCCATATGTCTGCTCAAAGAATTTCCTTGGATGATTCTCTGTGGATTTCATTCCATGTTTTGTAGAAGTGAATTATGATTGGATTAGAAAGGCATAAATCTTCCTGAATTTTCAGGAGATTATTTCCTGGATTTCCAAAGTTAGTAGTATGTCATTCTATCTTCACCCATGCCATGGGCCCTGTATCCCTGTTCCAGGTGGAATTGGTTTCTGTCTGGTTGAAATTAATTTGCTTTAAGCTGGAGATCTTAAATTTTAGCAATCAAGAGCAACTGAGATCATGTAAATATAAGCAAATGGCTTTTGAACACAACTTTTAAAGTGATTTGGAAAACTCACTGGTGAGAAAACATAGCCTGGCTAATTTTCTGTCTGTAGAAGGCAGCTCTCTATCAGGTGAGATCTATTTGATCCAGTGCAATATAGTGAAACCTCCAGAGTTTAAGCTAACTATTTGACAGCAAATCATATATTTTTCTTTTCCTTTATTATGGAAGGCTTCTAAGATATTGAATATTGCTTGTTTTATCATTTTGTTATAAAGAGAAATATATATTCTTCAAAATTCTCTTAAAACATAGCAATTATTTCTGATCATTTTTCTCTTAAGAAATATAATAGATATTTCCCAGTGAAATGTTAGCTTAAATATATTTCTTTAAAAATTGTAATGAATAGTCTCATAGATTTTTCAGTCTTCAATGAATTCAAAAATATTCCAATTTCTGTGCATCTGCTGAAATGAAAGCAACACTAATTGCACCTGGAGGGTCCTGTCAGGACATAAGGATCTGAAACATCAGGAAATTATTAGTGAAAGAAACAAATATTAGAGATGCCAGGTTCACACTGCAGATGCTTCCTAATTTGAGGAAGTAAAATGTTAGAGCTGCTTCCTAAGTAAACCCTCTAAGCTCCTATTTTGACGTGAGTGTCCCCAAGGAGCACAGGGCAGCTGGCAGGTTTCCCTGCCCTGAGCCAGTGCTGGGCTGCTCTTACAAGTGCTGCTGTTTCACTGAGGAATGAGCAGAGCCCTTGGTCAATTCTGATTGAAAGCTGGCACTTTGCACAAGTATAATTTTGGCAACTCAAAATGTTTGTAGCTGGTGCTAGCTGTATCACCCATCACAATTTTAAACATCACCATCCTCAGTCACCATCCCCAGCTGCACAAGCTCAGGAAGTCTGAAGGACATTTGTCACCAAGCTGACTCCAGGAGCTTCCTTCTGCTTTCTCATCCTGTTAACCTGCACCTGCCTGGAAGGGCTGGAGCACTCACTGGCTTGGTTGTACTGGTATCATTTTGTACTGGTATCATTTTGTACTGGTATAATTATATCAGCTGTAATCACACCAGCCTGGCCACTACAACTCCACTTTTGGATATATTTAGTATAAAATAAAAAGGTCTTTTTCTCCTCACACAACTTTCATAGTGACATAAGCTAAACCAGAGATAAGCACTCATAGTCCTTATATGAATGCAGAAACAGAGAGTTGTATTTCTATCCCAATTATAACAGTTATAATTAAGCCACTACAGCTATGCTGGTAGATTTCCCAGCGTAGTGAGGCCCTGAATTAGGAAGCAGATCCTGAAAGGTTTGCAGCTGGCTGATGCCATCCAGCTCTAAAACAACACCATTCCCACTTCAGCCAGCAGCAGCCTGGGCCTCCTTCAGTGGGGTCAGAGGGGGGACCTGCACAGGCTGCAGTGTTTTCCTGATCTAAATGAAAACATAGCTGTAGATTGAGGTGGGGGAAGTGGAGGTTTGGAGGGGAAAGAGATGATGTTGCCAACCTGCTGTTTCCCCACCTTTTTAAAAAATGCTTAGTCAGGAGATTTTTTGGTCAGATTTGTGCCCAGCAAAGATCTTTATTGTTTTTGATGTGGACCAGGAGCCTTTGCCTCTTCTAGATAAGGTGTCTGCAGTGCAGCTTTGATTAGGCCAGAGCTCCAGCAGAACAGACTGATAAAGAAGGATGTCTCCTAGTTAATAGATGCTGGTGAAATAACACAAGGCCCTGCTGCTTTGTAATCTACAGCTGTTAACTCCAGACTGAATTTAAAAGGACATTAGGTTTGATTTAGAAAGATCCAAACAGCTTTGGACTATCCAGCATGCTGGAATGACTTTCCAGTGTCAGGCTTTTGCAGTAAAAATGAGCAAAAGCATCCCCTTTCACTCTAAAGAGAGGAGACAGGTGTCTATAAACCCTTCCTTAATGTCATCCCTTCCTAGAGAAGCCTCAGGGTGCTGACTGATCTTCAGGGCATTTTGTGAAATAAATCCTTTTCTATTAATTTTAGAGGTTATGTGTTATGATGGTAGTTGGAGCTCTGTGATGGTGGGAAGGTGGGGGAGTCCATCACACGCCTAATCCCTGGTTGTTAAGGAGGGATGTGAATATTTAAATCTTGTCTGGGTAGTTTAGAAGGTACAGAAAGATTCTGGGTAAGTTCTCATTCTTTGTGACAATTTCTATAAATATTTAAACACATACTGTCAGATGCACTGATAACCTTTGGCCTCAGAATTGTTTATATTTTAGTTGTACATAGAATAGTTTAATAAACTGTATATATAAATTATATACACTTTGAGAGCTAGCTGTTATGGGAAACACCCTTTGATTTTTTTCATAGTAACAAATCAATCTCTGTTCAGGAACAAACATTGCACTAAGCATGGAAAAATTGCTAGAGGACTTGGATATTTTTTGAACTCTAATCCTGATTTTCTAACATTAGATTTTGGCCACTGAAAGTAGCATAAAATGTCCAGAGAGCTTTTCTTTCTACAGAGTGGCCAAAAAAAGTGAATAACTCTTCTAAATTACCGAACACATTCAGAAGAGAAGGACTATTCACACTTCAGCTGCTGCTGCAGACAGCAAGTACTGAATTGGGGAAATCAGACAGAAACTTGCAGGTTAGATCTGGAGCTGCTGAACAGGCACACACACACCTTGTGCCGCTTCAGAGAGAAATGTTGATGAATTGCTGAGATTGATGCAAAAGCTTTAATTGAACTCTCTCTTGTGCTGTCAGCTCCTGAAGGGAGCAGTGACTGCCCTGAGCCCCCGTGCAGGGAGGGGTCTGGCAGTGCCCTGTGCTGCTCTGCAGGGACAACAGCCTCAGTTTCCTTCTCCTGCCACAAGCTCAGCTGCTTCCTCATCCTCCCCCTCCCCTCACTAACACCAGGGCCCAATTCCAGCTGTCTTTGCAAAGGGAAGGAAAGCTAAAAGTAGGAAAAATTTGTTTCTGCTGTGAGATGGTATAGAGTTAGTCTGATAGCTCTTTTAAGTGCTTCAGGATCCCTTGGGATGAGACATGCTTTATAATTTTCAGTTATTATGTTTTAAAGTGTTCATTTAGTAATGCCTGCTTCAGTATTTGGCACAGTGAGACAGGACTTGTTGAACCCAAGTTGGAGACCTGTGTAAAAGCAAAAGCAAGGGCCTTTAAAGAAATTCTCCCAAGGCTCAACAGCTTGAAGAGCTTCTTAGAGAAGTGTGCACTGCCAGGCTGGTTTTTTCCCAAGCCCTTACAGCTCTGGTAATATGGTTTGAAATGAAAATAAAATACAGAAGCTTAGTTAATGTATGCCCTCCTTTGCTGAGTTTAACACACAGGCTGAGTCCTGAACTTACTTGGTCATTTTGATGATTGGGCAATTATGTATAATACACTGTACACTTTGACTTTTTAGTTCCCGTTTAATTCTGAAAAAAAACAATTACAGTACCTCTCTAAGAAGCAAATGTCGTCTTTTTAAATGTCACGGCATATTAAACATGCTTGTATTTTAGCAATTGCCACAATGCATTACCACTTAAAAAATAATTTATGCACATTACAGATAAAAGACACAATAGATTTTGAGGAAAGACTTCATGCCACAGAAATAAGTGATGGCAGTTGTGCAACAATATGGGTAGCTGTTAAATTGTATTAAGATGTGGTTAACATTTTTGGACAAAAAAAATTTTAGTATGGTTTTGTTGTAACCTTTTGCTTTCCATGGAAAATATTTTTTCCTTGAGGGAAAAGAACCAACATCTTTTTCTAAAAAAAAAAAAAATAAATTAAAAAAAAATTAAATTCAAACATGTTTTCTAACATTAAGGAAAAAAGCGAGCAGTTTCTGTTCCACTTAAAGTGTAAAGTTCTGAATTTAATGTAAAAATGTTTATTAGGATTGAAAATACTATCTTTTTGTTGACTACCTGTTCTTTATTCTTGAGAACTGCAAAGCTACATAAAGTTTTAAGTGTATATAAATAGCATCATGTTTCAATAGGGAAATATTATTCAGATACGCCTGATTGTTAACATTGGGAAAAGCAGATGAGGAATGAGGCATTTTCCTGAAAGAAAATGCTGTCTCTGTTCAATAGCTTTTCCCCTTCATATTGCAGCGTAGCAGTCAGTGGCCCTGATCCAACAGGCACTAAACTAGGTTTGCCCAGATTCTTACACAGCTCCATCAGCTTTGGTAGAAGAGCTTTTTTGCTAAAAATTAAGCACATGCACAAATGTCTCCTGGAGCAGAGCCGAACTTAGCAAGGGGCTTTACCCCCCGGCAGGGCAGCGCTGCACAAGCCCAGCTCTGAGCCTGTTTGCACAATGTGTTCCAGAGCCACACTCAGCCACTCGTGTATCCTTTTACTTCAATATGGGCTTGTTTTGGATTCTTTGTTCCAAAATGTGGATTTGAATACAAATGAGCCTGAACACAAGCCAACGGAGGAACCTCTTTCTGTCTCAAACTATAAAATGCGTAAGCATCTTCAATTAAAAAAAAACAAAACCCAAAACCTAAACAAGGGACCTGACACACACTGACTGGAGCTGTAAAAGTCATGTGCTTATGTGGTTTTATTTATTTTTCACATGTGTGTAATTGAACACTATCAAAGCAAGTCCACAATAAAATACAGTGGGACGTCAGCATTAACATCTGTGTGCCCCGTGCTGTTCAGTGGAGGCAAACAAAGTCCCCCTTTCCACCACTCTCTCTCACACTCTGCTTTCCTCAAGAAAAGAAAGTGGGTGTGGGCCAGGTTTTGGCCATCGTGCTCTTGGTTCACGTAAGGTACAGAGTCCTGGTGAGGGGTGTGCTTTCAGCTAATCTGCTCAGACAGACACCCCTGTGATTTGTGTGCCCTGCCTGAGCTAGAATCTCAGATCAAAGGGAAAGGCAGGCTGCTAATGTCAAAGCACACAGCTCCCAGACTGTGGAAGTGAAGAACAGCACCTTGAGCTGCAGCCCTAAAGGGAACCTGCCATAAATCCTGCTGTGGTATTAGAGCAGGATAGGTGAACGCCACCCACTGTGTTTGGCTTGTAGCTGCCACTTGGCTTTTAAAAAGCCTGTTCAGTTTCTTTTTAAGATACTTTGGAGGTCTCTGTTATAGCACCATGTAGTTCTGTACTCTGATAAAACCAGTGACTTGCACACTTTTTTGCTGGAAGCTGAGAATTTTTGATGACATACACATTTATGTCAGGGGAGTCACAAGCATTAGTGGCAGTAGTCAGGACTTTCAGTCAAGAAAGGGAGAAGCTCATTTTCACTCCAAGGCCTGGTGCATTATTTGGGCCTTGTGGTTGGACCAAAATCCTGGCAAACCACAGGTAAGTGGGAAAGCACTCAATAATCAGGATTAGGGAATAAAATTGAAATGGTTTGAGGGATAAAGGTGGATCTTGGGTGTGGAGACAAATTTCCCTCCCAATTTCCAATGAATTAAAGCATCTGGGAAAAGAGGCTGAGTGCCTGAATGAAGACAGAATTATGGAGAAAACAGTAAATGCTGGCCTGAGGGATGCTGGTCAGTGAGCTTGTGCTGTCAGAGAGACGTGCTCAGCAGGAAATACTTCAGATTTTGTCAACAAGGATTCAGCAGTGTAGGTAGAAGGTGTAAGCTTATCGTGCTACAGCCTGCATCCCCTTGGCAGGAAAATCATTGATCACACTGCAAGAGATCTCCTTGGTGTGGAGCTGAGGCAGGGGGTGGGCTCAGTTAGCGGCTCTGGAACTTTCCCCATCCTCTCCCCTGCCTAAAATCCCACAAGAGCTTTGCCTTGGGCAGAGGAGGCAGACAAGAAGAGAACAAGAAGTGTTTTTACTGAGGAAAATCCCACTGGAAGTAGGCAGAAACAAGCTGACATCTTGATTCTTTGAAGTCCTTTCAGCTTTGCATCAGCCACAGGGAGGAATGGTTATTTCACCACCCTCGGCTCTGCAGTTGAGTGAAGGAGATCCTGATTTCCCTGTTGCTCCAGGGAATCTCTCTGGTGTCTTGGTGACTTTCCTTGTGTGATCATCACAGACATTCTCTGTAATTCCAGAGATGTAGCAGGACCGTCAGGCAGGCGGCAAAAAGGAACCCTGGAGGTTGTGGTGGACTCCAAATGGTTTCAGTGGTGCCTTGGACAAGAAACTGTTAACCTTGGGAGGGTTGGGTCCTTTCAGAAATGAAATGTGTAAAGATAGTTCCTGCAGTAATTGCCACACTGTAGTGACTTGGTTGAATAATGCAAACAGACGGGCTTTTGTTGTGGGTGCTTTGTAACAGATAATACTCAAATGATTAATGAGTTACTGGAGCACCAGAAGACCTCACTATTATTCTGCATGGCATTCATGAGCTGCATGAACATGGCTCTTTGGCTGGAGAAAAACTCAAAAGTCAGAGATTTGGAAAGCTAAAGCACATAAAAATGTTACACTCTTTTGTGTCTCCAGGAAGCACAGTAATGTGAAACATCCACCACATGTTTAAATTGTGTAGGCTTATTTATACATGTGTGTGTATTTACAGGGAGAGAGAAATAGAATGATGTGATTCTACTGTTTTAAAGCTGTTTGTAGATATTCTGTAGAATTTTTGTAAAAGCAATGTCTAGAATGAAAGAAATGAACACCCAAAGATAAAAAAACATTAGGTAAATCAGATTGTCAGATATCATGCCGGTCTAAAAACTCAATCTGCAAGAATTAATTGAGGAACTGGACCATGAAAGCCAAGAAATGGGGCCTGAAAATAAACTTGATTAAGAAGATAATGCTCAAGACATACAAAGGAAGACTGATTAGCATAGACAAGAACATCAGTGAACAAGCAGAGGAATAAATCTCACATAGACAGCTGCTCAGATCGGATCAGAACATATTTAAAAGATGAAAGACAACATAAGGAGCAATTTCTCATTTCGACTGGAGAGGAAGGCCTCCAACTGATCTATTCCTTCTACAAATGGCTTTTGGCCAAGACACAAAGCTCCATCCACAAGAAAATATGGTAGTTGGTTTGCTTTTATCCTGAAAATCTGTAGACAGACCATGACAGGAATTCCATTATGAGAAAGGGATGCAAATGATGAATAAAACAAGCTTAATCAAAAAATACATTTAGAAAGAGAATAGCTAATAGATTTGGGGCATGAGGGTGGGAATGAAGTTATGACAGATAACTTAGGCACTTGTGAAGTAAATGCCCCCTAAATCTCATAGTAAAGCTCTACTGGTTTGTTTTTGGTTTTGGTTTTGGTTTTGTAGTTTTTTAGTGACTATACCTTCAACCAATCCCTGGAGTGCAGACTGCTGCTGTTTATTAATTTATTAACTATTGTGATGAGGGTGTAAGAGTGAGAGAAAGTGTCTATATGATGGGTCATTCTGCCAAAAATCTGAAATGAATCCTCTCTGTTCTTAAAGAGAAAAACAAGACCAGAAGAAGGGTGGCAGATGCATAAGCTATAAGGAAGTACATAAAATGCAGATTAAGCTAAAAGAGCATTATTTTATTATATTATTTTATTTTATTTTATTTTATTTTATTTTATTTTATTTTATTTTATTTTATTTTATTTTATTTTATTTGACAATAGAGGCTTAGAGGACGAGAAAGGAGAAAGACCTGAACGTGTCACCTGCATTTTACCCAGGGTAAGTAAACACATATTCTTTTGTCCCAAGAGGAATAAATGAAGAGAGATGGAAGACCTAATCTGTCTAATGCCCCATTTTCATTGTTGTACAGCATTTTGGTGAGCCCAGGTCCAGAGGAACCCTGGCATGGCGTGGCCTCACGAGCTGGATGTGCCTGGAGACGTGCATGGCTGGGTATTTTTGGTCAGGCACAGCCAGTCACAGCTGTTGCTATTTTTGCCCTGACTCCTCTCTAATCACTCAACACATTTTAAAGCAAGATATAATGATAGACTGTGTTGCCAAGACAGAAAAATCAACAGAGTATCTAAGGGAATACGAAAAGAAATGAAAATTCAAAATGTATCTGGAAGAGAAATATAACGGACAAAAAAACTTTTGATAAAGGTTGTTCTACGAACTTGGCAATGTCTCTGCTATAAGTAAATATGACTGTCTGCCTGCCTTGCCTTATGTTCAATATGTCCAAAATTGGTGGGGTGTGGAGGAAATACAAGGAAGTCTCTTCTCTTGGTGTAGCCAGCTGAATTTTCAGGCCTAATCCATTCTGAAATTAAAATTAGCTCAAATGTTTGGATTCTACCAGGAAGTTTAAAATGGAGAATTTCCTTCATAAATATGGATAAGAAGAAGACAACTTTTTGGATGTTCTACTCAGTGACTTCCATTAGAAAAATAAAAGTATCTCTCCCTTTTCCCATCAGTTTACCAATGCTTTCACTGAATTTCAGATATTATTTTATACATGACTTAAGCTAGAGCTCCCTGTTACTACTTATGATGTATCTGTGACTCTATAGTGGGACTTTTGGTGGTAACCTTTGAATGTGGCCTTTTATATGGCAGTCAAAGACAAAATTTCATTAAGTTGAACACTGCTGAATCAAATATGAGAAGTAGTGGAGACCCTTTGATATAAACAAGTTAGGATAGACCTTAAATAAAAGTCCCAGTCCAAACCAAAGTGACATAAGTAGAACAATTTGTATTTCTGTTATCAAAAGTGCAAATCATGGTGAATTAGGCATAATCCAGCTATGCTTCTCTGTCTTTCATTGTAAATACTGCCTTTCCATCTCCACTGGGGGTGGAATACATTTTATTAAACTATTATTTTTTGATAAATAGTAGTGTTTAGAATACCTGGAAGTGTTTCCAAGTAAATAAAATCCATTGTAATGGCAAAAAGAATTCTCCTACTGAATCAAGCACTCCATCTACCAAGCATTGTAGAAGATAAAATATATGATTTTCTGGAAACAGACCACTGGTAATTAGTAAAACCTCATCATTTATGCCTGGAAAGCATACACTGCATCTGCATTAGGAAGCTCAGCAGGACAAAGTCTGTACCTGCAGAGCTCCTCCCATCTCAAGGGCCACCCTCCAGCAGCTCCAGTGCTTTCCTGAGCTTCCCAAAGCCCTCATTCCCTGGAGGATGACCCAGAGCTCGGCTCCTCCACCAGCAAATGGGGGGTCACACCAACAGGTGCACATTTGGTCCTCAACAAGTGCCAGTGTGAGGGCACACAAAACACCTCTCTCTGCTGTCAGTGCTCCTGTTAGACTTTAAAATAGTTTCTGAAGACAAAACTGCAGTGTGAAATACATCTGTGGATGTTACTTGCCAGAGCTCCTCATGAATAAACTGCACTTCCTCTGAATTACAAATTGCTATAACATAATAGGGGAGCTTGATGGATTGCAATGAAACTATGTGAAAAAGGAGAAAAGGCTGTGGTTTGCAAGCTGTGTAGGAGGTCCACACTAAGTCAACATGGAAGCTCTTAAATTTTATTTCATAACCAATATATTGGATTGTCTCAAGTGATGCAATCAGAATTGTTTTGCTTCAAACCCACCTGATTTACTAATACTGACTGGAGTTATGACACTACTACATTTCAAACTGCATTCTTCAGATGACATTGATTTTGGATGATATTATGGGACCTTCTAAATTTTACAGTCGGCCAAAGTGACTTTTTAGATCCACCTGAATATGTCATGTGAATTATGCTTTTCATGGCTTGGCTGATGCAGGGGGAAAATGTGGGGGTGTTTCCCAGTAAATGCAATTAACACCTTCCTTTTTGGCACAAATGACGAAGGCAAAACCCGGGCAATTTTTACAACTTTGAGTATTTAGAGTATTCATTTCCTTAAAAAAACTTCTCTGGTTCATCATAGTACCAGGGACTGTCCTTTTGATTTCTCTGTTTAACAGAAATGTATGTTTAAAGAAATAATAATAGCAGTAACTCTTATCACATGTGTAATATTGAGGAAAGACCTTTTAGAGAGGAGACTGCTGCTGAAGATAATTTTAGTACTTGGAAGTGTATCCTGAAAGCCTGTTAAAGCTGTCTCTTCAAAGACAAACACATAACAAGTTCTTCTTGTACCTGTGAACCCAGAGGTAACCACTATCAGTTATTATTATATATATATATATATATATATCAGTTATTATATCAGTTATCAACAGTGTCATTAAATCTAAGTAATATAATTAAACCTAATGTTATTGAGACTAAATACAGGTAAATAATACACATTTTAAACTGTGACATCTCTGCTCTCCCCCAGGTCCCCCCCCATTAAATAGCTGCAGGACAGAACAGGAATGATCTCCTGATCCTGTTTCACTGTTGGGATTTCTTAGCTGCATTTCAGCCTGGGCACAGAAATATTGAGGATCTTCCATTGACTGGGAAGAGTCACTCTTCAGTGGGCAAACATCTGAAGAGTTTCACAGAGTGCAAAATGTTTACCTTATTTATCCAAAAACTGGGTAAAGACCCACACAGCCATGGGGATACAAATTCCAAGTTAACAGCCTTCTGAAGATCTTACAGGTAAGGGGGGGAAAGTGCTGAAATAAAGTCAAATACCTCTACATAAAAGTGAATTTTACAGGATTATTCACTGTGGTAATTTTTTCCAGATTCTGCCTTGTTCTAGATCTTCTGCTTTACTTTCCTGTGTAAATTGCTTTTTAAAATCCCATGTTAAAATATTTCTGCTAAGTGTAAGGGGATTAGATTAGTTTCTTTAACTGCTTCATTTATTTGTTTCGGCTTGAAACAAGAAAACTGAAATTCCAGTACCTACTATACACCTACATCTTGCTATGAAAAGTCATCCTCAGGTAATACCTGTGCCCATATAAAATAATAGAAGTTAAGGCAAAAAGGAAAAATGTATTTAAAACAGCAAAAGCATGTGATACCAATTATGTTACAGCCAAAAATAATAATTTTTGGCATGTTATGCTTAAACTACGTTCTGTTAATGGTCCTTGGATATAGGCACATTTCAATTTACACTTAGAAATATTTCTATTTGAGAACTATTAGGAAAATATTTTGAAATTACAATTTGAAAACATGTGGAATGGGTTACCTCCCACAATTATATGAACTACTGTATAGCAGAGCTGCATTAGCTTCCCTGCAACTAATGAACCATGTCATTAATTACAGACATTCAAAATAGAAATTACTCCAAGGCAAGACAAATATTTACTATAAATATAGGGGTCAAGTAGCCATTTTATTCTAAACCAATTGTGTTTAATTTTTATGCTCTTTCTCCTCAAATTTAATTTGAAGCACATTAACTTGATTTCATATGTCAAATCTGACAGCTGTAGATGTACCCACAATGAGACTTCCATCAGGAACCAGGATCACTGGAAGACTTTCAGTGAAAGAACTGTAGTTAAAGAAGTGTTTATTAAACTCACGTGTCTTGTTCTCAGGATAGGTTTCTCTCAGATATACTTAAAAGGTGTATTTCTAAAGGTCTCCCTTTGGTTATCTCACTGGCAAAACCACCTTCAGCTTCCAACCAGAGCATCAGGCTGAGCAGTCCCTGCATCCCCTCAGATGCCAGAGCAGGGGGAGGAGGAGCCCCTGATTCTTTCCAGCCACTAGATTTCCTTCACCCACAGCAGAGAATGGGAGCTGCTGGGTGCCAGCTCCTGTCTGACATCTGTAAAGAGCTGCTTCTCAGCCAGGAGCTGGGGTCCTGCAAGTGTCTGCAGGGCTGAACCACTGCCCTGGAGCCAGGGTACAGCCAAACACAGCACAGATCCTGGAAATTCAGCTGGGGCCAAAAGCTGAGTGCTGCTCTCGGGTTTGGTTGAAGGTGCTGGGGTGGAACATCCACAAAGCTCCTATAAAAGCCACCATTCCCACCCTGCCTTCAGGGAACTGGTACCAAAGAATTATTTTCTTATTTCGTGGTGCCACTTTGCTGCTGTGTCTGGCTCAGTACAGAGTGGGGGAATCAGTCACATTTTCATAGAGATCTTGCTGTGGAGGAGAGTTTTCCTCTAAAGGGAAGGCTTCCAAAGTCCCCCATCCTGCAGGGAGAGCAGTGGCTGTCGAAGGTGAGGGCACTCTGACCTGCAACTTCTACCCAGGGCCAAGATCCCTTCACTGCCACACTACTAATATTCTGCTTGTATGTCTACTATTTTGTATAAGGTTATTTTTGCTTTGTTTGGGTAATATATTTATTTTTTACAGATAATATATAGTCCTAAACAACATAACAGCATTTTCTTTTGTGAACTGATTATAATGGTTGTGTCAATCCCATGATGTTATGTTACTGCTAGTAACATCACTGAATATTTTATATTAACCATCATTTTCCCTCTACTTTCTTTTACTTTTCCTCTTTGAATCACATCATTACCTCTCCAAAAGTCAGGCATGAGGGCAGGCAGATGCACTGACCATATGGTCAGATAGCAAGCATGAAGATTCCTCAATGAAAGAGCACAAAAAACTTCCCCTAATACCTACCCTCATGTTTGTAACTAGAGTGTTTGGCATAATAAAAATAACAGCAGTTAATAAATAGTTTATCTACACATATTGCCAAGAACAAAAGAGGATGATAAAGCATTGCTGCTATCAAGAATCCAGAAAGTGCCACAACTCAACAAGGTTCTGTACCACTTTGAGTCAGCCTCAGTTATGGTCACAGGGGTTTGTAATAAAAAAATGTGAAGAACAATAAGAGGAATTTGGTGGAAGCAAATAGCTCAAGGTTTTTGTGGAATGTGGGAAAGTTGCTAAAAGTCATATTAAAATCAACAAAAGCATTCAATACTTGTCCTGGAGAAAAAGGTTGTGTTTAAGAGAAAGGGTCAGCTGTTAAAAAAAATGTTTGGGCAATATGAAAAATTGCAAATCTTTTCATCAGGAATTTGGGACTGAATGCATGAGGGTGTACAGACCTAACAGTGACAACTTTTACAGCTGAACAATGCTTTTGCAATGAAATCCTGGTTCCATTCAAATCAATGGCAAAATTCCCATCCGCTTCAATGGAGCCAGGATTTCGTGTGTATCTGTCTTTTTTCATTCTTCCTTGATATTTGTATCCCAAGAATCTGGCAGACTATTGTCTGTACAGGTCAAAATTAAAGCTTTCTATTAATATATGTCAGAGTTGCTGTCTGTTTTCTCACCAGAAAAAGAAAAAAAGAATGAAAAAGTGTGACACATACTTGCAGTGCTGCATCTTTCACTTCATGGCTCAGAGTAAAGAGAATTGTTTGCTGCATCTGCTAGGAGGACAAAATGTCAAGAAAAAAGCTAAATGCTGCCTGTGTGCAATTCCTAACTCCAAGGCTTTTAAAGAGCTCTTATTTTCAGCTCTACATGTATTGAGTTTCGGATATGGGTGTCACGGGATTTAGGCAGGGGCAGAATTACCTTAATGCTGTCTCCTCTTAAAAATGCTTCCTGAATATGGAAAAGTATTGCATGGGCAGGAAGGAAGGTGACTTTCATCAAACAAATCTGTCATGCAGCGAGACTATTTAACTCATCAAGCAAACCCTGGTATTTGTGCCTTTGAATATAAGCATTAACCAAGAAAAAATGAGAGATATTAATGAAAATTCAAATTGAGAGAATGAAAAGAAGAGATAAACTGCTGCTTTGCAGATGAATGAATTTTTAAAAATGCTTAAATCCACAGACCTTGTCAAAATGCACCAAGAATTGCCCTGGTAAGTGAGAAATGACACAGAGACCGTAATAAATGTGAATGGGGAACTTTGTGTTCCCCCAGTGCACTATTTGTACACTACAAAAGCTTTAAAAGAATTGTAATTCTACACTCACTGTTGCTTAACTTGGGGGAAATACATCCAGCCTGCAAAGTGGCTGTGTCTATTCTGCTTTAAAGCCCATCTGAGAGCACGTGGACATTGCAAACATTTCACAAATATAATGGGGAGCCTTGGGAAAGCAAGGAAATATTCAGATGAGTGAAAATCCTGTAACCATAGGCAAAGCAAGTTAGAAAAGAGGCAATAAATCAGCTGACTTCAGTCCATGGATGGTGTCATGGTAGATGAAACCAATAAACATGGTAGATAAAATATACATGGTAATACATCTGCACATATCAGAGAATATGTCAATAGTGAGTGCATCCCACATCAGAAAATGATGATTGCATAGCAGTGATCTCCATAAAGAATTCAGCCCCAGGCTAGACACAGAGTGAATCCAAGGACTGAACAGTTTTGTACAGTCAGTGAATAGGGGCAGGTTCATAATTCTGACATCCTCCAGTCTCTGAACTCTTCTTGTTGCTGTTATCCCAGACAGAGTAGAAGAAGTTCCATCAGAAACATTGCTGTGTCATTAACTTACTGGACAGCTGATCTGATAAAATATATTTAAAATAAATGTGCTCATAAATTCTCAGTTTGGTCATAGTTAAATCTTGCACAATCCATGACATAGAGGTTACACAGTCCATCCTTTCTAGAGGGGTGCATGAGTGTGGTATTTCCTCTGCAAGTGCTGTTGGAAACACTTGAGTTTGTGTGTACAACTTGATGTTGTGAGTACATCGTTAATCTTCAGTAGCCAGTGGTCATTTCTGGAGCTGCCTCAGCAAATACTTCTGCTAGCAGTGTCTTTCTGCAGCATATTAGTATAAATTTAACCCACTTGGGAAGTGCAAACAGCAGGGTTGACGAGCCTGGGATCAGTGCCAGGTTAATGCAGCCACACAGCTTTTGTACCAGCTCATATCCTATGAGTTTGAAAGGAGCAGAGCCTGCATCCCTCCATGCAAGATGTACTTAAACATAGCCAGGACATAGAGACAAACATCACAATTGCTGATGGTACAGGATGCCAAATGTATCATCTAGATTCTCTTTTCAGCTGGCCAGTGGAAGATAAAAATCCTTTCAGAGTAAAAAAAAAGTCATCCTGCATTTATTTCTCTTTTCAGTTCTTCAAGCTCTCTTTCTCCTGATTCCCTTGTCTTTCTCAAAGTGATGCTGAATGGTGCTTTGCTTACTGCAAATATGGATCATGGAACTGTCTTTTTTCCTTTGGCACATTTTTTAATTTTCTTAGATTTATATCTTTTGGTAATGATCAGAACTGTATTAAACCTAGAGCCTTCAATTCACAGAGAAAAACTGCAACAAACTTTGGAAGCCTGCTGTAAATCTCATTGACTGCACAGATTTAACCTGGAAGCTATAGAGAGGCAATACACATGGTAACCCCTGTTCCAATTAATTTGTTACTTTCCAAACTACAATACAATCATAGCTTAATTTGGTTTACCTCCTGAATCTCTTTGTGATATTTCTGTGAAATTCAAGACAGTGAAAGTTAGTAATTCTGGTTTAGGAGCACAAGTTGTTGCCAAAGAATTGTGTCCTGCTTCATTGAGTTTTGATGTTCTTGCTGTTATCTACTAACCAGATTTTTCCACATGGCTTTGGGATGAGATCTAAATCTCTGTATCAAATGTTATAACCCTTGGCACCTGAAAAATAGAAAAATTTATGTAATTAGCAGTGGCTGAGGAAAATAAGGTTATTCTCACTAGGGAAAGGAGACATTTTGGTTTTCTAATTGATGCTTTTCCTCATGCAGAAGACTGATAAAATTGACCTAGACAAAATTTTCCCACTGTCAAAGTCACAAAACCAAGATGACACAATGCACATCCTAGGAAATTAGGTGTGGAAACTTAACAGGAAACTACTGTATTTCATCCAAAGGAAAATAAACATACTGAATGGATTAGAAGAAATGTCCTTTAAGAGTGACAAAATCAATTCTTTTAAATGATAGTTACAGAAATTGTAGAAAGAAGTGATTGAAAAGCACTGGAAAAGGAGAGTCTTTAAATGGAGAAAGAGGCAAAAAAGTTTATTCCTTTGGTTTCCACGTACCTTGAATTTCTGGTTTTGAAAAGGTATTAGTTCAGAACAACAAAAACAGGAAATTACGTACTGAGATATTTCAAGTCTAACATCCTAACTCTGAAATGCACCATCCAATTATACACAAATACATTCAATAGGTCTTGACTGGACCTATATGGTCCTTGTGTGTAGGGAAAGCCAACCTTCAACTGGAACAGGACAGGAGTTCTAACCAGCTTCAGACAACAGAGTGTTTCTTGAAACTCAGAAGTACAGAGGTACAGAGAGCCCATTTAAAGGTGGTGAAAGTGTGACCCTAGAAATTAAATTCCTACTGTTCTGATTTTTAATCAGGTTGTAATCTATTGAATGTAATTTGAATATTTTGACTGAATTTAGTTAGGTCAAAATGAACTTCATTTGACTTTAATGTTTCCTATGGCCATGGATCTTTCTTCCAGCTTCAAAGATGCATATTTGTAAGTGCTGCTAACACAAAAATTACATCAGAAGGAATGTGCAGAGTGAATAACATAATTTAGCAGTTTGTAACATAAATTAGCATAACATAATTTAACAGTTTGTCTTCTATTCTCTGACAAAACATTGCACCCAGTCTTTCTGAAATCAAGGCTGATAAGTGTGCTTTGTGTCCTTCTCCTTAACAGCAGTATCACAAGGAATTTATATGCATCCATAAAATTATGCTCTTCTTAGAAATGAAATTTTGTTAGAGTTGTTGGGTGAGAAAGCACTGTGCAGCAAGGGAAAGGGAGGAAAATCCTAGCTTGAAGAAGAACTTCTTGAAAGGAGTCAAGAATCTGGAGGGATAAAATGTGCATCTGTCTTCTATTGCTGAGCTGAGTCCTTGTACTACTTTTTGAAGTTGTTTATTTCCCTCCAGTGCCCAATGTCCCTGGGAAGGAGAAGCGAAGAGTTTTTCTTTTGAAGCAGCACCACCAGGCCCCAGTGGGCAGGGTGAGCCCAGCAAAAATGCCATGAGCCCTTCCCCAAAGTACCTGTGTGCTATGCACTGGAGAGCCTGTGCAAAACACACCTCAGGAGGCAAGAATGAGGCGAAAGCATCACTGCAGCCTGCTCAGGTCAAAGGGAGTAAATCAGAGAGCATCCAACGCAGCTTCCTCATCAGGGCCCTTCCCACTCTAACAGCTGGGAGGTTACTGCACATGGAGGAATAAATTTACAAAAAGAAGCGTGTGTTTCCTTGCTTCACTGATGAATCAGAGCCTCAGCACCTGAAGCAGCAGGATATGCAATGAAAGCTGACTATTTCTTGCCTTTTCTGTATCTGCTTGTGGATACAGTGTGTTAACACCAGCAATTAACTACAGGAAATTAAAAAGAAGATCACAGCCCTAAGAAGAAAATATTTCTCTTTCTTACTCTGTGTTAAGGCTTCCCTGGCAAGGAATTCTGTTTTTCTGCAGTTCTGGCAGACTGTCTGACACTGAGAAACTGCATTAGCACTTCTGGAGCAAGGAATAAGAGCTGGAAGTGTGAAAAAGCATTGTGGAAGCCATCCTGCTTGAGACATTTAAAAATAAAATGACTGAAGCTTTTGGAAATTTAGTGTAATAGACTGATGCCTAACTAACAGGGAAATAAAGCAGATTACCTAAGAGAATTTGGAAGTTTCAGTTTTGCCCTGCTCCTGGCTTGGGTGTTTGGCTGAACTCTTCCCAGGTAAATGAGTCTGTTCCTGATTCTAAGCAGGCTCCAGGCAGGAATTGGCAGGAAGAGAAGAAAAAGGTCTTAGAGGGCACAAATCTCTGAAGGAATGAGCTCAGCTGGTTCCTGGGTTACAGTGGTCAGCAAGAGCAGCGCTCCAACCACCAAAGGGTGCAATCCAGCTTTCAGTCAAGGCTGACAGGAATTGAACCTTCTCCCTGCCCCCAATCTTCTTAGCATAAAGGGAAGGTAAAATAGGAAAAGTATCTGAATAATTCACCAAAGTGCAAGAGGAATCAGTCCCCTGAGAGCCTCTGGGTGCAGGTCCAGCACAGGACTGTGACAGCTGAGGGCCAGGTCAAACATCTGCTGGAGGCAGTGGAGACCTCCAGGTCCATTAACGCTCTCAGTTCACATAAATCTCCATATTTCAAAAACAATTTTCTAGGGATTCTGGTATAACCACATATTCTGGCCCTGGACATTGCTCATGACAGTCATATTTTGAAGAGTGACAAGAAAACCTTCACCCTGCTTTTAGCCTCATCTGCTGTGTCTTGCCTTGTCTTGTCTGTGCATCTGAGCCAACAATGAGGGAACTTTCTTTCTTGCTGAAGCAGATGTTTTACCTTTCAGCACCTGAGATGACCTTTTGACTTGGGCCTGAAATTCTGGCCTTGCTGAAATGGGTGGAAGTTCTGGCACTGCTTTTGACAGAGGCAGTATTTCATTCAAGGTGCTTTGCTCAATAAAGCATATAAAATTACAAAACATGGGCCTTCCCTCTTGCTCAATTTCTCAGTCATCCCAGGTATCACTGAGCGATGAACACAAAAACCTGGAGGAAACAAAATGGCATCTGAAAAAAGGCTCCTACATGAATAATTAAAATACCTTTCAATATATATAATAGGTATGCCTATACTCACAAGCACACACATACAGAAGATGTCAATGGGATCAAAGCTTTTCTCCAATACTTTAATAGGTGGCATGCACCCTCACTTATCTGCTAAAATCAAAACCTGTACGTGCACGTGCAGGTGCTGGGAGTTGCTTTTTCATATTGTTGGCACAGGGCCACATAGTAGAACCATGCACCTTCATTTTTTAACAAGCCTGTGTTTTCTCAGGTGTTCATTTATCTCTGTGAAGAAGTTTCTCAGACCTGTAACCTCAAGTTTAGCACGCTAATAGGAAGAGGTGCTCTTGCTGCCAATAAACAGGCCTTACTCTGTCTTAGATCCACGAATATAAAAACAGATTTTTTCATTTTTTATAAATATGTTTTTCAAATACAGGAATTGTGAGCGTAAAATTGTAACAATTGGCATTTGAAACAGACTGCAAAAGAATGTGGTAGGTTTTCTACCACTGGGAGTTCAAATTTGGATAACTCTAAAAGAAAAGTTTAGGTTGAACCTGCAAAATGCAGTTCCAGAGGCATGAACCAGTATATGAAAAACATGGTCTGTGTTGTAATGGCTCTTCCTGGCTTCAAAAGTCTGTAAGTCCATGCTGGTTTTGGTAACAGAGATACCATGAACAAAGGCAGAATGTAATTAAGGATTGTTTTAGGAAAAAATATTGCTTTGAACAATAAAACAGAGCTGAGGAAGGTGCAAATAACTATCCATGTGATTAATATAAACACTGCTCCAGAGTGTAACAGCCTTTTAATTCACTGTGAAGTTTTAAAATTGAAGCATGGATTGCCTGAATTTTTGAGTGATTGAATTGTTTATATTGAATATCTTTTTGGCAGTTTAGGAAGTGACTCTGCTCTTGCTACTTAAGCCCTATTAGAACATTTGTGATTTTTCTGCAGGCAATATTGTCAGTTCCCATTTCTCTCAATTCTCTGCATTTTGACAGCAATGAGTCAAATTACGGATTTTTTTCATTGTCTGAAAGGCATTTGCTTTTCTGCAGCTGTCTACTTCAAGGGTTTCATTTCTTCTCCTTTGCAGTCACTGGAGTTTTATTGTTGTTTCTCACAGGCTAGAAACAGGGCTCTGGTTTTTCTTTTGTGCATTTATTTGATCCAAAGAGCTGGCTCTTGTTATCTAAATTGAAAGTCACTTTCTCATCCATTAGTCATTTTATGTTAAAGATCAAAAGTTTGGGGGATTTGTTGTTGATTCTAATCTCACAGCATTTTTCTTTATTTGTAGATTCTGTATTTGAGAATTTGCAAAACTTGCTTTCAGTGTCAACATTCAAGTACTTCCCATAAATAAAAATGCTGGAGTCACTTAAAATAGTTCCAAAGACTTCCCCACACAATCTCAGATGGAACAGCCCATGGTTTCCTGTTATCAATCTATGTTTTCATATTACATCGTAGTATTATATTGCCACTTGTTTTTTGTTGGGTTTTTTTCTAGCTCTTTTGGATCACTGCTGAAATGTGTAAGGTTATGAAAAGGAATTTAAATCTTTAAAGAATTCCCAAACCTAATTCCTGCTTACTTTTATGGGTACTCTGGAAGATGTGCTGTTTTCAAACTTTATTAGAATTAAAAATGCTTAACTTTTACCCACTTCAGAGTTTCCTGGCTGAGCCTAAAAAGGCTTTTTTTTTTAAAGTTTGTTGGTTTATTTCAGTGTTTGCAACCAGACACTTTCTTCAGACTTTCACAAAAGATATTTAGAAATTGTTAATATTAATTAATAATATTTGGCATAGGGGTGAGAAGAAAAAAAGACTGTAAATATGTTCTAGGCAAAATATTTCCCTGCAATTCCATGTCTGGTTACTTTGGATATAGTATCTGAATTAATCTGGAGAGGGATTGACAGCATGGGGCTCAGGTGGACACACACCTGATTATTCAGATTATTATTACCCTGGTAAATATCACACACAAATGTGTGAAATATTGCCCATTTCCAGTAGATTTTCAGCAGTCCCTGATGTGGGTTGTACTTTCATACAGCTAATAGGGGATGTTTAAAGAAATGTTCTTGTAAAATTGCTGAAGTTAAATTTGAAATAATTTGTCGACCAGAGGGGCTGTGACTGTCTTTGAAACATCTGTCAGGAATAACTAGCCCAAGGTCTAGTATTGATGATTTTTAAGCTCTGATACAGAAAAGCTTCCTTTTTAAAGAGGAATGTTCATTTAATCCTCTTTAAACTTCCCCTGAATTTTGATTATGTGCTGATTTGGGCTTCTTCACACAAGCTGGCATGGAGCTGTGTTTTGAAACAGCTATTTGTATTTTTCAGGTAGTACCTTCACAATATGCTTTATTCCTTCACTAATATGTGTCCCTCCACAGTGAAAACCACAAAGCAAACTAGATTTCTAAATGCATGACCTCTGAAGCACTTTCCTAGGAATTTTGCTGAGCTTAAATGTCTTCACCGTGTGTGAGAAAGTAAATATACTTGTAACAAAGAGTTCTTCCTTCCCTGGGCACGAGTGTATTCTATCAGGGAAAAAACATTATTCTTGGCATGATAATTAAATGAAATAAGACATTTGAATAGTACCAGCCCACAAAACCCAGGGCTTGAAGCTGGCAAGGCAAATAGCAGCATTCTAGGATGACATTTCTTTTCCACTCTTGTAGCAGTTACATGAGTGCTGTGTCAGGAGCCTTTGGCTTTGGTTACTTTCTGTAGTTACTTTAATACAAGTGAAACCATAAAATTGCATTTTCCATGTTAATTCTGCAGGATTAGTTTTCTTCTCATTTTAACTGAACAGAAACAAGTGAAGTACATAAATACCTAATCCAGAATAATTTAATGTAATCATTTAGTAGCATTGTGTGTGTGTGTGTGTGTATCTATATATAAAATAACAATTGAATAACATTAGAATGTTTTCTATATCTTTTATATTTGATTTCTTATAACAACCCCAGCATATTAGAGATTATATGTTTATGCACTCGCTTTCCTTGTCCTTCTTTCTCATTCTGTACCTCTGCAAGGCTTGTCCAGGTTCCTTCTTTCCCCCCAGGCAGAATGGCCCTGGCTGGAGATACCATTCTGAGCACTGAAGTATCTGCCACTTCCAGGGGTAATCTTTACTTTTATTAAAGATCCATAAAAAAGTGAACATTTAGAATCCTGAAAGTTAAACATAGAGCCTTGGGGAATCTGTGAAGTTCTGAAACCAAATGTTTGGGCTTTTCTCTTCTTTTTTTTTCTGACATCTGGATTTTCTGACTCTCAATGACCTCGGTATTGGGACATGGATAAATAGCAGAATCTTGCTTTAAAAAGCTCTATCCCCAGAGAGCAGTCAGTACCAAGGCCCTTCTGGAGGGAACCTGTTGAGGGAATGGAGAGAACCAGAAAGAGCCAGCCTCTGTACTTTTCTACTTTTTCTGCACTACATTCTCATGTCCCCCTAACACAAGTGTGATCAAAATATGCCCCTAAGGGAACATCTGTCACAGAAAGGAAAAGTTTGCTTAACTCAAATCCATTAATTTCAGTTCCAGCGTGCCCCCTCTTCTCCCAGCAGTGGCTGGGAGCTGGGATGTGCCAGGGGGCTCACTGGGGAGGGGAGACTGGCAAGGGCATTCCAGGTGCTCTGGAATGAGTATGTGGAAGGAGGTGCTGGTCACAGCTGCCTGCAGCCTCAGCAGAGGCTCGGCTCTATCTGCTGGCAAGGTGGGGGCTCTTCCTGCTCTGCACTGACATCGTGTCTCCCACAACTCTTTATTGCAAGTAGTCCACAAGACAAGAAAGACCAATATGAAACCCTTCTGATGAGGTAAAAATTGTAAAAACATTCTCCTCCACTCCATTAAATAACAGTGTAGTGTGTTGCTGAGGATACCAGGGATACTGGGAGCAATAGGAGAGGAAGCACATGTCACCACCCTGTGCAATCTTTCTGCTCCCTCACTGCAAGCAGGGTGAGCTGGGCTCACAGCAACCTGTGCAGGGCTCAGGACTTCCAAGACAAGGAATCCTGGAGAGGGATGGTATGTGATGGAAACCTGTGGAAGCCCCAGCCTGCAGATCTTGTAAGGCCTGCTATTTCCCTGTGTGCACCAGCCATTCACGAGGCTGGTGGGTTCCTTAGGGACCAAGAGCCTTTTGCAGGTCACAGTGTATTTTAGAAGGTTTGCTTTTGACATCATGTGGCCAGAGTGATTTGGAGCCTGATCATGCACTAAAGAACATGTCAGGAAACCACAAGGCATAATTTCTCTGTGTGGCAATATTCTGCAGGGAGCCTGGATAGCTGTAATGGTACATTGCTGCTTGCTTTAAGTCTGCCTTTGCATTAACTCTTTGATTTGCTTGCTTTGGCTTCCCTGACTCTTAAATACATACACACAGGATCACTTTGACATAGTAAAAATTCAGTTTCTGGAACTGGCTCCTTAGTCTCCAAACCATGGAGCTCCTCGTGCCAGTCCTGCTCCCACAAGCTGCATGGGGTAAGTCTCCATCTCACCTTCCTTTCCTAATTTGCTGTGACAGTGACTAATTCCAAAGGCATTGGTAACGAGCTAGGGATTTTCATCTAAATAAAATTTACTATAAAATTTACAGGGACTATTTTTAACTGATATCAAATGAAAAATAGTTTTTAAAAGATCTCTCTCTACCACTCCTGGCTTTTCTGTGCCAAACTCCAGCAAGCAGGGGAAAGCCAGCTGTTAAACCCTTTTTACAGTTTTCTACTTTTACAATCCTCTTCTACTAATGCAGAAGCTTTGGCATTCCCAGCAGGCCTGGAGTAATCCACTCCCCATTTCCCTGGTTCTCTCTTTTGATCATTTAGGGTTAAAGAGACTGGACAAACACAGAGAGATGAAGCATCCAAAATCTCTCTTTGGAAGAGGGGTTTGTTGTCCTCCCCTACACACAAATCAAGATGATGCTTGCAAGGCTGCAGAAGCATCATTTCTTCTTCCATCCTCAAAAATTTTCGATAATAGAGTCCCTCAGTCCCAAGAGAAGCAAAATATATTGACCTGGGAAATAACTTAAGTAACCATGAACTTATGGTACTGTAGGAGACAGTGTGTAGCTGTTGCTAGATCTAGTTTTTGTTAATATCTACTACTGCTTTTATTTAAGAAAATGTGCCTTGTGTACTTTATATTCCTTGCTTTCATCTTGTAAGAACAACCAGAATTGTATTTTATAAAAGCAGTCTGTTACTTGAAATATATTTTTCTTGAATGACTATCATCAAAAGTAAGCGAACTTTAAAAAAATTGATTCTGTACTTTTCCATACTGAAACCATCCAATCTCAGATTTATGATTTCTGTGACTTTAAAATTAGATTGAAGAGAAGCAGGCAAAGATGAACCAAATATTAACAGCAGCAGGAAAAGAAACCAAGTGTCTGGCAGAGAGCATGACAGATAAACACCTTCCTACCTGACCTGCCCTTTCACCTCCACTCATAGAATGGGATCTGGCCTGAGAGCTGGGTGACCTGCAGATAAAGAAAGATATAGCATAGAAAAAAAAAATAAAAATAATCAGAGCAGTGATGTAGCTACGTATAGCTGAAAATATTTGGCTTGGCTGGAGTGTCAGCTCAAAGCTTAAGCAGTTCTTGATTTTTGTTCAGGTTGGTTTCCGCATCATTACCAAGGACTGTACTCCAGTTAGCTCAGTCACACAGAAGCTGCTCCCAGGATCTCAATATCTTGAACTATGCTGAAGGTACAAGTCAGAATAAATACACAATGTTTATAACTTGTACTTGAAGCGAATAACGCCACATTGTCCAATCTCAATTAGCCATGGTCGCTTATTTGGTCTAAGGATAATCTTTGCCAGGGACCCTGAGATCTTGGATTTGGCAGATTTCTTAACTGAAATAAAGTGTTGTGCAAACAGGGCTCCCCTGCCCTCCGGGCCAGCCTGGCTCTGGCAGCAGCTCATCCAGCTGGTTCTGGCCAGAGGGTCCCACTCCTGCAGCTCCCACCCTCACCCAGTGCCACCCTGCTCCTGCAGCTCCCACCCTCACCCAGTCAGTCCCACCCTGCTCCTGCAGCTCCCACCCTCACCCAGTGCCACCCTGCTCCTGCAGCTCCCACCCTCACCCAGTGCCACCCTGCTCCTGCAGCTCCCACCCTGCTCCTGCAGCTCCCACCCTGCTCCTGCAGCTCCCACCCTGCTCCCCACAGCTCCCACCCTCACCC
>NC_031781.1:7361891-7409514 GCF_001522545.3 Parus major
CTCACCCCAGTGCCACCCTGCTCCTGCAGCTCCCACCCTCACCCCACAGCTCCCACCCTGCTCCCCACAGCTCCCACCCTGCTCCCCACAGCTCCCACCCTGCTCCTCACAGCTCCCACCCTCACCCAGTCCCACCCTGCTCCCCACAGCTCCCACCCTGCTCCCCACAGCTCCCCTGAGCCTCCTGCCCTGTGGAAGGCTGGGACCTCACCAATCCTTATTTTGTCTTCCACCAGGACAACTCTCTTTGCAATTTTGGATTGGATTCTTCATAATTCTACTCCTTAGAGATTTTTCTCCCAGTTCTTTATGGAAACATGATTGAGGATGAAATAATGATCGGCAATCATTGCTTTATTATTGGGGAAAGAAGCAATATATCTCATGAGTAATAAATTATCCTCCCTGCCATTGTCTGTCAGGGTTAGAGGATGCTCAGGGAGCTACAGGGCACCCTGTATCAGCATCATCCCAGATTTGTGTATGGCACACTGTGTTGTTACTCACACTACAGGGTCTCTGCATACTATGAATGTTTGCAACTAAATGTAAAATAGGTGCAAGAACACCCATCAGAAATCCATATCCCCTTAGCATATGAGAGAGAAAAGGTTTTCCCTTGTAAACAGGGACCTGAATTAGAAGTTTAAAATTCCTTCTGTAAAATACTGACAAAATGTGAATGTTTTTCTTCAGGTAATGCAGATGCTTTAAGACAAAACAAAACAAAACAAAAGTAAATAAAACCCCCAAATGAAAAATGAGCAAACAATATTTTTAAAAGCCCTTTTTTTGAATTCTGTGGGCAGGTATAATAATAACTGATGTTTATGCAGTGAGAATGGGTTAAGCAAGCTCAGCTCTGATGGCTTTATTTCCAACTCCAATAAAATATTCCAGTGTGTCTTGCAAAATATCCTATAAATGTGAATACAGAAAAAAACTGAACATTCTTTTACACAGGCAGGTCTTTTCCTCAAGCATAAATATTCTTAGTCTGTTTTTTGGAGATAAAGACTATATCATTACCAGACCAATGGCTGGAATTTCTCTTTGAAAAGGAATCCTTGTAAATGCTCTGTCTCTGAAGCCAAATGCTCATAACTTCCAGTGAAAATTTCACTGAATATTCCATACAAAGGGCAGCTTGCACTAACTAGGACTTTTCAAAGTTTATTCAAAGTTAATATTATATAATATTGAAAAGAGAGAAGCTATAAAGCTACTTTCTGATTTTCAATATTCATGAATACAATAAAAGTGCCCTCAAGATTTTTGAAATTATTTATGCACCTAAATCCCATTGATTTAATAGATGTTAGGGTGATAAATATAAATATTTCTTTTTATTCTACATTTTAAATTTCAATCTGAACATTTTTATAACTTTTTTAATTTCTTGAACTTTTTTAATTTAAAAGGAGAAAAGTGACTATGGAAGCAGTCATGTGTGTGAAAACAAATCCACTAGCTAAAATTTCATTAAAAGACAGCACTATAGCATATTACTATCATGTAAAACATACAATAATATCTTATAGTTGCTTTAGAAGATTGTTTTCAACCAGCACTGGGGTTTAAAACTACACAGGAAAATAAATGAAAATTCCATCAGATCTGAATTTTTTTAAGTTGCTTGTTTGAAGAAGTTTGGCTTGAGTTAAAGAGCTTTAATATATTATCTTCCTTTTCTTATGACAAGTAACATAAAAAAAGAAAAGATTTCCCCATATAACAGTAGCCACTGGTGTCCTGTGTCAGGGTATTAACCTTTTTAACCCTGTCAGTTGGCTGGGGCCAGGAAATATGGACTAGTCTTTTACTACTCTTCTGTGTGTCACAACTTTATTATGCATGACACTTTTGCTCTTCTGAAGCACTAAAAAAAATCATCCTGTAAAGAGAATGTAGTGTTCCAAGGCTGAAAAGGTATGTAGGACTGAATATCAGATATTTTATCAAAGCCATGTCCCTCTTCATCCAGAGCACATTATTGTTTCTCTGTAAAACCTTAACATCAAAGAAAGACTCAGGGTTCTGTTTCATATTTTGTAAAGGTGATCTCTGAGCATTTCTAGTTGAATTATCCCATAGTTTGCTGTATATCATTTTGCTGATGACAAGAAAGCTGTCTCATACCCTTACTGGTGTCTGTACAGAGCTGGCTTGTCTCTCAAGTTACTGTAAAGCCATATAGAGCTGATTAGCAATAAATATTTCAACTGCTTATAAAGAAATGTTAGTTCCTACAGGCACTATTATTGTCCATTGCTTATACAGACTATAATCTCTTCAGGGAGCTTGTACACATCCTCCATTAAGAATAATATTGAAAATTATACAACCACTTAAAATTCTTGTCAAGGCAAGATGGCATCGTATTGCGAGGAGAATCAAAGACACTCTTTAATTCACAGACATCCATAAACATTGCTTTATCTCTTAATTGTAAATCTTCAGAGATTTACACGTTATTTTCAGCAATCCAGATGGTGGTAGAAGAACGTTATCTTCCACTAAGCATCATTTTGTTAAATACATAAGAGCTTTGGTCATTAATGGCAAGCTGCATCCAATTCTCTCCCCGTTGCTGGGGTTACAGCTGATGTAATAATGTGGCTCCCTGCTCCTTCCTCACATGTCCATTTTTTTCCAGATTGTCACCCATAATTTACTATTAACTTTTATGCAAAATGTTCACCTCCCAGCATTGTTCCTTCTGACAGCCATGGCAGCAACCGGTTGCTTAGAGAGAGCATCCCCTAACAGCAGCAGGATCTGCCGGCAGGGGCACAGCATTGCAGGGACAGGAGAGCTTTTCCTGCTTGGACACGGAGCTCGTGGGGCAGGCAGGCATCCCCAGCATCACCCTCGACTAGGGAGAGCTGCTCTCCATCCTGTGCTCCTGCCTGCACTTCCACTGGATCCCTGCCTTTGCTTGCCCCTCTTGTCACCACCCTCCTCCCTTGGAGCTGGGAATTGCAAGGATTCAATCCACCTCTGCTGCAGTCTGTGCTCTTTGGTGGAATAACCTGAGCAGCCTGCAGGGCACCAGGTGAGCTTCCACTTCCCAGGTCAGATTTTTTTTTTCCCCATGTCTATGTGTGTGTTTCTGCCTCAGCAGCCTGCTTTGACTTCATTCAGTGTCACACAGATAACCTGAGGGAACTGTGACATTTATTCCCTGTAACTCTGTCATCCTCCACAGCGGGGTATTGCTGATGGGAAACTTAAATACGATCCAGGGAGCATTCAAATGAGATTTCACCACAATTAAATGGAATTTTGTTCCCAAAATCATTCAGTTTCTCCTTAGCAACTTTAGTACTTTAGAAAACAGTGGCAAAGACCATGGCAACACTCCCTGCAAGGCAGTTTTGTGTGCTACAGTGGGATTTTGGCTCCATTCCAATCTCTCTGTGCACCTCTGGCAGGCTTTGGTAGACAGCTTTTTGGGCAATAGAAGCTTTGGGGATGAATTCAATCAGGAGAGCAGTAAAAACTAAAGTGAAGGGAAGTTTTCCTATTTGGTGAGATGATGCAGCACTGCAATAATCCAGAAATAGATGGACTGAATAGCCTTTTACTTGCCTGATTTATAAGTGAAGTAGACAAAATAAAGTAGAATATACTTTCATGAATAATTCTGCCTCAGATTTTCATCTGAAACCAGTTTGAGTTGCTCACTATTCATATTTTCCATTTCTAAAGCTAATCAGTATTCGCAGTTTCCAGGGTTGTTTTTTTTTTGCTTAGTATTCAAAAGGCCAGATTCATAACAAGCTCTAACTCATTCTGATCTGCAATAAGCATTTTTCACATTTTACACGAAACAAAAATTCTGAGGGCAAAAAGGCTTTTTTTCCCCAGCATCTTTATTCCATCTTTGCAAAAATGTTCCTAGTCTTTAACTGATGATTTAACAATGTTTCTGCTGTTATGAGCCAGTTTGGTTCCTCACTCGTTTGTGTTGTGTCAGTAATAGCAAACTGATCATATAGTAAGTATGGTTTGTTCATTTTCAGTTAAGGAGAAGGACTCAGCTGAGATTCAGAGTGGGTGTATCCTACCCACACCTGACAGAACTTTGCATCACCAGAACTCCACGGTGATGGGTACATCTGTATGGTCCAGAGCAGAGCAACACCCAGAGCTTCCAGGGGGGTCCAGAACTCACCTGAGTTTGGACAGAGAAGTTGGTGAGCCACAACCACTCTGAAATCTTTGGACTTCTTTTAAGTCCTCTCCACTTTACTATCTTTTGTGGACACCTTGAAAATGGTGCAAAGGCTTCTGAGGATACACGTGGAATTCAGGTTGGTGTGTTTTTACCTTTGATGTTTGTGCAGTACATTTCCTTCCATGCCAAGGAGGCCAAGTGATCGTGGTTGCTCTGTGTTGTGCCAGGCTTCAGTAGTTTGGTACACCTGGAACTTCCACTGACCTGCCAGAAACCAAAAACTGAGAAGAGGGCAGAGAGAGAGAAGGAACAGGCATATCTGGACTAAATAGATTGCAAATAGAGATATAATTTAGCTGAAATTTCTGATCTCAGGAGTACTCCTTATGCATTGATTTGGTGGGGAGGAAAATTTGTTACCCTTATTTTTTTTCTCTATCACAGAGCTTGCTTACTTGGGAAATATGCTTTAAACCCTCGTATTACTTTTAAGGTACAAGAGTTTTTAGGTTTTATTGAACGCCATACATGCTGTATAAGTAAATATTGCCCTATTTTACTATGATAATCGATTTTACCCATGCCAAAAATGGAATTTCCCTGATCAGCATTTGTTGCTGAAATATTTTTTTAAATTTTAAGATTTTGCTTTCATTTTTTAACCAAGTAAGTTTTATGGTAAGAGCAATTAAAACTGGAATACATTTGGTTCCAGCAGCCCCTTGGATGCATTTCAGGCATTACAGTCCCTGGCCTTACCTTGTCCTCCTTTCCTTTCCCTATTATCTTTTTTTTTACTGCAGAAAATATAATAGATTTATACAAAATATCACAGACATTTTTTTTTTTATTTTTACAAAGGTTATTCCTCTTTGGCATATTTTTCTAATTTTTTATATATTTGTCCATCTTCATTTTACTTTTACTGCTGGTATAACTGAGAGTCTGGAACTTGGTTTTAGATTTTTGTCTATATGCAATTAGATGCAACCAACTTTCAGTAGTAAAGTTTTGGTCACTTAGTTCTAAATGCTGAAATAACATATCCTGTTTTAAGGTTTTGGGTTTTCTTCAAGACACTAATATGGTGTTCATTATCAAAGGACAAAGGGCACTCTGAATTGTAATAAGGACTTTCTGGTTTTAAATTCCATTACTTACATTAAAACCACTTACTGCCAGTAAGAAAAATGAGTATAACTTTGTGCAGTTTGTGGCAAATAGGCAGTCTTTTGATATCTTATAGCAGAATGTTTCAGTTAATAGGCCTGTACTTGAAAGTCCCTTTCACACCAATGCTCACAAGTGCGTTCTGTGTTTTTGTTTAAGTCTGACATCCATGAAAAGACAACCAAGATCTGTTTCTTATTGTGCATTAAAGAAGATCCTTTGGAAATTGCTGAATAACTTAGCAATATGCTCTGTATCATTTTTACTGATGACAGGACAGATGTCATCTCTGGTACATCTGTCTAGAGTATCCTCTTGGATAACTTCTGTGTATTGCAATCTGCTTCTTTTCTTCAAATAGGAAGCACTTCCAAAAGCCCTGTTAATTGGCAAATGCCTAAATATTTCACTTATTTGTAAGAAAAAAAAAATGGAGCATGCTGACTCTTGGGAAATAAATCCCAATAATAATGTGTATTCCATTTATCAAAAAAAAACAAAACAAAACCCCACAACACTCCTACTCTTAATTCAAGAGCAAGGCTGCTGCTTTTTCAACAGAAATGTGTTGACTCATTTTAAGCTTTCAGGTCTTTGCCATGTTGTGTTTAATGGCCACAGCTGTACAAAGTTGGTTTCTCTTCCAGACAAGGTCAGGACAGATGGTCAGACTTGGAGACTCGCTTTAATTGTATTTTCATGTTTGGAATAATTTTATTCCATTTATGGCTTTTGTACTTGAAACAAAATGGGGTTCTTTCCAACCAGAACCCTCTCAAATGAAGATGTAGGCTCCCTCTCCAGCCTGTGGGGCCAGCATCTCATCAGGCTGTGTGTGCAGAGCAGACCTGTACAGCCCTGGTGGTGCTGAGCACAGGCAGCTCCTGACCCTGCTGGGGTCTGCTGGGCTTCAGCCACTCGTGTCTCTCATGGAGAAAACTGCCAGTCTGCATAAAAACTTGCTGTAATGTGTGCTGCAGGGGCAGCCTAACATAAACAAGTGATCCAGCTGCCTGCTGCTAAACTCAGCATAGAGACATAGGTGAAAAAAGGGAAAGTTTTCCCACTGCTGAATAGTTCTGGGAAAATATGAATTTCCTGTAAATATTCCTCTTCTTAGAAACAAAACAGCAAAAAGAGCTGGGCAGAAGAGGAGGGAGAGAGACAGAGGGAGGAGAGCAAAGAGGGAGGCTGAGCATCACCCCAACACCACTGAGACAGGCTCAGCTACCAGGGGCTTTCAAATACAGAAGGGACACATGGATGGAGGGCAGTGGCAAAAAGAAACCTGCCCTAATTGGGAAAATGGTCTTTACTAAAAGTGAAGTAATTTTCAACATGTTTGAGTCAATGGTGCTACTGATGATGCTCACTTGACACATTTGTGTTTAGCCTGCAAGTATTCGTTCTGGCCATTACATGGAGTCTCAGGGAAGACTGGCTCTTTCCTAATCAAAAAGTCTCAGTTTTAGGGTATCCCTGTTACATTTGGGGTGGGGGGGAGCAAGAGGCTGCTTTTCCTTATACACATACACTTTGTTTTCTTTTTTAACAGCCAGTTCAGGCATTTCTGTCATCCTGACTTACACTGTGATTTTCAGATGTCATCAGAAGCATTTCTTTTAGTGACTGCCAATCGTTAATTGCTTCTCCTGTATACCTCCATAAACACTACATGTAGATATATGGGTATATAATATTCATGTGTTTTATGTTTGTATAAACATACTGCTAATACTGTGTTTCTCCAATAGAGAGCTCTATAAATCTAGACCTCCAGAGATACCTTATAATGACTTAAACATTACACCAAACAAGAGATTCCAAGGGGACATGATCAGGATGTAATAATGGGCCAATGTCAAAAAGGATTTATGATTATTATTCATATGACTCAACCATATGCTCCAGCTACTGCTGTAATCTTGCTAGTCTTGGTCTGACATCTGTAGTGATAATGAGTAAAATTGCATTACGCCACAGAAAAAAAAAATCAAGACACTTAAAAAATAACTAGTGGGCTGCCAGGAGAAACATTGACCTCCTCTGTAGGGTCAAGAGATGGTTTTAAAATATGCTGGATGCTCCTGACAAAGTTGAAGCACTCTGAGGATCTGGCAACCAGCTGTTCTAGCTTTATTAGAGAAGAACTTAAATATAATTGAATTCCTAAACCATCTGTATTTATCACTCCAGTTAAACACCATGCATGATCCGACTGAATTTGCTTTAAAAAAAGGATGTTACCAGTTTCATTTTATGTAGGAGGACAAGCAGAGATTGGGGAAGATACTTAAATTATGTGTATTTCCAGGATCACCTGGACAGCCATGGTACCTGTCTGCCTTTCCTGGTTAAGCATCAGGTGTTTGAGCGACTACAGTGAAAATACACATATTTTTGGTTTGTTTCCCACCAACAGTGTCTTGGTCTTGCAGCCCTCATCCCTGGCTGTATCTGAACCTGGTGCTGGCTGGGAAACAGTAACTTATTTGTGTCACTTCCAGGCTGCCCTGTTCTGTAGGAATTTAGCAAATGTTCTTCTGGAGAGATGTGGAGAGACTGAAAACTCCTTCCTGCCCCTGGACTAATATATAGTGTTGTGCAAGGTAAATATGAGTGCAGACCAATTTAGTTTCTGTCAAAGTCCATTAATGTTCTGTTAGTGGCTGCAGCATTAACAGAAGGAGTAGGGAGGTGAAAACTCATTTGTTTCTCACTGAGAAAGAGAAAACTCAGGTGAAATGGCCTGATGTCAACCCCTGTAATCCTGCAGCAGTGGTTAGCAGATGGGCAGCAAGCAAAAGTCAGAGCAGCTCATGCATAAAGTGGGCTAAATCACAAACCACCAAAGTTGCTGTAAAATCACAGCCAAACATAGCAGTAAAGGACAAATATTTAGGCAGTGTCAGTCAGTCAGCTAATGTATGTATCAGCATATTAGTGAGGAAATCCCCAGAAGCTCTGTGGGAGTTTTTCTTTTTGATCTGCCAGCACCTGCCCGGCTGCTGGCACCGGCAGCGCAGCCACCAGGCAGGCGGGAGCGGCTCTCCTGGGAGCCCAACAAGTTCTCCTTAAGGCAAATAACCACTTCATTAATGCACAGGCAGACCGAGCAATCAGCAGCAGGTGAGGAGCAAAAGGGAACCAGACTGGAGACAAGCTTGTCTCTCCCAGAACAGCAAAGCTCCTTCTCTGCTGGTTAGCAGCAGCAAATGTTCTCCGCTGCTGTCAGGCTTGTGCAAGCTCCATTCTGCTCACACCAAGCTCTGGTGCCTCTCCTCATCCTGCTGAGACCCTCAGCCAAGAGACACGTTTGACATCTGTGAAGCCTCAAGTCTTGGCTCACATGAGCACTAGCACGGGTAGACTCGAGATGTTGTTTTAAGCACCTGACATCCTCCATCTGTCTTCTTTATTTTTAATTATTTCTCGTCTATAGAGTGACCTAATCAAACAAGCTCCTGTCTGATGTTAAGGCTCTTTTTTTTGCTTTAATCTCTTCACATTTCTATATAATTTCTTTTTCCTCTGGAACTATCAAAGAATTTTCTTTAACAAGCCCATCAATGAAAAACAAAGTCTGCATTCTTGAATTCTAAGTCACACATAAACCGTAAAGATGCTGTTTGCTCAGTGTTGACAGAAGCAGTCGTCTGCCCTAATTTACCTTCATCGTATGTTTTTATTAGAGCTGTGGGAGCATGCATAAACTCACCAGGGGGACATGCACATTACAGGGCTCTTTTCTTAAACTCTCAGCTCTAATAAAAACACACAGGCAACAGCTCTGTCCTATATTAGACAGCAATACCTCTCTGTTCTGTGCTCTTTTCATACCAGAGCAATTGTCTCTGAGAATATTCACTTACTGGAAGTCACCACAACATGAGGGAGGAATGGTCTTTGAGGAATGATCTTGGGGGATTGTCTCTTCCTTGATGTTCTTCTGCTCAGTCCTGCAGAAGACCTTAATGATGTTTTACCTCTAAGTCAGGTGTCAAGGCTGATGTCCTTATTTTAACCCAGTTATTTTTCAGGTCCTTCTGGGGAGAGGGGCTCCACTCTGCTATCACTAATGGGCTTCCAACAATAACTAAAATGGCCATATTGCTACAGGCTCACATTATTCTAGACAGGATTGCTATCCCTACTGCAACATTTTTGAGGCCCTACTTATCAGTATTAGATATGGATGTATGCATCCACATGCCTACATATCAAATGGAGACAATCTGAGCTCCACAGTAGAGTGGCTATCACTGTGGCTGATTGGGATGCTTCATATTTAACTTGCAGAAATCACCTAGATTAGAGAAAAGTATCACTTGATCTTCCATTTTTCCACAGATGCTGCCAAATAGTTTTCTAAATCAGTCCCAAATGTGGCCTGGTCTCTGTGTTGGGCCAGTGTGAATATAGTAGTGGTTTTGTTCCTCCTTGCTACCTTTTATTCTCCCCCCACGCTTCCTCCCAGACTTTGGGGCGAGAGTACTGAGCCCCAGAATATCGCTCGAGTTAGACAAAACAAAGCTCCAATGTATGCTAGATACAATAACCTGCAATGTCTCCCCTGTCATCCCAAATTACTGGAACACACTGTGTTCCAGCCCTGCCTGCCTACCTTCCTGCCTGCTGGAGAGCCGTGCTCCCTCCTCCTCAGCCAGCCTGGTGCGGGGTCAGTGTTGGCTCCTGCGTGCCGAAACGTGCCGGCACCGCGCTCCGCTTCCCTTGGGGACCACGGGAGTTCTGCCTGCCCTGATCACCTGCAGGGACCTCCAGGGGTCACACAGCTTCTCACAAATGTTTGGGGCTTGCTGGAAATTGTCGCTGCCAACAAGTGAGTCAGGCAGACCAGGCTCCCCAATACCTGCCTTCGGCCTTCTCACTGCAAGTCGGGGGGAAAATTTTCCCTCCCTGTCAGTCTGGCAATGCTGCAGGTTTGGGAACTTTGTTTCAAAAATAGCTCTTCTGTGACCTTATGCAAGCCATTTCTGTAAAGATCCTGTCTATGCATTCAGAAAGCTCTCTGCTATCATGGGGAGACAGGTCTTTGGCAAGAAGGGTCATCAATTGATTGCTTTCTTACTGAAGCTAGTTGTCTTTTGCCTTGTGTTTTCTGGTGGTTGTTGAGAAACAGCTACAGTCCAAATAGATACACTCCTGGCTCTCCTGTGCAAGACACATGTTGCTGCAGTCTCAGGTGCCTGAGAGAGCTGATGTGCTGTTTCAGCCTTAGAGTTCTTAACAGTCCTCAAAAAAACAGGCCCATTGAAGCAGTCTTTGAAGAATCATCTCAAATATGCAGGAGCAGCTTAGAAAGCCCTTGATAAAAAGTGCAGCAAGTGCCAACAGCCAAGTCACCACAAGTACTTGAAGATAGTAGACTCTTCCATTCAATTTGGTGGAGCAGAATAAAATGCTTTCCAGGACCACATGGTGAGGGAATACACACCTACCACCTTATTGCAGTGTCTGAAAGAGGGTTGAGTGTACACAGTGACACATCTGTAATCCCTCCTGGTGAATTCATTGGCATAAGCTGAAAGATAAAGATGTAAAACTAAGATTTAGGGTAAATCAATGAAAATATGGCCCAAAGTGGTAAAAGAGATGTTCCCCCATAAATCAGTGAAATGCAATATAACATGTATTTTTTCTCCACCTTTCCCTTCATACACTACATACTGAATCCATCATAGGGCTGGAGCCCCAAAGAGCTCTGAGACTGTGTACGTGATGTTTTTAATCAGTGATGTTTTGTGCTCTATTTCACTTACTGCTGCCTTGCTCTAACATCTACCTGTCTTTTTTAAGAAAGTTAATGATAGAAGGGATTTTATTTTGTAGGATGCCCTTTGCTCTCCTTTCCGCAGAATTTTTCTTCTCTGTACCTGATTGAAAAGATCAGTAAACATGGCAGAATCCCAAAGGTATGATCTGACACAGAGCCAGCAAAGACCCACCCACCCAGCACACCAGATTTTTTACAGTTCTTTCTTGAAGCGTGAGTATATGAATCTGGAACTTTAAGGGATCAAAAGGGCTTGTTTTGGTTTTATTTGGTTTGCACAATGTAATTTTTTGCTTGCAGCAACAGATATTTAATGATGATCATGGCAGAAGTAATTCCTATGTCAAGCAGACTCCTGCCAGACACTAGGAAAAAAATGTCCTGTTTAATGTTGCTTTGCCTTGTGTATAGGAATGATTGGGTACTGTCAAAGGTGATGGAAGGACAACATCATTTAAAAGTGCATTTGCACACTGTTAACAAAGATCTTTTGGTACAATTCAACCTCTATTGTTGCCACTCTGCCTAAGATTTCAGTCCAGTTTCAGTGGCCAAAATCATCCTGAGGAAATTACCTCCCAGTGTGACAGTGTGAGAATAGCCACTGCCACACTCACATCATAGGGATTTCATATCATTTCAAAGACCTTTCTCTCATCTTTGCACTACTGGTTTGTAAAACAAATGAAGTCCTGTAAGTGAAAACATCAATAGAGAAGTGACCTTCATACACAGAACTATAAAATAAAAATCCAGCATCGTGCCAGCAGTGCAGGCCACACAGATGGAAGCAGATAAAACAAAATTTAAACAATGTTGATATCTGTTGTATTCCCCAGTATCTCAGAGGATATGAAAAGTCTCCACACATTTTTTTATTTTTCTAGTTGCTTATATTCAAGTTTTTACAAGCCCAGAACATACTTTATAGATGTTTTCCCTGTCATTAGTAACAAATTAAGGGAAGGAATACTGTAACTTCAGTAACTAATTGAGTAGTAATTTGATCATAAGTTCGATGGCAAAAGGGTTTTTTTGTTGTTTTCAGTAATAATTTTTGCTCTTTTTTGTGCCCTTTAATTTAAGATTAAAACCACTTTTTAAAACAGCCACCTTAAAACTCAAAACAAAAAAAAAAATCTTAGAAAAGGAAGTAGATGAATACTAGTTTCAGGATGTTTTTATTAGAATAGTTTTAGAAGAAATTGTTGGTGAAATATTGTTCTTGTAACTCAGTTTTCCTTACTACTGAGGAAAATCAGAAGCAGAAAAGGAGGTGGTTTCTGGTCACACCACAAGCCTACAGAATTAGGGCTCAGTCTGGCTGTTTAAACTCGTAAAATGTGTAGGCCCATGGTATAATTCAGGGGATTTCAGCCCCACTGGGCTGGAAGTTGCCCCAGCCCATTCACCCAGGCTCCCTCTAACCAGAAGTGGCAGCCAGCGTCCCTCCCTCCCATCCCCGTGTCCCAGATTTCATACCTGTGTCCTCAGGAGAGGTTTCTGTCACCCAGAGCTTGATGTGTTTTGTAGTGGTAACAGAAATGTCTTTCCATGTAAATTCTAGCAGTGACACACTGAGATCAACAGATTTAACTCAGGAAAGAATTTAAACAATGCCTCTAAAGTAGAAAAGGCAGGAATGAAAAAACATAGTGGTTTTGCTTACCTCTGGATTCTTACTATTTTAGTTTTACTGTTTTATGTGCTCGGTTCCCAGAGTTTCTGGAAGTTTGAATGCCTCTGCCATGGGAAGAGGACCCAGCAGAGGCAGAAACGAGGTACTTTTGTATACCAGGTCCCATGTTTTCACCTAATGCAGGTGTGACATCTGACATACAGAGCTACACAGCCAGCCAGCTGTGCAAGCAGCATGGCGAGAACATTTTTGCTTTCTGTGTTTATTATGCATCCTTCCAACACCTGGGCACCTTAAACCAAAGTTATAAAACTACTACTGCTGCACAAATCAGACAAAACTCCAAAACAGGGGAAAAGGCAGAGTGCTGCCTTAACAATTCAACCAGCTGAAATATTTTCTCTCTGCAGTGAAATGGGCCTCTCCCATTACCACACTTAACAAACAGCAGATTAATAGGTGGCTCAGTACAGAGTGTCCATCTCACTGTAAGAAACTCCTTTGTATCCTGCTTCATGGGGAGCAAAACATAGATTATGCCTGGAAGTTGTTCACAAAATTTCTCTCAGTCTGACCTGAAGGTCAGGTTGTTTCCAGCCTTAGCAGCCTCCTGGAATCACCTATTCCCACTCCTGTGCTGCCCAGAGCTTGGCTTTGCTGGAGCAGTGAGCATGGCTTGGGTGGCTGCCTTACCCCTGGGACTCACCCAGGGAATGGGGACAGAGGGGCTGCAGGGATGGAGCTGCTGAGCCAGACAATTCTATTTTTGTTTGCTAGATACTCTCTTTTTGCCAAGCAGTTTCTTATTTTCCTCAGAGGTATCCTTCTAATTGAAAATGTGCTGTGATTAATGAACCTGCTGGAGCAGATCCCACAGAGCCTCTCCAGTCCCGGTGCCCTCGCCGGTGCAGCGGTGGCACTTGTCCTGCTGCCAGGGGCCAGGACTGGAGGGGTTAAATGGCTTCTGCCATGGATTTTCCTAAGGAGGGGGTGTGCCTGTGGGAGCTTGTAACCCAGCTGGTGTGCACCCACATCACTCGGGGCTGTGGGAGCCGTCTTTGCCGCCAGGGCTGAGATTACAGAGCAGTTTCCTCCCCGGCCTTGTGACCATGCACACGCACGTGCACATTTCCAAAATAACCCACTCTGGGGCATGAGGGCTTTTCTGGTGACCTTGCCACATGACAGAATGTGCAGCAAAATCTTTTGAGCTTTTCAGGGTTGCGAGGGGATAGCAATGATGTGCTTCCCATTAGTCAGAAAATTCCAGCCTCCCTCTATTCCAGTGACAGAAAATACAGCTGCAGTCAGTCACTCAGTGTGTCTCTTCCCAAGCCTCCTCTTCTCCAGTCATCCATCTCTTTCCAGAAGGCATTGCTTACACTTCTCTCACTGCAAAGGCAAAAACTATTGCCCTCTCTCCCTTCTAATCAAACCTGTTCTTCCTTTCTTAGAAAATCCTTGCTTTTCATTTCCCTCTCCATCCTTTTAATATGACTGCTCCTCTGCTTGGACCAAGCAATGCGTGGAATTTGGCCCCATGTTGTGCCAAACTACTACAACCACCTAGACAGGATCCCAAACTCAGTGTTCCCAGGGAAGGCCCCCTGAGGATTTCAGTGCAAAAGGCACTGTTTTATTCTCTCCCACACCACTGTAAGCAAAGGGCTGAATTACCCAGTTACAACAATATTTCAGCCCTCATGGTCCCACGGTTTCCGTGAAGCATTGGCTGGAGTATCCCTGAGAACACTCCTTTGCTAAGGCCCCTACACTGGTTATTCTTTTCTTCCATTACCATGATATTTTCATTCAGAGAAGTCAAACCCTCTGTCTTCACTCTGTCACTCACATGAGCAGAGCTGGCTCATCTGGGCCTCAGGGTAAGATCTGGTCCTGTTACTTTTTTGGTATCTTATGTTAATTTTGTCTTCTGCGTTTAAGGCTGCATGAAGACATCTGACATTTTAAAGCAATCTCTGTAATATCTCTAAATTAAACACTCTGTCTTGTTTGCTAGTTTGGTTTATCTTTGCCATCATGTACCATGAAGCTGCAAGCTCTACATCTTTTCAGAAAACAAACATGACTGACAGCAATCCTTATACAGAAAAGCTGAAGCAAACCAGGCTTTGAAGGATTTTCTGTTGGGATTCATAATAGCATGGAGTTAAAAGAGGGAAAATAGGTTCCTTGGAGCATAAGATCGTAAAATGCTAATTTCAGTGACACAGTGGTGGACTGAGTAAATATAGAAAGGATTTATTATGAAGTTCTTCAGTGTTGTTGGCACTAACAGCAAATTGCTGGGCAACATTATATTGCCAAAATCCAGGAAATAGCACAAACATTGAACCACTGTATTTTCAATGACAATAATGACTGAAGCTTTGGTATTGGTTGGCATCCCCACAAAAGGCACATGTTGGCATGTTCAGGAATGTAAATGATAGATCTGCTGCTTGAAGTTTATAATTATTTAATCAAACCCAGACTGCAGAACCTGGAGGGACACCGTGTATCCTTAAAGGAGAAGAAAGAGGGAGAAAGAGAGAGAGAGAGAGAGAAAGGGAAGTCGTGCTTTGCAAATGACGGAATGTGTTGGTCCTCTGGGTGTGCCCACCAGGCATCTGGGACCGCTGCAGAGTTCGTGGGTGATCTGTCCTGCTCGCCACATCACCATGTATTTAAGTAGCCCTTCAGAAAACAAATTGCCGACAATCTCTTTTATGTGCTGATGGAAGTCAGATCAATTATCTCCATTTCCTTTCATGGGAGAAAGAAAATCTACAGATCAGGACAGGAAACCACTCATTTGATGAACTATTTCTACACTACTGTACACAGACACACAACCTCCCTCCTTCCCTCCTGCAGACAGACACGCACAGAGCTACAAGGCCTCTCTCTTCTAGACACACACAGAGAGGCACGTTATTTTCAGCTCACATTTCACCTTTAGATTACCATTATGGAATTTCAAGAAGACTTATTTTGTTTCCATTTCTTGCTTTTTAAAAAAGAAAAAAAAAAAGAAAGAAAGAAAAAAGGAGATAATGAACATTCCATTTTGAGAAATAAATCTCCCTGCACTCTGTGTTCTGGCTGTAAGAGCCTGAGTAGCAGAGCTCTTCTATGTTCCCAGCCCGGGCTTTGCTGCCGACTCAGTTTTCAATTTAGTCCTAGCGTGATGGAAAAAGAAAAAAGTCTTTCAAAAGCAGTAATTGTGTGTTTCTGGGGAGAGAGAACAAATTACTAAATCAAATTAGCATTACATTTCATTCCTAGACCCTAGGAGATTCAAGGATTTACATAATATACTTTCTTAAATTACGTTGTTAGTGTAAACATTAAGATTCTGCACAAAATCCCTGAGAAGTGATGCAGAGTTAGCTGATGTCATCATGCAATGTTTGAAAAAAGAAGAGAAGGGAAGAAGTGCCTTAGTTCCACATATAAACACATGATTACACTATTTTTAAAGATGAAGTTCAGGGTTTAATTATATTCTGAATAATATAATGTCATTAATCCATTCACTCTGTATGCTAGGAATACTTAAATTGTTTTTTCCTTTTCTGTCTTCACAGATGAAAATTTTTGCTGTAGGGTATTCCTGGCTGTTGAAGATGAAATCCAGGCTCCACATAAGGCTGTGGAAGAGTTACTGTGGATTTCTATGGGGTCATCATTTAACTCCAAAAGGCAATTTTTTGGAACATAATTGACTTATATCTTCTCAATAGGTTTCTCAATATCACTATGTTTCCCACCCCAGATTTTTTTCATATCTAGTAATTTTTTCACACTTTATTGATTTTATTTTTAAAACAGTAATTTAGGGCCAAATTTCCATGTGGGGCTCCACAGCCCATTACTCCCCCATGGGCAGCTGTGCTCTCACAGGCTGTCACAACCAGCCAGTGGTACCAGGCTGCTGCCACTTCAAGTTTTAAAATTCACTCTGACAAAAAAAACAAAAACACTGCAGTGACGGAAATAAAATGAAAAAATGGCTTCCAAGTCTGGAGTATGTGCATTTGATAATTAATCAGAATATAATGTAAAGAATGTTATTGTTAATTCTCTAAATTTCAGGTTCACCAGAACTGAAATCGTAAGAGGGGAGATGAACTGAAATTGTATTTTTCTCTTAAGACCACATAAAGAATAGTCTGTACTGTTGTTGGATTAGAACTACCCATTTCAGGAGCTAAGACACAACAGCATAAAGAAATGCACAATTTATGTTTAATTCTTTGTAGTTTAAAGACAACTTGAAAAGCAGTACAAAACAAAGACAGCATTGAAACATACATGAGTCAAAAAGCTTCATAATTTTAAAAACTTTACTTCAGTGTTGGGTTTTTGCATTGGGCTATGCAGTTCTGTCAATCCTAGAATGCTCTGTTTGTGTTTTCTGTGTTTTGTACAACAAATGCTCCCCACAATTTGTGCAGTGATACACAATATATTCAGGAAAACTAATTACTGAAGCAGAGTAGAAAGGAAAGTTATCTCAAAAGCCAGAGGGATAGGAACATTTTGTATAATGACAGCTCACAGTCCACACACAATTTTTTATTGTGCATAGAAGCCTATTATTTTAAAATAAATAATAATTGGAAGAATAAATTCAGCAGCTGAAAGACATACCAAAAATATGCAAATTGTGAAACATAGAGGTAAAGTTGCAGACATTTTAAAACTTTTTTACTAACAGCAATTATGAAGGGTGCATTTAGAGCAGTACCATATTATGCTACATTCTAGCATATGCCCATTCTAGCTGGCAAATGGGCATTTTTATTAAAAGAGAATTAGGAAAAAATGGACAATGACCCCTTCTTATCTTTTCTTTTAGGTTTCTTTTCTTGACAAGGGATGTGAAATTTACTTTTATATTTCCTGGGATTTGTATGTTTGTCAGCATCAAGGCCATCTCTGTGATGTGTACAGGTTTTGCATTTAATGATTTTCTCAAACAAAATGAAAAACTTTCTTTTATAGTTCTCCTTTTGAAATCACCAGTACTAACGTTAGATTTTAAATTAAATATATGACAAATGAAAGATGTGTGTTGATTTTTCAATTCAGAGCTCTTTTGAAAAATAAATTAGTTATATATAAAGACCAAAATAAACCAAAACAGGATCACTTGGGAAAGCCTTCACTCACTAAGTAATTTGTAAGGATCAGCTGGACAGGTGAAGGAATATTTACAATATCTGATTATACTCATATAAAAGACACAACCTATGCAATTTTTTTCACTGTTTTTCAAAATATTTCATTTCCTGCGGAATATTCTGGGTACGCTGCTTTCTTTCTCAAAGCCTGAATTTTCAAGTGAGGCAGCTCCATTACCCAAATCCTCTGCAGCTGATCCCAAATCCAGTGAAATCGAGGGGAGGCCATGTGTGCAGCTCACACCTGCCACCTGCTCCCCTGGAGGAGCTGAAGGGGCCAGGTCTCTCCAGCAGGATAACACTGCTCACAGGGTGGTTTTAGCTGGCATTTCAAACTGCCTCTATTTCTCAACACGCACAAGTCTCAGTGTTTGACTCATGTAGAACATATATTTTGCATTTCAATAGGTTCATTACTAACAATATATCAGATTGTATCCCCAGTGCTGAAGTCACTCCCTGGGAAGATCTAGTTAAGCATTAATACAAATCCAGAGAATCCAGGTTTAGTTATTAGCTCACTTTAGTTCCAAAAATGTATTTCCATCTCACTTCCTTTTTTCTTTCTTACATTTCCCAAATGACCTTGTTCTTTCCCAAATGCTATTGCAGTCTGTGCCAGGGGACAGACAAGGTCAGGATCATGGGCTGCTTTTTACCAAAAAATGTGTGAGCATCGGGCAGCACAAACCTACTCCTTTACTTTGGAAGTGTCTCAAATACAGAGTGTAACTAAAAGTGCAGTACTGCTCTGATTGCTTGTTGGAGATGCTTTGCTACCTGCTTAGAACAAGCCCTGTTGATGAATTGAATGCTACTGGATGAACCAGTTTGCACAGCCAACCCTTGGAGATTTTGGCTGTGCTCTTGCCCTGGAAGCTGGCATTGCATGGAACTGAGCAACCCAACACCATAGTGCTGAGAGTATCTGGGAATATCCAGAGCCCTGGGAGGAGAGGTTTATGCCTGGGAGGACAGAATGTGCAAAGCATTTGAAAATCTTACAAGGTTGCTGTTAAAACTGGAAAAATACCAAAATTGTTGTTGAAGTCTTATTTAAATTCTATTCTATGTTGTTTTCCATTATGTTTGAAAACCTGATAATAGTTTAGCAGCCTACCTGAGAAAAAAAATTACTTTTCTGCAAGTGGGAGTACTGACAAGATTAGAGCAGCTGGGTGTCTATTACCCTAAGCTACATTGCACAGAGCTAAAATGGATCTTAGTACAGAAAGCTAATCAAGGTGGAAGAGAAAAATTGAGTTCATTAACAATACCTGTCACTGAAAAGTCAAATCATTTTTCACTCTTTAGTTGAGTCCAATTACAGAGATATCTCTAGAAATTCTTTTTCTGTGACAGAGAGTTTTGACAGTGGTTTTTCTTTTTTGGCACTTTGCTTATTGCTCACTCTCATTGCACCCATTGCTGAGTGGAGATTAACACCTGTTCCTGTTTTAACAGAAAATGATGGATGGTGCCATTGCTGGCACAACTCTCTGTGAACAAAATTAACTTTGCATGCATTAACTTTGCAGTTACAGCAATTACCACAATTACTTTTGAATCATAGCTTGCACAGACCCTGCACCAAAGCTGAAATGCTGTGAACTCCCATTTTCTTGGAGAGGGTTGGAGGCAAAATGCAAGCTTGCTCTGTGCCTCCCTTGAGCCAAGGGAAAGTTATAAAGTACCCCCACCTCTTTTTGCCCTCTCAGCTAGAGATTTTCATAACACTCCTCTCAAATATATATGAGGTTCTCACATTTCATTTTGTAGCTACATTTGACACAAATATGAAATGGATATTTATAAAGCCTAGTCAAATCTCCAGTGCTTATCTGGAATTTTGAAACCTGACCCATGTGGCTAAATTAATGGGCACAGTTGTACTTTGGCTTTCAATATATGTATCAGAGGTACCACTGGATGTAATTCACCTCACCTGGTGTTGGCTGTTGCAGGGTTGAGTTCCAAGCTAAGCTGCTCATCAAGGTTCCCTCTAGAGCCATTGGGGATCAAGACATGTCACTCCAGCAAAGACACACTGCTGGCATTCACTGCCATTCAGAAGTACCTATTTCTTCCCTGGACTATAGAGGGAGCAATTGGTTTGGACCAGGAGCCCAGCTGTTATTTGGGATTAAATTCACAGCCATCTGATGAGGAGAAGGAAGATTGCCATCCCCAGACAGTCACTCACTGCCTCTGAGCTGGACCAGCCAGATAAGCAGCTGTCTGTCCCACAGCAGCACGTTCTGCTGGATGAACTTCTCTAGCCAGGTAGAGGAGTCCCTGAAAGTGTCTTTTATTTTTCTCTTGTTGGTAGGCTAAGCTCCTTAAAGTGAGATGTACAAAACTCTTAACCCATACTTTCCAAAACGTGATACTTAAAGAATGCAGTTGTAAAGAGATCTAATAGTCTTTTAGATTATTAAATCTATAGCTAATAAAAACATTAATGAAAATTCTCTTTTCTGGTGCTGTGAAACTCAACATCCTTTCTTTGTTTTGTGCTAAGACCAGAAAAAGTATCTTTAAGATTTAATCTGATATAAAATATTCTCTAAAACACTTTTCATAAAAACTGTTCTCACAAATATATATATTTTCCAGAAAGAAAAAACCAAAACAATTTCCATATCACATTTCAACTAATTATCCCCATTCATACAAACCAACCCTTATATCTTCCTGTTGACAGCACTGCCTTTTCTTTTCTTTTCTTCTCTGTGTTTTCTAGTACATTTGTAGCATGTGGATCAAAGGTGTATGGATTCTTGTCTTTTCTTGAACCCACAAGCAAAGTAGCAACACAGCCAAGTTTTAAAAGTTTGCAAATCATTAAGAAACAAAACAGACAAAACACATGGTGTTCCCAAGAGACTTGAGACATGAAAGCATCTGTGTTGTGATGAACGTACACAAAATCTGTTGGGACTAGACTTAGTTGTTTAATGGGGCTTGGAATGCACTATGATTCAGTTCTCCTGTTGTAACTTTCAGGAATCAGTCTATATATTTTGCCACAAATCCCCCAAATGCTCTCTCTGTAATGGAATTGAACCTGTCCATTAGTCTGGACTAAACCTCAAATTTTTGGATAGTCTGATCTCCATCCAGATTTTAAGTATGTGTCTCATAATACTTGAGGCTCTACTTGAGGCTCTGCAGAATTTTCCTGGGTTTTGGGTTCTTTACAAGCTCTGTATGAAAAGCTTGGTTATTGAAGTTAGGGGGGCATTGCCATTGATCTCAGGATTTCCTGTTGCTGTTTCCTTGCCATGGCCTCTGGTGACAGGCTGCTCCTGCTGTCCTGTGCCTCTGTCTGACACTGGTTAGCCTGGCAGGAGCAGGGTGAGGCAGGAATCTGAATGTGCTACCTCATACTGGTACTGCCCTCGTTTGCCACTCTGCTATAACCTGCTTCTCTCACTGCCAGTTCTTTAATCAGGCTACACAGAGGGAGTAAGCCAAACTTCTCATGCAAGATTTACACCTGTGTAGTTGAGTTCATCAAAATATTTGACAAGACTCACTTTTCCATATAGCTATCTTGACTGGCACCAGCTATACTGTCATCCTTTGATTTTATACTAATTGAAGCCCTTATCAGCTTTTCCATTGTTTTCCTTAGGACTGATGCCAGAATAACTGACCTGTAATTACTGTGATCCTTCTGCTTCCTCACTTTGGCTTCTGGCAGCATTACATATTTCTACTGTTCCCTAACAACCTCTGGATTTACGGACTCTGATATAAAAATATTAATCTCTAATAGAAGGATATTAACAGTGACTTGTCAGACAATGTGATGCAAGGGAGTTTATTATCTTTGGGCCATTGATTGTATCTTTTTTTGTCTTCAAATATTAAACAGTATGTGTGTATCTGCATGCGTCTATTACAATATATATTGTTTCTGTCTTATCTATAGTGTAAATAACACTGTTGTTTTAAATAATTCTTGTGTCTGTTGATACCATCTTAATGAATTACATGGGAGACAATATACTCCTGAAGAAACTTCCTATTTTTCTTAGCAACATATATTTCCCTAGATTTCTTTCTCATATCTATATTTCTTTCATTGCTAATTTATAGTAGCACTGTTTAATTTGAGAAACGTGTACGTACATCTGTACAAGCAAGAGAAGGTTTTCCATGGTATGCACCAATGTCGTGGTACATTTTGATGTTTTCTGCCAAAAAGGGGACTCATGGTCACAAACATTGCTCATATGTAACTAAAGGATCAGAAAAGAAGTTCTGACTGAATTAAATCAATTCTGTGCTGAATAGTGTTATTTTACAGCCCAGAGCGTTTATTCTACCATGTTCCAGCAAAGACATAAGAACAATAAAATACCTTGCACTGAAACTCTTCTTCTTTTTTCCTTTTCCATTGTCCTTTTCTTCCCTGTGTTTAAACAAGAGCTGTTTAGCAATCCTACTTGTTCCTCTGAGCTCATTCACTTTGTTTCAAATGGTCAGTGTACATCTGTCACTGCACCAATGCACACCAACAGAGCAGCTTGAAGCTTCCCAATGACATCCTGACAGCTGAAGCCTGCATTCTCAATTTGCAGGGGTTTGGATCTCTCCTGTTTACTGTAATTCCACAAGAGAATGGTATTTTATAAACACCTGGTAATTTAATTAAAATAAGGAGCTGGACTTTTAACAAGAGAGGGGTTTTTTTAAGGTTTAGCATTCAGAAGTAAAACAGATGTTTATTGTGCTTTTTAAGTGTCCAAGAGATCTTGTCAAAGTTGTCTGGCTTGTACAGTTATTTTTATTTTATATCTAAGTGTATAGTATTCTTTGTTTTTATGCATTAATATTATTTCATAAATGAGTTTTGTTTTCTTATTATGGAGCAGTACTTTTGGTAATTGCCCAAAGCTCTGCATATAAATGTGCTCTACAAAAGTGTTTGGATTAAAGATGTCTGGCTGTACCTTCATTAAACTGTTAATTAATCTCAAATATTATCTAGGATGCCAAAGGCTTTTCCTTTGTAGACAATGAAGGTTTATCTGTGGAATCTCCAGCCACTGGGGCTTTCTCCCCTCCTGTATATGCCAAGCCCATGGAGTGTTTCCCCCATACAGAGCCCTGGCCATGGTGGTGCAAGTGCAGCCAAGCACTAAAGCCTTCCCCTGCAGCTCTGAGCTGCCAGATCATGTTCCCCACCTGGACTGAACTCCTGTCCTCACACTGTGGAATGCAGATCTCATCTTTAAAGTTCCATCAAGGGAAAACACAAGATCAGCTTGTCTCTTAGGACATCAACCTTTTCCAAGCATCATTCTTAGAACATTTGTTGAGAAAGGAAAACAGGAGGAGTAACCATTCCCACAAAATTTTTCCCACTAGATCCTGCAGAGTTCACCAGTTTCTGATCTCTTGGCTCCACTCTTACAGCTGAATAAAGATGGACAAAAGCAAGAGGGATCAGTCCTTAAGACCTGTCAGAAGACAAAGTTTAGGTCTAGACTAACCATCTAGTGTGCTAGCCTCACCCTTAGTCAGATCTTGACTCTGGTTTTGCAAGACTGTTGGCTTCAATAATGTTCTAACCAAGGAAATTACATCCTGAATTTTGACCTATTTTTCTTTATTATATCATCTCTGCTCTCTTTAATCTGTTTTGTCCCAGAATATGTCTTTTTTTGCATCACCTACTGAGTCCCATCTGCAGCTTTACTTCAGCTTCTTTTTGCCTCTGATCTTATCATTCTTCTAATGAACATACCAAAAGGTGGTAAAAAAAGTATTTTTTCTGGAATAAGCATGAATATCATAAGGAAGAATATTATAATTCTTTGTCTCCTCTGATTACAAAAGCAAACAAACAGAAAAAGTGATGGAGCAGTTAGTGGAGGAAAAAGGACAATTACAAGTGAGCCTAAATTTAGAATTATGAGTTTGAGCCAAAGGCCTCTGAGGACCATGAGTCTTTCCACCCACTTCAAAAGGATGTGGAGCACACCTCATCCTACCTCACTACTTAGCACAGCTTTGGGTAAGAACTGTGTTAACAACCCAGGGAAATGTTATTGAAGGTTAAACCCACCCTATTTTCAAAGGGAAAGTTTGACAAATTTTGCCACTCTGGACCTTAATTAAAACACTGGAACATTTCAAAGTGACAACTATGTTAAGACCTTTTTCTTCTATCCTCCTTCTTGGGTGGATCAAGAAAAGTAAAGGAAAAAAGACTGTCTCTGCTGGAAGTTTTTCTTTCATTCAGATGCCTACCCACACCCCAGTCACAGAGAAGAAAAAGGATTACTTTGACCTCCTCAATATCTTATGCAGAACTAAAGTTATTTACATATGTTGCCCTGTTATTACACAAAGAACACGTCTGCTGTCTTTAAAGAAATATTATTTTCAGTCATACTGTTCCTGTGATGATCTCATGTATCAGAACTGTGTTTAGAACCTTCTGCTCCAAATAAATGCAAAATGAGTCTGTAAGTACAGTTTAAATCAAATTTAGTGAAAAATTGATTACTCTGATCCATTATAAAGATTTCAGGTCTACTCGTGCTCTCTCCTTTTGACAAGACCAGCCACACGTATTCTGTACCACTTGTAAGGTGGAGGTGGTGGTGTTCCTTTGGTGTCATTGGGTACTTTGGGTCAAGACAATTGGAATTTTCTACTTCCATGAAAATCACTTTTTTAAATAAAAAAACCTGAGGGTTGTTGTGCTCCAAAGCAATGACCATTCTCCAGAGTTTCTGAGGAAACTGGGGTTGTGGAAGAACACTGGCTGGAAAGCAATGTCTCATGGCACTGCCAGAGCACAGTGTGCACCTGGGGCTCCAGAAAGCATCAGGGGAGGTGACCTGGATCACACTGACTGTGCTTCTTTCTGCCATACCCAGGTTTCCTCTCCAAAGTTCTCAGCCTGTGTGTGCTGGGTTTGTGTCCCCAGAATGCAGGTCTGATGGACCACCTGGGGAGCCCTGGGCAGATTCACACTTCAGCTTTTTCCTCTTTTAGTATTGTATTCCATTCCCTGTGATCTTGTTGTGAGATGTGCATGAATCTCGCATATAGCAATGTATGTAAATGTAGATTTTTATATATTAAAAAAAGAAAAGCTTGTATATAGACAGGTATTTAACTATATTTATATTTAGAACTATTTTTTAGCTTTGAGCTAAATTTTCAAGCATTTCTCTCTGTTTAGATTCCCTTTATCCCATGTCCAGATTCATTATTTTCCTGAATCAGGAAACCAAAAGAAAAAATCAAGAGTAAATTTTTTTCTCATCTTACTTTATACAATCATCTGATAAAAAGGAAATTTCTGCTCCAGATAAACTGTACAAAAAGTGAGCCTTTTGCCAGGATCGATAGAGTGCCTGGAAAATACTTAACAGAAGGCTTGTTTTGACAAAAGGAAATCACCCTAATTGTCAAATCCATTCCAAACAAAGGTGGGAGAAGATGGGTGAGTACTGTTTTTTGTCAGCAGTCAGGATTTTGGGAGCTTCATTGTGAGCCATCAAATCTAATTCTGAAGTTTTTGTCTTGTTAGTCACAGTTTTATGGATTTCATTATTTGCATGGGTTGGTTTTTTTTTCCAACACTTTAAGCATGGTGTTTGACTCGTGGTGAAGTTGGATGTGACAGGACAGTGCTGGGGAAGAGGAGGGCAGAGCTGATCCCCACCAGGAGTGTGCAGGTCTGGAGCAGCCCTGGCTGGACAGGGGCAGGGCTGGGCAGCAGAGACATTCCTGACAGGAAGGTCCAGACCCAACAGCCCAGGTACAACTGGGATTCTTGGAGTTTGTGGAGTAGCATCTGTCAGGAATGAGGTTCCTTCACCCTCTTGCACTGCCCACAAGGCATCATCTTCTGTGCTCTTTGTCTCAACTCCTTTACATTTTGTTTGGAATTCCTTCCAGACTTGTTCTCCACACTCTTTTCTTTCTTCAGTACTGTGTTGTTTAGAGGAATTGTCTTCCTTTCTCTAAGGTCTTTGCACTTTTAACTGGAATTAATGGCATTTGGGCCAGACAGCCAAGAGAAAACTGGATCCTTCCAGCTTAGGGACCAACTCTGTAGAACAACCAGCCATGGGGATTGCTGAAATAAAGGGAGGCCACACACCCGTCTCTGCCTGGATATTTTAAAGCCTTTATTTTCAAACAACTCTGTTTTTGGAGAAAAGAAAAAAACCACAGGATACACTTATGAGGGAAATAATTTCTAAAGCTGTGCCAGATCCCCAGCTCTTTCCTCTGGCCTGGCACTGAGAAGCAATCTTTAGGCTGCCTGCAGAGGACATCTGGTGATCCTGTGGTGTAGGGGAGTCATCATGCTGCTTTAGCCACTTCAGGACATCTGCTCTTTTGAGCTTTTGGAGAGTGATGGGACACAGCCAGAATTTGCAGTATTTTGAAATGGATCTGTCAGCAGAATAGTCCCTGGAGAATTTTATTCCTGTGGTGTAATTTCAGGTTGGTCTCTGCTATTTTCAAATCAGCCAGAAAGAACCCAATGTATCTCCAGCTGAGAACTCAGAGAGGAGTTTCCAAGCATCTTTTACCACCTCTGCGGACTCTGCCCAAAAAGTAAGTTTTCAGGCAAGAGAAACCTTTTCTGAACACTGACTAATTTTTTTTTTTCCAAGAAACATCTTAGCCAATAATAAGGACAAGAATTGTGTAGCTTTATAGTCAGCAGAAATCCAGAGTTAGGGAACCTCCTGAGCCATTGAGAACTCAAGGCAGTCAGTACAGCTCTGAATTTCCCTGGCCACGAACTCAGTGGGAGATGACTGCAAGTGCCTGATGTGCTGGTGATGTTTCTGTCAGAAATGTCAAAGCTCCAGCACTGCCCCCCTGGACCCTTTTGCCACCTTCTGCTCCACTATCCTTGGATTCAAAGCATCAAGGGCTGGCTGCATGGAATTATGCTGTATTTGCTACAAAGCATGGATATAGACTTGGTCTTATTGTTCCTACTTGAACAAAAAAGCAGAGTAAATCATTCACAAATCCGTTGTGATGGAATCAGAAAGAGGTAAATCTACCTGAAAAGTGGGTGGATCATGAATTAGTTGCCTTCTCCCATTCTCTTCTGCCCTCTCTTTTGGTAAAAGTTGGCCCAACTTTTACCAAGAAAATAGGATAATAAAAAGATAACAGAAGATAAAGTCATTTGGTATGAGGTCAAGGGGGATGATGCAGAGCTTTACATCCACTCCCAAGCTATACACAGCAGATGAAGAATTAGACAATTTATTTTGTCACATTTCTAACAAATTATTCCATTTTGTAATTCTCATAAGTGCTTAAAACACAATCTGTTAATCATGATTGATTCCCCAAAGTCTGAAGGTTTTGACTCTTAGACAAGTTAGCACTCTTGGAGAGCACACTGTAACTTCTGTATGGATGAGATAGACTGGGACCCATGGAATGGTCTCTATTATCTCTAAACTCAGTTGGTATGTACCAAAAAATTAAAACTATTTCTATATTTATAAACTAGGATGCCAGTGAGGAAGTTCTAGGAAAATTGTTAGGAAGATTGTATCTGACTTGTATGATATTCATTTAACCCTGTCCTAAGCAGATAAAAATTTCTTGACTGTTTTTAAAACATGTTTTGGTTATAATGCAAAAGACTAGATTTTTCAAAAAAAGTATCAAGATGTTTTTTGTGTGACCATTAAAGTATGACATTGAAATTAGAAGGAACAACAGTTTGTGTAAATGTGAATTCCTCTTCAAGCCTCTTAAGCACTGAGAAGTAAACTGAGCTGTGGAATAATGACCACTGACTTCAGAAAAGATTTGTGTTGTTTATGCAGTCACTGAATTTAGTGCAGAATCATTTAATCCAGTAGATCTGATCTCCTGAAATCTTCTTTAGACTTAAGCCTCTTCTGCAGGTCTTCTAGGGACAAATACATTTCTAGAGACATAAACTTCAGAATTTTAATCACTTTTTAAGACTGCTGGCTCCAGTGATACACATAATTCACAAGTTTCACATTGCAGACATGTTGAGGCAAATGAGCTGTTGCAAACATGTAACTGGTTACTGTGTACCTACAAATCCCATAGTAAATAATATTCATACTTCATACACAGTGCAAAATGCCTTTTTGCTATTGAAAAAGAAAGACAGCATTTTATGATTACCATGGCCACTAAGAGGTACAAGGGTAAATGGTGAATTTCAGTATTTTTGTCGTGATGGAGAAGACCACATATTTTCCTTTCCACAAGTCTTAATTTTTAAAATACATAAATATAAGAAGTGATTAGAATTTTAAATAGAAACACACATTTTAATGAAGTTTCTCCTCTACTTTCTGAACTGACTAACAAATGCAGCAGAAGTTTTTGAAGCACTTCTTTTGCAAATAACCACAAAAGGGAAACAGCCACCTCTCAGGTTCCTGAACTGCCTCAAGGAAAATGGCAACATCATTTAGCAACATTTACAGGTGAGCTGAAACAAAATTTTTTATACAGGGAACCCCTGCATTATTAAAGATCCCTTTGTGTCTCCAGTGCCTGTAAAGGGAGACAAGATGCTGGTTGTTATTCTTTGCCTACTGCTCATCAGTTCATTACCATTTTTCTGCTTCACAGCACTATCCACTCCATGGAGCAACACTCTCCCTGAGCTTCTCACATCACAAAAAGCCACCCATGCTTCTGAGAGATGCTCCTGCCTTTCATGGCAGTGCAGGGCAGCAAATTGGACAAAAGACTTCAAAGCAGGCAAATTAAGAGTGATCTCTAAGATAAACATCATTATTATTCAGTAATGTCTGAAGTCCATACCTCTTGCCTCGGGTTGCCCAGAGCCTGCTCTTTGTCTGCTGTCAGGTTTTCAGTGTACGACTGGGGGTGACTGACTTTTCCATTCATTTCCAGGCATAAATGTTTTCTCACTATTCAGTCAAGCTTTGTGACATTCTCGTGAATTCCACCAGGTCTGAGAAAGAGAAAGATGTTGCACATTTCCAGCCAGACAACCCAAATCACTGTTCTATTATTTCTGCCACACTCCTCTGTCCCTGTCCAAAGTAATAAAAAAACTTTACCTTTTGCACCTTTCTGTAGCCTCAGTGATACCTTCTATACCTGTTGATTCACAATTTCTGAATTTTGCTTTATTTTTGTATTTTATGTAAAGTCTTCCTTTTTAACAAAGGAGATGGAGGAAGATAAAAATAACTGCCTTCAGTCATTCTTCTGGGACTGAAGATGAGTAAGTTTTGGATTTTACATACCAGTGGCATGAGGAAGAGTGCAGGGAGCGTGAAGATTTCATTTATTGAATATGAAAATATGAATGATTGATATAAAGCACAAGTTTACTGCATTTTTCACTTGAGTGGAGCTCACTTTTGACAAGGCTCAGTGAGAGGAGCAGGGGAACATTTGTTTACTCTTTGGGTTTTTTCCCATTCATAGTAGAAAAAAATGACAATTAGAGCCCTGTCAAACATAGGAGATCCATCTCATGCAGGGTCTTGAAATATGGCTTTTTTCCAAACTGGAACAAAGCTCCAAAATTTCCAAATGTTCAATGAAAAAAAGTGTCAGAGAAAAACAATCTAACCCATGTTCACAGAATTAATTCACTTTGTTGGAATTGAAGTGCTCTGTTTTCACTTTGATTACTTCAAATTTTTTAGATAATGCATCTAATCTGATGCTAAATAAAATACCTCATGTAAAACTTTCAAATCCAACAACACTGGAAAATGGCATCATCCAAGGACCCCACCTTGAAAGAAGAGTTACCAAAATCTTCACAGATGTCTACTGAGATGGTTGAGAAGTGAATTTCAGTCATTTATTGGTTTGTACTTGCTCATTCAAATGAGCAATATTCAACCATGTTGAACAAGTCACCCACCACAGAACACCAAGAAGCAGGGAGGGCAGCAGACATACACCCAGCCCTGCCCAGTAATTCCAGCTGAGAAGGATCCCAGCAGTGCCTAAAGAACCCAGGAAGGTGTGAGGAGGGTCATCACAGACTGTGTGCCTCTAACCCCCTGCTCCAGGTCCCAAACCTTTTCAGATCAGGGATGAACAGTCCTGGCAGACAATGTTAACAAGTTCCCTTTCCTGATTTGAGTCATGATGGACTGTAAGCTGGGTTTCCATAACCCTGGAAGATAGTCCTGCCAATTAGCTTTGGTTTGGAACCAGCAGCAGCAAGGTCAGCAGATGTGTCCAGTCCACACCAGGTGGGGGTTATGAGTCCTAGAACAGCCATTGGCTATAATAAAATATTTAATGGCTGCATTATCCTGTCTGTAATTATTTCCAGTACCTACCTAGAACGTGAGCTGGGTGTATAAGTGGGAATACGTGCTTTGAAATGACTGAAGCCAGCCCTGGGAAAAGGGCTGTGCTGCCCCTTCTCAGCTGCCACAGTGTTGATCCTGTGGGGCTTGTTGGGTTTTGTTTGTTTAGAAATCAAGCAAGGGCCTTTTTAGTCATTGTGTAATCACTGGGGCATAACTTGCTCTCATGTGGTCATGACACAGCTCCCTCCCAATCCCTCCCTCCTGAGCACATGAGGTGTGAGCTCGGCACAGCCTTGGGGGGCATTGTTCACCCCTTGTTCCACGCTGCACTCACAGCTCGGCCCGCCTGCTTTAATCACTGATAAATAACTGTGGGACCTCAAACCATCAAAGTAACGTGGTGCTACAGAACAGACCTCCAAAATGCAAAGCATTAGGGTGGAGAGTTGGTTGACGCCTGCCATTCATTTATTTTTTACAAAGTTTTGATGCACTGAAACTCCCATCACAAGGAAATATCATTAACTAGTGTACATGTATTTGCTTAAAGAGTCTAATAATCAATCATCAAATTTTTCCACTTGTTTTCTGGCATTGTATTTCATCACTTGGTAAAGTATGAAACATTATCATTCTTTACACAAGTTTGTTAACGCAATATTTATTTGAAGAAGTTTCAATATAAATTAAGATTTTCTACATATATTTCTTTAAACAGATTTATTTTCATTTCAACTATTTGCTTTCCTATGAAAAATTTATGTGAAAAAATAATCCAAAAATGTAAATGGCATGAAAATGGAACTATCCATGAGATGGAAGGGGTGATCACTCCAAGCCAGGTATGTGGGTTTGGGTGGAGTACAGCAAATAGCTTCATTGGTTTATATGTTTGGGGGATTTCTCTGCAAGCCCCTCTATCCCCACTACTGTGGTTCATTTATTCTTTGGGAAAGAAAAGGAAGGCTGGTATAAATTAGGAATGGTAATGTAAAAGCTTATACCCACTGCATAGAAGTTTTTCAAATTATTACAAGCATTAAATTGCCAAACTCTTTTCCATACACTGCCAGTATTAAACATGACATGCCTGCTAGGGTTGGTATAAAGTTTTGTCAACATTTTTGGTGTACAAGGTCTCAGCCTGGGGTCAATATCTTCTCGACCAAATTTTGTTGTTTCAGTTGCCTTTTTACACTCATATTTTGTAACTCAAACATTTCCAAAAAAATGGAATTTGGCAGGCTATTAGTCCATAATGTGGTCTGATGCCTTTGGGTATTTTTTTAAATGTAAATCACTGAGATATTTAAGGCTTGAGGTTTAAGAACTGTGCACACACTTTAACAACTTCTTTTAAAAATATTTAGTATGCATATTTACTACATATGTATCTTATAGAGACTAGAGATTAAACTGGAGATTACTTGCTAAAATATGCAAACTGCTGTCCATGAATAAACATCCTCATGAACTTCTATTGAAAGTTTCTTATTTAAAAAAAAAAAAAAATGTTTAAAGCTACAATGAAAGCAAAGGGAAGTAAGATGAGGGGAGAAAATAATCAATGTTTAAATAATTTTAATGGTTTAAGTTGGCCACAGAAAATAAAGAAGTTCATTTTTTTTTTCCTCCTGGGATCTAATCCAAAGCCCACTGAGGCCAAAAGAAGGCATTCCACCTATTCCCATGTGTTCTGGATCTATTCTCTCCCTCACTGTGTTGTGCTGATGGACTGAAGCAGCAGCTCCCACAACATTCCCATCCATCTGCCTTTGCAGTAGGCAAGTTTGGGGTCAGCTACTGGTGGCAGAGGAACTCTCCTCTGGAGTGTTCTTTCTCTGTAAATTTGAATTAGATTTCCACTTTTGCTTTAATGCTTTAGTGATTTCCAGTCATTTGTTACATCCTCACACAGTAAAGTGTGGGAGAAAAGATTGTAGAATCCTACAAAGGCCCAAATGTCCCTGTGCCCACATCAGTGTTATATCCCACACAGCATCCCCAGCCCAAGAGCCCTAGGTATTAACCTCATTTCAAAGTAATTTTTAGCATCAGCCAGGGAATACATTCCATAATTTTTGTTAGTTACAAATGACAGGATTTGTGTAATCAACGAGCGCTGGCGCCATCGCATGCAATGCTCGTTAGGGTGCAATTCCTGCAGTTCCTGGACAATCTGTTCCTTATGGGGATTTCTGGGAGCTTGCAAACTCTCACTAAGACGCTGGCAACATCAACCAAACATCTCAGACACATTGTCTTCTGAACCTGAACTTTTTTAATGGTGGTTAAACATGTTGTCTGCTTTAGTTTCCTGTCTATCTTCATCATAAGCCAGCACCTGTTTCCAATAAATTATACACAGAGCTGTATCAGCAACACCTTGGCAGCAGCTGCCACCCTGAAAAGCAAAATGCCCTGGAGGACAATACACCTGTGAACACATACAGTGTTTATTTAGCTGAAAGGCAAAACTTTAAGTTACATAAAGCAATTATCTAAAGCCTAATGCATGCCCATTATTAACACAAAATAACCTTGTTCTTTAAAACCAATAAAAATCTATTTAAAGGCTTTTTCCAAATCCCAGGGAAACAAGTACTAGCACCATGGATCTGCTATTAGCCTAGGACTTCAATGTCTGATGGTGGGAACACGTGTGGGGGAGGCTACAAAGAAATAAGGCACAGATTTGGAGTTTGTTATGCACAGAGATGAGAGAAGAAGCCAAATCATTTTCAGAAAGACTGTGGAACAACAGACTTATTTTTTTTTTCAGTTGCACATTATAAAGAAGCATTTTGTTGCTGAAGTATAGAACTACTGTGTTTAAAATAGTGTTTGATCTTTCCATCACTATGAGACAGTAGAAAAAAGTAGTTCAAAAAAAAAAAGGTTTTCTTATTACTAGAACAAACCTTTCATTTCCAGTTCACTGCTAGCACTGGCCTTTCATGTAAGAGCAGTCTATTTTAGCAGCAGTAAGTAGACTTGGTTGTTTGCAGCAGATCACAGGATAATGGAATTGAAAAAAGCTTATGATTAAAATAGAATACAAATCTGAGAAAAGTTCTCAATTTCTGATAAAGCAAGAAGTAACACTAGAAACTCTGTAGTTCAAGTAAAGTGTAACGTACATTTTCAGTTTAACATGCATACTTTAAAGATTATTTGGCACATGAACCTTATAAATCATTTAAAAGGGAAGATATTTTCTACCTGGTGTGTTCTAAAAATAGCGCTAAATATGAAAAGTTTGTATATGTGCATGCATGTATGTATCTATTGTATTAAATGACCATAAAATACTTTTAAAGGCATATTTTAGAATAATTTCATTTCTTGTCTTCTCCATCCTGATGCCATTTAAGTGATCAATAGGAATGCTCTTAGGTGAAAATGTGTTTTAACACTTCTGTTTGGCCAGACCTGAAAGCTGTGGAAGGACTTGTTAATGGGTATTACAGCCTTCTTAAGTGTCATTTTCCTAAGCCCTTACAATGCTGAATACAAATACAGGTACAGTGGTGATGCCAGCATGTAGATATTCTCCCACCAATAATACTGGAGAACTAGATCCCAAGGGTTATGCCACACTTTATGATATGTAAAATAAGTAAATAAAAGAATTAAAATAAAAGTCAAAGAGAATAGCATTAACTTAACCTCACAATAAATACCTTGTCTTTCAAATGTTGCTAGTAGACCTATTTTGTTTCATATTTTATTATTAGACAGTCCAAAGTTTAACATGTCTATATTTTTTTACAGTTGACTTCCTTAAAACTGCTCTATTTTCATCTCAGAATAATTATGGCACATTTCAGAGATCTGAGCTAAAACATATGGATTAAGTCAATGATTCAATTTCTAAGCCTCTAAATGACTGTTCTGATTACTCATGCAAATCTATATTTTTGCCAGATTTCCTAAAGACTTTAATATGAGTAAAATTAATATGAATATATTTTCTTCTCCTGATGCATGTGAGAATATGATGGGATGATGGTCTCCATGCCCAGATACAAACCTGTGTCTTGATTCCAATTTTCTTGGCTGTGTTTGATTCTAATTGAATATAAATGCTATGAGCACCCAGCTAAGATTCCAACCAAAAGGAAATCCAGCTATGGCTACAGAACAAAAACTATTTATTTTCCCCTGGAGTGTCTAGCTTTTATTAAATGTCAACAAAGCCAAAACCAGGCTTTAGTAATCTATGGTGTGCATGGGAAATAAGTCACAAGCACAAGTCACTGAAGATAATGTTTGCTTTGGTTTAGATAAACAGGTTCCAGCCAACCGAAATCTCACACAAGCATTTAAAACCTACCCCTTATTTTCCCTTAACATTTGTGAGATCTCCCACTGGTGCAGAAGAATGCCAAGATGGATACAGCGTGGGGGCTGGAAGCAGACCTACATTTGGGATTGTTTACTGCCCTCTGTGATGAGTTTATCCATTAGTTTCCTTCCTGTTGACTTTCGTGCATGCTATTAACCCAGGATGTTACATGTTCTTAAACAGAAAATGGAATTACAAGTGGAAGATGGTGCCACCTGCGAGGTCTGCCTTTGTTCTGCCCACTGGAATTTCCTTGGGAGTGAGGACTGCAGATGCAGCTTTGTGCTGGGACCTGCAGAGACCCCCCAGCTTTCCACAGGGTGCAGTGGTTCCTCCTGACCTCCCATCTGTGCTCACACACATTTGGCTGAGACTGGGACATTAGGGTGGAAATAAACCCTGTAATACGAGAAAAAGTTACGAAATAGAGCTCACAGCCACGGTGCTGCCCCTGGCATGGCCTTTCAGAGATTCAAGGAGGGCAGCAGGAGTGCAGAGCTGTGTGGGGCAGTCTCGTCCCACACAAGGGGTACCGAGTGTGCTTTGATTTGGTGAAGAGGTTTTGTAAAGCTCAGTTACCCTGTGGAAGGATTGGACAGGGCAAACCATGACTGATACATGGCATTGCAACTGATATGGCCAGGAGAGACATTCTGAGACAAAGAAAGGGACAGTGGAGCTGTGGAAACCTGTCTCTCCCTCAGCAACATCCTTGCTGCTGTGCCTCTTTGCACTGGCTGTCACCTCTGGATTTCTCGTGGTGTGGTGACTGAGCCAGGTAGATGCAGGGCTTGGCTTTGCTCTCCAGTCAGATGACATCCAAAAAAAAAGATATCAAAAGACACACACAAATCTTTCTAAAAAGCCAAACAGAAGTACAAGTGACAAGACAGTTTGGGTATGGAAAACAAGCAAGAACCAATAAGGTTAAGTATGTATCAAATCATCTTGGGGAACCTTTTATCTCAGGCACAGTAAGGTGGCAAAAGAGCAGCTGGAATGAGTTTGCTTTGTTGAAACGCTTCTTTATGATTTTAATTAAGTTTCTTTCCACTCAAGAAGATACAAAGAACAATAAAAGAAAGCAATATGAAAGTTCACAGTATGCAAGATTCATCTTGTATTCACAGGTTTTGTGTAACCCATTTTAAACTGATGTTTGCTTGTTTAAGAATGCACACCTGCACATTACCACTTGTGGTAAATAAGTTTATTAGCCAAGGAATGTCTGAATTCTTACTGGAAAACCCATATAAATGCAATTATGTTTTCTTTCAAGATCCCATTTTGGTAAAACATGCTATCCCACTTTCATACTCCAGAGGAAAAAGGCAATAAATGATGTACAAACATGCAGGAGAGATGCAGGTGAAGAGATTCACAGGGCTTAAAACTGTCATATGCTTTATGATTCAGTGTGTCTTTCCATGTATAATTTAAGCACTTGGTTTCATATTATACTCATGTCAGATCAAATGTTCCTCTCAGAGACTAGGACTTTATTAGTGTCTCATTCGTATTTGTTTTTACTTTGAATTAAAACCTAAAGGTGGTGACAGAAGAAATTCTGATGCTTGGCATAGGATTAATACTTGAGAGCCATTCAGCTTTGTTAATCATCCATTTGAAGAGAATTTCCTTATGCAAAGAGTTTGCTCCACTTTGGACAAAACCATTTTTTCATCTCTGAACTCTCAAGAGCAGAAGGGTGGAAAGAAAGTGAGGGGAGGCAAAGGAGCAAAGGGAGACGGAGCAAAGTGTGAAGCTTTGATCCTTTCACAGAGAGGCTGAGGCAGTTCAAAATGAAAGAATCTCTCACCATTTAAAAAAAAAAAAAATAAAGAAAAAGGAAGAGAAACAGAGAGAGCAGTATGACAGGAGACAAAAAGTGAAGCAGGAAGAAAAGCCTCAAAGTAAAAGAGTCATGCCAGGCTCTGAAGGGGAAGCTTAGCAAGGAACAGAAGAAACACCTTGGCTTTCTGAACACAAAGAACTTCCAAAAGAAATAAATGAATAGCAGCAATTAAAGGTGTTCAAGCAACTTCTGATTTTGCATTTCTCATTACATTTCTAACCCTATCTAAATTATAAAACAACTGTGCCATAACTGACTGAACAGTCTGGACCTGTAGGTATAAAACATGCCAAAGCAATTGGGGCAGTGCAGGAGGAGCACAGCCCCAGATCCTTCAGCAGTGGGACTGAAAACCCCCATTTCTAAAGCAGAGATGCCTGGGTGTGTGACAGAGTTTGGAGAAGGTGCAGTGCTGGTTAGGGTAAACTCAGGAGAAAAGTGATCCAGCAGCAGGTCAATAACTACTGTCTGTAAGTAATTTTAAACTGTGCATGAATTCAGTGCCTGAAGACCTGCCATATTTTTTTCTCTACAAACAGCAGTCACTGTTCATGAATTTAAGTAATAGAAATAGAATGTACACCTACCCACTGTAATTTATGTCATCCATTTTCAACACGGTGTCCCCTTTGCAAAAAAACCTTGAAAAATCCACGTCAATCCATCATCTCTCCTCTGAGGAATGTGTATTTATTTATTCTTCAGCCAAGAATGGATCATCATTCACAATCCTAAAGAAACAGTATATTACTTACAGAGTTTGGCCAATCTTGTTTTTTCCTTTTTACTTCATTTTTGTGCAGCGTTATCCTTTAAACCAGTGCCTCTGCTGAGTTTTATGAGTACCTAGAACCTTTCACAGAAAGGAGTGCTAAGAGACTGGGTACAAATTTCTGCTGCTTTTCTAAAGGAATAATATAAGGAGAGTCTTGGGCAAGTTATAGCAAGGTGCTGTTTTTCTGAATCCTTCTGGAAACACTATTTACAAACAAGCCAGACCTTTTCTGTCTCATTCAATGCCCATGCTCAAAGAGAACAGGATTTCACATTTATTTAGCTGTACATCTTTGTTTTTTTCACACAAAACTCTCCAATCATCAAAAAGTCTGTATACATGAGGTATTTCAAGAAAGCAGACACAGGCATACCAGATCAAAGATGCAGAATACAGTCTGATTAGACTAATTGTTTTCAAGTGCATCTGAAGAAATTTTCTTTAATTCAGGGAACATGAAAACCAGGTAGTTACCTTTGAATAAAAAGTTCCAATGAAACACAATATTTTTTTATAATTTAAGAAATTCAGGGGTTTTAATGTTTCTCTGCTTTTGCCTTCTTATATGTCAATTAGAGTGGGACAAAACTGTTGCATGAAACTGTTGCATGAGGGTCAAAGCCTAAAGCAGAGACATCAATAAAAACATCTGCAGGACATCTGAGTTTTCTTTGTATTTCATGCCACTTTAGAACAAAGTTGCTTGCAAAAGCCTCAGCAAGTAGTGACATTTTAGATTGTTTATTAAAAAATAAACAGAGGTCAAACCTTTAAAAGGTGCACTTTATATACTTTTACAATTACTCCTTTTAATTAATTTGAAAACTTCTCTTCAGTATTTATCCTGTCCAGCTACCCCATGGTTGGTCTCAATTCCATCCTGCCAGTCTCACAAGACATAAAACATCCCCAACACCCAGGACATGAGGAATATCATGGAAAAGCACATACAGATTGTGACTTATGAAAGCAGTTAGACATGAGTCTTCTCTTGTGTCTTATTTTAGGTAGAATTGTGGTATCTGCTCACTATGCGCTCAGCTTTAAAATTTAGCTCCATTCCTCCATATTCACATGCTGCTATAGTTTCTTACACTTTTTCATTGAGAAAAATGAAGAAACATCTCCCTGAAGGTCTGAAGATCTGGGATTTTTTGTCTTTTCCATTGCAAAAAGGCAGCTAAGGGCTGAAAGTACCCAGCCTTCACAAGCTTCATTCCTGAGCCGTGCCAACAGCAGCACACCTCATTGCCACACTTTCAGTATCTACTTCTGTGTGGTAGGACCTCCAATATCTAGTTTCCAGTCTGTCCAGTGCTGTCCTCCTAATTTATAATTTTTTCTTTCTCCTGTGAGAAATTGCTCATAAATTGTTTGTCTCTCCATCAGCTTTGGTTTCCTGCCTGCCTAGCTGGGTTTCCTCAATCCTCTTTCATACAGCTCTGTTCTCTCGTCTCTCACTTCCACAGCCTCTCAACTTTCATCTTCAAACCATCCTTCAGAAGCTCCTGAATTCTCTGAACAGATGATTCTTTCTCCTGGCATTTGTGCATTCCTGAGCCCAACTCTTACTTATTGGTGAACACATCTTCTGCACAGATCCTGCTTCTCTAGAATGAACAGTATGGTGTCTGTTGGAAATACTGAATATAAAGTCACCAAATCCATCTATTTTCCTACTTTCTGTGGATGCCCAGATCTTGTTTTGAAAACTGTTAGGTGAAAGCCAAGATTATGAAAAGTTTGCCTAGGAGCATGTAAACTTTACTAGTTATGCTTATAAAGATGTGATAACTATAACCATCATGAAGGCTATGAGCTTTCAGCACTGGCAAGCACTAAAAATGCAGATGAGTAGGTGTCAGTGGCTGTTAATGGATTTCTTGGCATAATGACAGAAATAAGAAAATGTCTGTTTAACAGTCGAATTTACCTGTTTGATATGTGTCTGGTGGAGTCACCTTGACCACCTGTTGCACAGTTCTTGCTCATTTCCAGGATATTGATGCAAACACAGGCTTCAGACTTTGGTGATTGCAATAATCAAAAATCTAAAGACTCACCAAGTGATTGAGTGCAAAGGGGCTGAAGAAGCTGTCAGACATTCCCATACATGTCTGTGCTGTAATTGTTTCCAGTGGTCAGCAAAACCTGAAACAGAACCAGAAGGTTTTGAAGATTAGGTTCAATGTCTCCAGCATAGTCTCATACATGATATGGCCCTTTCCTGGAACACTGCAGCACTGAAAGAGAGTGATGAAGCAGAAGAATGGGCACTATGCCATTGCATCAGATGAAAGGGACACTGGTGGATACTTGCCATGGGAATACTTGACTGGAAAGCGCTTGATCTACTGTCTGTTAGCTCATGGGAATGGAACTTGTAAACTTGGGAAACCTCAAATAAATTCCCATTGTATATATAATATAATCCAAAACAGAATCTTCTCGGGAACAATTGCTAATGATACTGGAAATCATCCTTGTTTAGTGAAGAAGAGACAATTTCCTAGTATACATTTCAGTACAGACTTTTCCATTGAAAAATTTTACCCAATATTTACAAGATGGGAAGTCTGTCATTTGTGAAATCTTCTTTCCAAGCACCATCTTACCAGGGATTACAGAAAATATTTTTTTAAAAAGCCTGTATCTGCCACCCTTGCAATGACATTTAGAAGAACTTTTAAAATTACCTAGATGATAAATTACCATTTCAGACGAATTCTTGAATGAGCTCATCATTGTACCCTATCCACTGTAGTCATGGTTTCTGTTACAAACTAGACGAGCAGAACATTTACTTTAGATCTTTTTTCTAATTTATGAAACAAATGTGTAATAAAGACTGTTTCACATACAAGCATTTTCACTGACATACAGTGATTTGTCAGACAATCCAATGATTTTGTCACTCTATGTTCACAGATGAAATTATTTTAAAATTCTTCCTTAGTCCAAAGTTTTCCTTAGCCTGTAAAGGTTTTTTTAATCATCTGCAGATACCTCACACTGAATAAGTCATGCATTTCTAAATAGCTTTCCTAGAGGGTTTTTATTCAGTGTTTAATAGAAACCATTAAGTGACTAGAATCAGAATACACAGCTAACATATTAAGAAGTCTAGAATTAAATATCTGAAGTCAATCTGTAAAGAATTTCTCTTTTACTTACTAGACCCCAAACAATGAATTGACATAGACTAGTGATTGATATATCAAATATAACTCATTTGTAAGACATATATAAATACTTAAATAATGTGGTGCTGAAGTTTGGGACATGAAATATAATGGAAATTTTACATATGTTTATTTAGAAAGTAAATCAACTGGTGCATGTTTAATACCTTTTTTCTGTTATAATAACAGTCTAGTAACAATATAATAATAATTTTTTTCTCCCTTGCAGATTTGCTCTTGTTTTAAGTTTTCATCTCTATCCCTTGAAAGCAAGTTTCTGTACTTGCTGTCTAAAACCCATTCAGATTTTATCTCAAAACATCGTTTTTTTTCCCCTCTTCTTTTACTTTCACAGGACATAGCCAGAAAGTAATGTGTCTCAGCTGCCACAGAATGCATTCCACCAAAAGAATGCACCCAAATTTGACCCAGGGAACAAGATACACCCCTCAGTATATAAAAACCTTAATACTAAGTTGCCAGAAGGGTATCTGGCAAGCTCCAAATTAAATGTCTTTTCAGACAACTCTAGCTACTCTGTTACTCCATAACCTTCCCATGGCCCATTACTTCTATGTACTGAAAAAAAAAATCCATTTTTCGGAAAGACAAGTCTTTCCACAATAAATCCAAGGTGCAGGGGAAACTCAGTTTTCCTATTTAAATTATGCTCAATTTTCATTCCCCTCTCTGTCTACATTCTTCTCCCTTTCCCTTTCTTTTTCTGTTCTTATTTCCAAATGGATTGAAATTAAATTAAGCTCTTTAGAAAAGAAGGGAGAAAAAAGACACATGTGTGTCTTCTCAGCTGTTTTTTTAAAATTCTCTCAGCCCTAATAAAAATACTATATACCTATGCATTGCAAAAAAACATTATTTTTGCTGTAAAAACACCACGTGCATGTTCTTAGACATGAGTCCTCTGTGCAAGATCTTCTCACACGTGGAAAAACAGCTGACATTTCATCACTTTCATGAAGGAATAAATAGAGGAACCGTGGAAGAGAAATCCACTGCTGTTCTTGCCTGTTTTTCTAATCACAGATGCTGCTTCTTCAGCATCAGGGTTGTGCATATTGATATTTATCATGAAAGTATTTTTCTTATATAGTTTCTACTCCAGCGTCTCTTGCATCAAAAATTTAAATTATTTCAGTGTGCACTGCAGTTGTCACAAACTCCCTACAAAATGAGGAGAAAACCTCATTTCCTAAAGCTATCTCCTGCTGAACCTAATGCAAAAACTAACCACTATCCTGTTTCAAGAATCACAGAATGGCTGAAGTTGGAAGGGATTGTGGAGGCAATTTCACCCAACCCCCTGCTCGAGCAGGACAACTGAGGGCTGGTAACCCCAATGGATTTGGAACTCCCCAAAGGATGGAGACTCTACAACCTCTCCATCCAGCCTGTGCTAGTGCTTGGTTAAACTCACAGAAAAGTGTTTCCTGGTGTTCTGTCAGACCCTTCAGTTTGTGCCCACTGCCTTTCCTGTCACTGGGCACAAACTGACAAAAGCCTGGCTGCATCTTCCTTAACCCACCCTTCAGAGGTTTATTGGTGATACATCAATGATGGTTTATTATTGATGATATTCCTCAGTCTTTCCTCGTATGAGAGGTGCTCTAGCCCCTTACTCATCTTCATTGTGCTTTATGGTCTCTCCAGTACGTGCAATATCTGCAGGTAAGGATGGGTTCAAAGAAAAGCAGAGCCTTTGTTAAACACACTTGAGCAGGACAGCAACACAGGCAGTGAAACAGAAGGCAAAAAAGCTGTGCAAATATAAAATATCAAAGGTAATCTGTTACACCTTGGATTTTGTACATAAAGCCTCAGCACACAGGAATACAACTTGCCTGGGGCATGTTCTGTTTTGTTTCTGGTAGGGAACAAAGAGGAAAGACTAGGCATTACAGAGAGCCAGGAGGTTCAGGGAGAGAGCAGAGATGTTTAGAGGAACCGTGTTCTCTAAACATTGCATCTCTCCACATGCATCTCTGGGTGCACATGTCTGTGTGTCTGTCTGTGTGGGTGCCTACAGACAGCGTCTGCTACTGCTGAGGCTCTGTAATCTGATGCAAACTGTTTCACATATTAAAAAGCTGTAGTAGTAAGAAGACCTTTGCAGAAATAGACAGATGTGGTATCTATGCCAAAAAATGACATTACAAAGGGATTAACTGTTTAAGTGGTCAAATTAAACACGACAGAAATAGTTAGCTTCCCTTGGCCTGTAGATCCTCTGCATGAGGCAGCTTGTCTCAAGTTGCCAATAGCTCATTTTTGCTAAGGCTAGGAGACAGTAATGTTAGGAATTGGGACATTTCCCAGTCTTTCCCTGTCTGAACTTATGCCTTGTACTCTTATCTGTGCTGGGGCAGAATCCCCCAATCTGCCTGTGCCTGAACCTGGGCCACAGCGGAGTGCAGCTCCCAGAGCAGCTCTTTCAGAGCACTGTCCCAGATCTTGGCACAGACATGTTTATTCTGGCAGGACTCAACTTGTGCTGCGTAATATGGGTGAAATAAGCTGCCCTGGTGCATACAGAGTTTTGTCATAGCTAAGAAGTCCCACAGCAGGGACTTCTGCTGACACAACAAGGGATAATGCTCATCAACTGACACTGTAGTTTGTAGTGGAAGTCTGGCCAAAATCCAGGACTGGGGCTTATAACAGGCTTATTATTATTATTCTTATTAGCAGCCTTATTTAGATTAAAGCCTTGTCTTGATACTTAATTCAGGATATTAGGAATAGCAGCGGGAGAAAGCACAGGGGCAAGCAGAGGTGTTCCAGCCAGCTCCATGGCTGTCCCAACACCATTGTGGTGTTTCTTGCATTTGGCTTTGCTCTTTCAAAGTTCAGCTATTTTTGGACAGTTCTCCCTAAAATTAATAAATTATTATTAGTCAGTGTCAGAGAACATCAGCTGGTTGGTTTTTTTCCTTCTTTTAAGTAGAAAAAAACTGCTTTATAAATATCTCCCTAGTTGCTTCAGTCTCAAGTTCCATAGCAAAGTGTGTGAGATCTGCTTTAGTCTTAGATTAGCAATATCAGTTTATAGTATAAAATGAATGAATCTGTGTACTCAAAGTCAGCTTAATCATTCCAAAGACTATACCTGTCCCCTTTCTTCAGGTTCTGTGTGCACACATCCTGTCACTTCACTGCTTGCTGCACCAGTGCATGGCATCTCTCACTGGATTAACAAATGTCCACACTGCCATCATTTGTCTGTTCCAACATTTTTCACTTCTAACTGGGATAACACCTTTGCAGCAAACCTGACCTGAGCTGCACATTTCCTGGGCTGCTCCTGCCACACCCCAATGCCAGGAATTTTGAACACTGTAACTTATCACAGGTATGTCCTGGCACAGCTCTTGGAATGTCTTGGGCTAGGTTATTCAGACTGGGACACCTATAAGCACGAGGCTTAACCATAATCATGGGAAAGTGCTCTCCTTTCCACCCCCATTTCACCTCTCAGCTGCAGCAATCCAGTGCCATTGTGGTGTTTTAGGATAGACATTGGGCATTTCCCTGCTTCTCACATAGGGTATTTTAAATGGTTCACTGACCCTACTCTGGACCACATAATCACCGTGCCAGAGAGATCAACTGAAGTCTGCCAGACTTTTTACTACTAAAACCTCCTGCAGCTCCTGAGGAAAGTGCCAGAGATTGTTAAAGGCCCTAACTAATGAAAATTGGCTTTGCAACCACCGTAAGTTGGAAAGGGGACAGCAAATGAGCTGGCAACACTTGCTGCTGATACCAGGTTATGAAAAATAAAAGGATTTTCAGAAGAATTGTATGGCAATGAATGTGGCAGTCCCACACAGAGTAAAAGGTGAGGTACTTACGAGCACTCCCAAGGAATGAGATCTGGGGCCATAACAGATGTGTTTGGGAAAACACCACTTCACAGCAAGTCAGACCAAGGAATCATTGGGAAAACAATTAAGGAATTATTGGGAAAGAAAAAACTGAGGACTACCCTGTGCCTACATTTTAAATACTGGGTACAAACTTGGTGTCCTACATTGCAAAAACAGTGGATCTAGGGAAGGTCTATAAAAGGATAACAAAAACTGGCCAGTCCTGTGGAGTGGCAGGGATAGAAATATGAGCTGTGCATGGCATGATCCCCTTGCTATCAGTGGCATCAGAGGCACAGACCAGCTCTTGCTGGATCCCTGATCAGCTTCTGCCTTTTGGGATTTTTTACATCTAAGTCCTTCGTGGAGCTAAATCTGCATGGCCTTGAGACAAAATGTCAAGAATTTCTGAAAGAGACAGTCAACACAGCTGGTAAAAATGTTCTGGATAAGGAATTGCAGACAGTAGAAGTGCTGAAGTGTAGTTAGATTAAGCTAGAGCTTTCTGAGCAGACTGACAAACATGCCTGCACAGGCAGTATCTTCAGTGTCATTCACAAAGCTGCCAGTGTCAGTGAAGCTGACTTTACCCAGAATAAATATGCATTTTTCTACTTTTATCTAGATTTACAAAAACAGCAGCTCTAATGTGCTACAGTGTCTATCTGGAAGTCAGCTGGACAAACAGACAGAGATTCACACATGCAGTCACTGGAGCTGCACCCAGAGTCTGGTGACTTTGCAAACAGAGCAGCTGCAGAGCCTGCCATGATCCAGGGGCTGCCCAGGTGTCAGATGGCCAAAGTACTAACACAGCAAATTGCTGGAAAAATGCTAAGTACAATACACCACTGACTCTGTGTTATTTGTGCTACATTTCTCATTCATGGTGTCATGTCTGACTATTGCTGCAGCTTTGATCATAGAGGGACCTGGCAAAGGACCATTCTAACTCCAGCTTGGATTGTTCTTTCTGGGAGCAGGCTCAGCATGGTCATATCTCCCTGTGCAGGTTGCTTGTTTGCCACGTGTTATCCTCATATATAGACACATGTACACACTGATTAATAAGTTAATTTAACACAAGAAGTTGATGGTGAGACAGAGGACCCCAAGAGGAAAGTTCTTTCCTGTTCTTTCCTGTTGAGATAAAGCAGTTACTCTATATTAGCTTAAGCCAGCAGTGACTTTTTTTTTTACTTTACCCAGAATTGCTTAGACTGAGATTTTCTGAACATCTATGCATTTGAAAAAGACTAAACTATTTGAAAGGAGCTATTAGCATGCATGCTTTAACTTCACTTCTTTTTCATGTTAGGCTCTTATGGAAAAATACCAGATTTTGATATGAACATCTGTTTCATGTTTTTCTAAATGTGAGCTTACTATGAAAATTAACCCCTGAATTTTTGGTTTCAGCAGCCTTCTAGCTCTTCAGAGTACACTCAGGAGCCTTGTATTTCTAGTACTGCTAGGAACTTAGATCAGCCTATGGCTGTTTTGTCTTCTGAAAATGGCCAACACTGGATGTGTTCAGATGTTTGATGACCTTTTGTTTTGTCAATTAGTCTCCATTAGCAGTTGTTACTTTTTTTTGCTGAGGCACATCAGGAGAAGTTATTCAGTTCTCAGTCTCATGCAACCTCATTTAACTTTTATCCAAGGAAAACGCAAGGAAATAATAATCATATTTGCTCTTTCCAGAAATGTGTTTTAGTTACCAACAGGCCCAGCAGATGTTTAGCAATTGGGAAATCACTGTAGAGAGCACAAGTCTGAGCTTGATTTAGTGAGTAATTCTTCTCCCCACCCCAGAGGATGAAGGCATTAGACACCACCACATTTTCATCTACCAAAACAAAGGCAATTTTCTATTCCACCAGATGAGGGTACATTAGCTAAAGGTAGTGACAACAGCAAATGTCCCCAAATACAGGAGTTCCTTCAGTGTGGGTGAGCACCCAAAAGTCAGAGGATTTTCTGAGTTATCCAAACTCCCACATCAACAAAACCAGACCTTTAATACTTCCTGCTTCAGGCTGGCTCAGAAATTGCTCAAATGTGCTTCCTTATAGACAGATCAACAGTTCCAAATCAGGGTTAAAGGGGATATACAAGGAGGAAGAAGAGAACTAAATCAGAAGAAAATATTTTACTCACTTTTAACTCCTCAGAATGCTTGACCTCGACCTGGGTGAGTTTCAGGTACAATTCATGTCTCACGAGTTTGCCTGTCTGAGATCAGAATGAGGTTCTGCTTCAGTTTATGAAAACTGTGGGTATTTTATTCTGTTACTACATGAAGAAATATTCTCACCAGATGAGACAGTTCTGCACACATTTACACTGAGAACCTAAAAATTCCAGCAGTGGCATTTTTCAAAGCTGCTGAGACACTGTTAATTTCCCCTTCAAATGTGTGGATGATGTACAGGCTTTGCTTTTAATACCTGTTCATGCTTTTTTGTTTTTTTTTTTTTACATGCTACCATTGTATTTCTGAGGCCATCAGTGACATCCAGTGGCCAACTAGATTAAGCCTAGACATGTTTTATAGACATCTGCCCACTGCTTTCCTCAGTAAAAAAAATCAATATAAATGTTAAACATGCAGGTGACTTCTTTAGTTTAATTCCCTCACAGGTGTGGTGGGAATCTTCCTGAAGAAGACTCTCAGGACTGGATGCTCACTCTGTTCCCTCCCTTTGAGATGGTGAACACTATGGCAGGCACAAGGATGTGGTTCCAGCCCTGTGTTCTGTGCCAGTATCAGTCAAAATTAAAGCTGCAGTATTTCAGGATTTGAATTGGTGTACAACTATAAATAGGCAGGTTTTGGTTTTGATGTAGGCAGACATGAATCTAAATATAAGTGTGTCCTGTCCTCTCCATTTCATTAATGAAATTTTATTTGTAGTAGATTATTTTAAATTAGCTACTCTAAAAGAAGCTGTAGTAAATGCAAGGGAAATACAAATATTTATTCAGCCCAAATCATACATCTGAATAAAAAATGAGTACGAAACACTACATAACAGGTAGTCATACTGTATCTAACAAAAATGCAAAAATAAAATGTGATAACAAATTTTCAATACCAAATTTTAGGCTTCCTTGCAGTGAGTGACTGTGTTAACTCAGTTAAACAACCTTTACTGGCTTACAAAGAGCTGTTCTGGAGGAGATGGTTGATGATGTTCAGCCCCTCCAGTGGGGGACAGCAAGGAGGGTTTATCTGGCCCTGGCAGTGCAGCCCTCCCTGGGGGTGGTGGAAGTTTGTGTCATCCCTTCCTCCT
>NC_031781.1:7409864-7413359 GCF_001522545.3 Parus major
CCCAGTGAGTGTGTCACACGTGGTGAAAGCCAATGTTTGCCCTCCCCTGGGTAACCCATGCAAAGCACAAAACCATTGTATTTTCTTATTATATTTAAAGATCTCTTTAAATATAAGAGGGCTTGAAAAGAATAGAAGTCGAGGAGCAAAACTTTAACCAGGGTTCAGCTGCTGGTTTAACAAAGCACAAACAGTGCCCATGTTTGCTCCCATCGTGTCCCAGCAGCAGTAGTACTCATCACTGTGCTACTCACATGTCTGTTTTGTGCTGTCTCTCATCTTTTAGTAGACAGCCAATTTCGCTGTGACCTGCTTCAATAAACTATTATGTCTGCAATTTGCAAAAAAATTAGAGCTAAATGCAGTGCTTTGGAAACGGACATCCATGCCAGCTATTACCATTGTCATATTTGTGATTTATTTTCCCCCCATTATCCTTTTTCCATAGCGGCATAAACTAAAGAAATGGGGTGGCCTATGAAAAACAGTTGCAGTCATCAGAAACAAGGAGAAAAAATAATAAATTCCAGAACTCTAGTTTAGAATAAAGTGGCTCACTTCTGGGAAACATAGTATAAGTATGAAGTAGCAGTGAATAAAAATTAAATGTCTGTTGTTCATTAGTCCACCAGATAATGAACTAGCAATACTTCATGGATTAGGGCATGAAAAGATGGAATCTGTGCTCATCTGTGCAATTGACAAGACGGAAGAGCATCAATGAAACTAAAATTTACTCCCTATTTAGGCTGACACTGCTGAAGAAAGAACCAAAACTTAGTTTACAGTACTTTAAATTCCTTTAAATATGTAAATAATATGCATTTAATTGGTCAGGAAAAGTCAAACCCAAATCTGTGGTTTCAAAAGCTTGCATGTTTGAAGGGCACTAAATAGACTTTAATATCAAAGGTAAATGATGTTTACTAAGCTTTCTTGATTCTTGCCAAGGACAGGCTGACTTACAGGACAGACACTCAGAGCAAATATTCACTTTCTCCCCATAGGCAGAAATTTTTCATCATCTCAACAATCCTGACTACACTTCTGCCTCTCCTTTTTCCACAGTAACCAGCAGCCACTGAAATGGCAGCCCTGTGCACCTGGCTGTGAGCAATAGGGAGGGACTGCAAATATGTACATTTAAATACTCATAGAGAATTTATATATATAATATACTATATATTATATAATGGCCAAATATACCTTTTTTCATGCCAAGCACTTGTTCAGAAATAGCACTTTAATGAGGCTGTTGACGGTGTTGTTACAAATACCCATGCTCAGTTCCAGGCTATGAGTGCCTTCATTTTTCTCAGTGGGGGATCAACAGTTTCCTCCAATTTCACAGCAAAGAGAAAGGGCAAAGCTTGGGAAGCTGCTGCAAATGAAATACAGAAAAATGTTGTGGATCATTTCTGTAGTAATTCCCTGTGAAAGCCAGTAATACATTTATAAACTTGCAATTATACATGCAAGGCATCGTTACTGGCAAGTAGCACTGCAATGAAAGGCTGTACAGTTGCTATTGCGGTCACTGACAGTTTGCTCTGTTCTGCTATATGGTTTCCTTTTTATGTATCATGTAAAGATATTTTGATGACGTTTCACCACTGTAATATCCAAACAGCATTTTCTATGAGGCAGAAAATTAAAATCAAAGGTGGATACCCAAAGGCATTGAGAAAGTATGTTAGTTTCTTTATTTATGCAGTTATTTAAAGAATCTCGTATGAAAACTGGCATAGCTAAGCCACAAGAGTATTCATTTGGATAGTTGAGCTCAAGGTCTTCAACTCACTATCAGCTCCATATTCTGCTCATTGCAAGAAGCTTTTGCCATGTTTGCTTTGAAAGGTGCTGATAACCCAACAGTGTAAAAATGCCACTTCTTCAGTTAGCGTGGAGCATTTGCTAATTTTTTTCAGGGAAAGTAATCATAGCTACATTTTGGAAATCTAACTTTCAAAAGGTTGCTTTGCACTTCTAATGTTGGGGGTCAGGTCTGCTTAGCTGCTTCTCTTTGCTGAACCCATTTTCATTAACATTTCCTGGCTCCTCAGAGAGCTGGTCACAGTCCTGCCAGCACTGTTTCCATCTAAGGTTTGTCTCAGTTTTGGTCTAGATTAGAGCAATTATGGACTTAATTATTGGCTGTACAGCTGTTCTCCCTGTACCCTGCCAAAAGGCAGCCTAGCATAAAGTCTTCCCTGCAAAAAATGCTGGTGACAAAGCAAATCTGGTTTGCTTAGTCTGATACAGTCACAGCAACTCCCATCACAGAGCCAAACCAGAGTGTTACAGAAACTGCTGCCATGCCCCCAGCATGCCTGACCCTCTGAAGGCTTTGGGCAGAGGTTCTGAACACCTCTCTGGGATCTGGAACACATAATAGCTGAGGATCAGGCATGCAGACAAGTCTGCACATAAAAAGTTTTTGTCCCCTGTTTAGACCACCAAATCCTCCATCCAGTTATCCTAACACTGAACCTGCTTCATCAGTTGTAGGAGAGTTATTTCTCAAGTGCATTGTTCGAACTTTTGATCCTGTGCATTTCAATATGCCAGTAGAGTCATGTTTGGTCCACTGCTTTTGTTGATATCAACACATTTTCCCTAAGGACTAGACATAAAATTACCAATACTTCAGCCTAACTGGTGGCACTTTCCCTTTTCCATCTGCTCCCCTGCACCCTGCCCAAGCACCAGCCCACACCATCCCTCAAGTGCTTCAGCTGAGGGTCAATTATTGTTATGAAAGGTCTTTTAAAATCCTGAATAATAATGAGTGTCCTTGGAAATTCGTGCTCCAGCATGGTCCAGCATGATTTCATTTCTCTTGCAAGATTTGCTGCTGGGCAGCTGCTGCTCTCAAAGCCACATCTTGCCTGCTTCCCTGCTTGGCACAGGGATTATGAACTAACCAAGTGAATTTAATTATTGGTTTAACCTTTGAGGATTTAGGTGATTTCCAGCTTTTTCACCTCTGCTTACACACTGATGAGCCATCCTGTGCTTGAGGTTGCACAGAAACTGAGGTGAGGTGCCAGGAGGAGAAGGGAAGGCACTCTGGGACAAGTGTGTGGTGTCGCGGTGTCAGGGCAGGGCGGTGGGGCTGCAGGATCCTCTAAGCTGCCTGCCACTGCTGCCCAGAGCCAGAGAGGGACACAGCAGTCCCTGCCCCAGCACAAGAGCTCACAGGAGCTCACAGGAGCTCACAGGAGCTCACAGGAATTCACAGGGGTTCAGAGGAGCTCACAGGAGCTCACAGGAGCTCACAGGGTCTCACAGAAGCTCACAGGAGCTCACAGGAGCTCACAGAGGTTCACAGGAGCTCACAGGAACTCACAGGAACTCACAAGGGCCCACAGAAGTTCACAGGAGCCCACAGGAGCTCACAGGGGCTCACAGGAGCCCACAGGAGCTCACAGGAGCTCACAGGAACTCACAGGGGCTCACAGGGGCTCACAGGGGTTCACAGGAGCCCACAGGAGC
>NC_031781.1:7413616-7505550 GCF_001522545.3 Parus major
TTACAAGGGCCCACAGGAGCTCACAGGAGCTCACAGATCTCACAGCTCCTCTGCAGGTGTGAGGTGTGGGCACAGATCTCACGTGTGGCCCTTGATTTCACGTCCCCAGCTCTTTTGCTGTAATCAAACAGCCGACACGCTCCTCTTCCTGCTGAGACCCAGCAGAAGTGGCAAGCAACTTTGATGTTCTAAGAAAAATTCAAGAGCCTGTAGGACAAAACACAGCTGCCACAAAGAAGCCACCTGGGCTGAATTTAAAGCTGCATCCTGAACAAAAGTCATCTGCAATGGCTACAGCTCAGCAGAGCTCTTCCCGGGGTTCTCACCAAAGACATGATCTCAATCCATAATTCCCAAGGCAGCTCAGTCTGAAAGCATCCACTGTGCTGCATGCTATTGTCACCATTGGAGACTGGGAGAGCTTGAGGCCTACAAGGATAAATCACACTTTCAAAGATAGCTCTAATTCTCCATTGTTGTGCTTGCAATTTGCAATTCATTGGATTACATAAATCACCCATTACCAACCCGAAACATTCCCAAATTGCTTCAGAAGCCAACCACACCAAGGCTTCTGACATTTGAATAGTGAACCCTTACAGTGAATTGCTTGTGTGCTATTTAAAAAGCAAAATGATATTTTGAAGAAACAGCAAGTAATTTTTGAATAATTTTAAAACATCTCTGAGCCAAAAAAGTAACTTGTTGTAGGTAATGCTTTCAGCCTGAACATCTTCAAAACCAAATCCCATAGCCACGTGTTTGCACCCTGATGTCCTCCTCACAACAGATTTACTCAGCAGCTAGCAGAATTGTGAGGATTTTTTTGTTTTCATCTGGAAGCATTATATTAAGTATAAAATGCAGTAATAAGATCTTTTTGGAATAATATATTTATTTACTAATGAATTATATTTCTATTGTTATCATGCTCCTCTGTAAGTGAGATCTGAATTGGCCCAGTAATATCTGTGAAACTCCTTCCATGTTGAGTCCTTGCATTGCTTTCAGCTTTCAGTGACTTTCAGTAAGTTGTCCAGTGGCTCCCTGCCAATCTGAAAGTCTCTGCAATACAAAGCAATTCTCTGAGGAGCATTTTGGAAGCACAAGTGCATTGCCTGAAAAAGCTTCAGCTGCATCACTCCCAGACATATCTGACCCTGGAATTTTGCTTCTCCATGATGTTCATCAGCTGCTTTTCTACCTGTGCTCTTCATCCCAGGCACAGAGACAGGACCACACATCTCAGGGGACAGGACCTGCAACCTGAGCACTGTCCAGGAAAACAGAACAAGCTTTTGAAGAAGTTTGTGCTCAGCACTGGATGTGTAGTCCAGCACTCCTGGCTCAAACAGCCAAGATCACAGGCAAGGTCTGTAGGTGGTAACACCTCCTTTCAGTGGCTCTTGGTGGTGGAGGACTGGACCAGCAGGCAATTAAGCCTGAGGTTTGCTATAGTTGGTTAGCTGAGTGGTTGGGTTTTTTTTTAAACATGTGAAAAATGTTAAAAATTTGCAAAGCAGAACTGGGCAAAGAGTTTGCTGGAAAAACAGGATAATTATAGGAATGACCAGATGTTAGGACTGAATTTTCATCTACCCCAAAACAAGCAAGAATTAAGTTGGATAAAATTCTTTTTTTGGGGCCAGGCAAGTTTCATTCCAACTGAAGTGTTCAGGGGTTTGTTTCTATTTTGAGTGGGATTACTTCTTGCTTGCTTTTATTGATCTGATTGGGTTTTTTTATTTGTTGGTTTTTTAAATTTTTTTTTTTTTTTTGGTAAAACAAACTTTCTAAAATCTTCATCCACCTCAGCTGTAGAGATCATTTTTACACAGAACTGCTTATTGCAGAGCAATGGAAGTTCATGTATCATTTCTCCCCACCAACATAAGAGAAATAAATGGTGGACCCCACCATGCTTGGGATGGCAAAGACCCAGACTGTGTGAGTCTGAGGTGTGAGCACAGACACTTGCTGGGTGATCAATAGGGCTGAGCATCCCCCCCTGCCTTCTCACTTGTTTTTTCAGTCATAAAATACTGTACCATTTTCACTGATCTCAGGTAGAATAATCTCTCTCTAATCCATGGAGATTCTGGGACTGAAAAGCAGAGGTAGGGATTCTTTCCCTAACAACCACTCACAACCAGTCCTTTCTCACTGGTATGCTCAATTAATCACACTATCTTCTCTGAGGTTTACTGGTTTAGTAAATGCATGAGATTGAATCATCAGCTTGAGTAAAGGGACATCTGACCCAATTTTTTCCCCTAAAAAACTGTTGTGAGAATGTATGTACAGAAAATACACAAATACAAAAAACACACCGAATACACTGAATGTTTTCTTTCTCACCAGAGAACACACTTCCCGAGCTGTCATTGGTGTAAATAAATATGCAAAATCAGGAGACGTGCAGAAAGAGTTCATCCTCCTGCAAAAAAAGCTGTTTGCCTACTAAACGTATTCCTAAAGACAGGAATCAGACCTGACTGATGATGGCAGGAGACACAAGAGTACTCAAAGCCCACCAAGGAGGATGATAAACTGACCTCAGTGGTGATTCTTTTTGCTTTGCACTCCAGAATGACTCCACAGGCACTGATTATAATAAACCAAATATTGGTGCTTGCCACACCATGTCAGATAGCAGGTGCATCCTAAAAGACAAGTAATTATAACCTTCCAAGATTATTAGATTAGCAAAAATACAGCTGCAAAACAACATAGAAGCAAATTTAATTACCATGGTAATTTTCTCTTGGTATGAGAAATACTGACTATATTCCTGTGATTGCTTATTTTATACATCAATCAAGTCTTGGCACTACTATTGTTTAAGTTACTAAAGCACTTAAAAATATGAAACTGCATTTCACAAGTGAAGTTTTATGCTGGAGTGAGTATTATAGCCTGTGAATATTGTGCCATCCTAGGATCTTAAAAGATGCTTTTCATCTTTTTAGGGCAAATAAAAGCTGGAGCTTCTAAGCACTAGGTAGAACACAAATATATTTGTTCAAACTGTGTCTCCTATTAAGAAATTCTAAATTTTTTAATACTTGATACAAAACGAAATAGTTCTGTGAAAAATCTGGGTATTTTCTCCTTTGCCAATTAGCACTTTAGCATTGCTTATAAAAGAGTCTTCCTAATGAAAGGCTAGTAGGAATCAGCAGGATATTCACTAGGAAAATGCTCAGACTGGGCCCAGACCCCTGAATTTACTGACACTTCTACTAAGAAAAAGTGGAACTTGACACTGAGACCTGTATGATTCCAATCATTCAGTCTTTAACATCGAAACTGTTCTCCATATCTTCAGTGTCATGGGATCAAAGTTTAAAAAGAAAATAATATCAAGAAAAGAGTGTTTATGCTTACTTTGCTGCCTGATAGATGTAGACAATGCTGCTGATGGGACATTGGAAAATGCCATTGTTCAGGTACCAAAGGAGACTTTCGATCAGGTTCCCTAGAAGACAATTCCTTTTAGACATCAGAAATATTTACCAGTCTTTTTTTTCCTGTTCTGTTTTAGAGAATACTATTAATACCTCTTGTTCAGTTTATATTTACTTTAGATAGCAACAAGTACCTATTTTTATTTGACAATATCTGCTGCAGCTGGGGCTTGTGTTCAGGAGCAAAGAACTGTGCAACATAAGCCTTCAAGAAACAATCTGCCCTCAGATGTCCATGGACAAGTCCCATTGAAGCTAGGGCATAGCTTCATCTTATAAACTGGTTTTATCAGCAGAATAATGTTTCTCTATAAGGTGTTCTGGATTTCTAGAGCAAATGTAAAGTGCTATTTCTGAACACTAGTTCTATTTCTACAAAAGTATAATACACTTCAATTTTTGGTAGGAAACTCCCTCTCTACCCTGGGATTGCGTGAGTAAAAGGAACAAGCCACTATGAACTGAATACCCTAAAAAGAAAGAAAGAAAGAAATAGAAAGGAAAGAAAACTCTCCTCCTGGTTGCAAACAGAAGATTGGTTCATTCGTGCATGCTGTGCAAAACTTGACACAAAGTCCTTTGTGCCATCAGCATGAAAAGAATCCTTTGCCCAGGCGGGAGATTAGGGTGGTCAGCAGGAATCCCTGCACCCGAAATTCAGATCAGAATGGGTAAGTTCATGGGAAGTTGGGATTTTAAAGGGATTGCTCTGATGATGCCAAAAGAGCAGCAGGAAGAGCCAGCTCCACATGTCCATCCAAATCTCCGTTTTCTCTCTCAGGAATGGTGGGGAACCGAGCGGGAGGGGCTGGTTTTGCTCACCTTCAGGTGCGTTGTGCAGGGGTGAAGCACAAAGGTGCCAGCAGGTACACGGGGCACCCCCTCTGAGCCCCCCCGCCGCAGCCTCTCCCTCCCCGGCACCAGCACTGCCTGCCAGCTTGCTGCCTGTGCCGGCGGCAGCTGAAGGCTGAGACCCCCGCAGCACAATCCCCGCATCAATCTTGCTTCCAGCGGGCTCTTCCCGGGCTCCCAGCGCAGGAACCCCCGGCCCCGAGCGCCGGGGAGCGGCCGCGGGCCCGCAGCTGCCTCTCCCCTCCTGTGCCGGCAATTGTGCCGCAGCCTCGGAGCGCTGCCGGGGCCCGGCCCGGGCTGAGCACCTCTGAATTAACCTTTTCACTGCAAAACACATTGTGGCCCTATAGAAAAGTATGAATTCAGAGCAAAGCCTTTCTGCGGGATTAGTCCATTAGAGGCAAAAGAGAATGGTTTTTTTGTTGTTCTGCAAAATATAAGTGGTTACGGGATTTAAAGGGGAAAAATAATGGTCTGTCTATAGTAGGGAATATCAGTGCTGGAACAATGAGTGCTCTTATCCTCTGCCTAAGTCCTTGTACTGTCCTTATCTCCACCTCATCGGCCTGGCTGCCAGGAGAGTGAGCTAAGAGAGAGATAGAGTAACCACTGTCCTGTGTGGTCCTTCCCTCCTTCCTGCCTCCAGAAAAAAGGTGTGTGAGAGATGGGGATCTGCTTCCACACAGCTTTTTTAGAGAAGGGGGAGGGCTGTGCTAAGCTTTTATATCAGAGGGGGAAAAAAAAATCACCTGATTTCGTGACAGTTTCTTCTTTACTTTTTTGACTTTTTTTGGGGTGGTGTTTTCTTCCCCCATCCTCCTGCTTTTCCAAGTTTTTCCAAGTCAGTTATTCATCACCAAAGCACCACCAGCTGCTCATCTCACCTTTGGGAGAAGGATAAAACACTGTGGACTGCGGATTTATCATTGCCTTAAAAACAAAGGATTATTATGTATTTTCTTTCTAAGAGATCCATGCACATGTGGTTAGTAAAAAGGATTTTTTTTTAAAATCAGTTAATTGTGGGGGGCATTTTCAGTCTGGTCACAAATCTGAACACTCTTAAAAGAGCAAGAATTTTTTTCTTTTCAAGGGCTGGAGAACAGCGCTTAATAAATAGGAAATCTGTTTCCTGTTCAGTATCTGGTAGAAAGAGTGAACACCTCTCTTTAAATTCATCATACAACCTGAAAAAAGGTGGAGCTCCTATAGGCCCCATAGTAACCAAAGGTAAAAGGATTTCAAACTTCAGACCTTGCAGTCCTTACGTGAAAACTATTCAGTCCAGACCTTATGATCAGACTTTCAAATAGATTCTGATCTTTCTTTGGAAACCATCTGGCCAAAGAAAAATAGACAACTGTTTCAGCTCTTTTTCTTTTTTCTTTTCCTTTTTTTCACCTCATCCCAAAAATGTATTTTGCGAGCAGCATTCCACTTTTCATCCCTATGTGTCAAATGTGATAAAAGACTTTTAAATATCCAGTGCATGTTCTTTACACATGACAAAGTCTGTGTAATCACATGCTTGTAGCAGTAAAATTCCATATTCCTTCCCTTTACAGATGGTGCAGCAATTATCATACAGCTCTCAGAATACAACTCAGGGTGTGGAAAAGACACACAAAGTTTATATGCATGCTAACCCACCCTTTTACAGAATTTCAAATGTAACCAGTTTTTTGGTTGTACGGTCACATTAAAATTCCCCTCTTGCAACACTTTATACAAAAAACAAACACCTGGATTCAGAGTTTCCTAAAGGAGTCATCTGAAAATAGGTACTTTCTGCCAAAATGTCACAAAGATTTATGTGCTTACATTCATGGATTAAATTGAGGACAGGTGGGAGAACATTCAACTATGAGAAGGAATGATAGCAAATTTATGTGTAAAAAAGGGTTGGGGGAGGAGGGTAGTTATTATGATTTCTGGTGGTTTAGATAAAGCAGACATAGATTTTGTAAAAGGGAAGGTACCATGCCTGGAAAGCCATCCTTCAACAGTGAAATAATTACCTATGGGATTGTATTTCCTTAAAGTGAAGAGAGAGGCATTCTGGAATTCCAAACACTCTGTCTCAAGCACCAGCAGGGCGCTGAATGGCACCGGGATGCTGCACGGGGCACGGGAACAGATGTTTGTGGGGCAGAGCCACTGCGCACCAGCGTGGGGCAGGCAGGCACCAAAACCCTGCAGCTGCTTCCCTTCCCTGGCCAGGGGAATTGTGCCTCTCCCAAGGACACAAGGACACCCCTTCCACCCCAGAGGAGAACTGGGGGGTCAGTGCCCTTCCCTGGAAGCCCTCAGATGTGGTGGCCCCCGAGCCTTCGAGCCTTCTGCAGGGAGCCCCCGAGTAGGGGAGCCCCAGTACAACACCAGAGCAGAGGAGACTCACACTCAGGAAGCTGCAGTGAAAGCACAAAGAACACCAAGCTGTTTGTGAAAATTAGGTTTTTTTAAGCTGATCCTTATTTCAGACCCTTTTCTAATCCCTAAGTAGTCTTGAAGTAGGACCACATGATGCCTGGCCTGCTAGGAAGGGTTGCTGGATTCTGACAAATTTCTTATCTGGATTTTAGTAGGGGTGGGGTGGTGGCATCCATTAAAAGCCTGTGTTGGGTCTGGCTACCAAAGCTGGGCCATGCAAACCCAAAACAAGTCCTGCTGTGCTCAGATCCTATATAAGACACTTTCAAACTAAATTTTACACTGAATAAAACAGGAAAATAGCTCAATAGTCAGCCAAGCCAGCTGCAGTTCTAGCCTCTCTAAAATACCATCCCAGCTATTATTAGGATCCATAGCTGATATGTGGTAAATCAAACTGTTCAGTGCCCATTAAATTCCTTTCAGAAAAAAATTAGCTTGATTCCAATCCATCCAAAGCTGGCTGTTGTATACATTATCATTCCTTTAAAGCAGTGATGTAATGAAGATAAACATATATCCACCTTTTAAATCACAGAGGATGATTACATGGAGGCAAATGAAAACTGAAGCATATTGACAAGATTGGGGGTTCCCCCCCACCCCCCTGGAGGAAATGATTGTAGGCAGTCTAGTGTTTCACAGAAGTACTGTGTTTAATGTAAATAAATATATAGCTAGGAACAGTCACAGAGGTTAAAGAGCATCTGTAAAGAGAAAACTATGATTCCCAGGCTCTGTTAAATTTATTTAGTAGAGGGACTAAAGAAAGTTTCAGACTGGGCTGTAAGGTGCTAATAGCCCAACCAGATAAATGTTAGCTTCCCAAGTCTGGATGCCAGAAGAAACTGTAAATGGCTAAGAGCTGACACAAAATTCTTCTATCCAAGAAAAACATGTTATTCTGCACAAAAAAAAATAGGGCATAGAGTATTATATCTCAGTATAACATTGATGTATTATTCTTTCTCAACCTCTGGCCTTCAGGAGGGTGCAGTGTTATTGTTCTATATTAATCCTCCCATGCATAAATTTAGCTTTAAAATTGTTTAGTGGAAGCCATCAACCTATGCTTCATAATTTAATATTTGTTTTTATTCACTGTTGCCTACAATTACTTCTTAGAAATTTAAAGCTGAATTGGATTTTCTCTCTAAATTTATATTTCCTGTATCACACATGCATAAGGATTTATCAACATGGAGCACTTGCATGCTGAACCACCAGAATTGCTTCTCTCTCTAGAACTGAATTCAATTATTTATACAGAGATGGTGACTTTTGGATTAGACCTTAATTACAGCCACATTTATGCAAGCAAAACAGGCTGAATTTAGCAAGCTTATAATTGATAAGCTGATCACTAATAATAACCTGCTCAGTGAGAATTTCACTCAAAGTTTAACAACATGCTTCAGGGGGTGCCCCAAACCCAGGGCCATTTCTGACTCTTCAGCTACCCTGTAACTACAGAGTTTGGTTCCCAACCATAATCAGGGTAACACTGACTCATCTGGATCTTTCTCTAAAATCTGAAAGGTTACTTTAAAAAATGATGACTTGTCATTTCATCTTGTGAGGTACAACTGAAGCTTCTAGAAATTCATTATTCTTCAGATAACATGGAGTTTCCTGGCTACAGTTCACCAGTTCAGCACAGCCGCTGGATAGATTTAAGTTACACTAATATGTTATAGCCACGTTGTTTGCAACCCTTGGAAAAGTGGCAGATTCAATGTATGCTCTTTTCCCAGTAGGCTGTTAAATTTTGGTACCTATTTAAATGGTTGGATCAAGTTCTGTCCTCATTTTCACCTGTACAACCACACTGAAACCAGTGGAAAAAGACAAGTGGAAAAGAAAGCAAATGTAAAGTGAGGTCACCGTTCCCTTTTTCTCAAAGATAAGAAGTTTTCACATAGCAGCAGCCTTGGGAAACAATCCATTTTAGACCAGATTAGTCCCAGTGGTTATGTCGATTTTTAGCAACTGTGTTACACCAGGGATACATTTAATTCCACTGTGCTTTGTTGTTCTCATTAATAAGTCACTTTATGTCACTCAGTCTGCATGCAAAAGTATCATTTCTGCCATTTAATTACTTTGTTTTTGAAAGAAAAACTACCCAGCTGGATTGAGTATAACCAGCAATGTGGCCAAATTAAAGTTGTGCACTCCAACCCAAATATTTTTTTCTTTGTTTCTGTACATATAATTGCATGTAATTTTTAGTTGTGTACAGATTTTTTACGATAAAACTCCATTAAACACAAATTCATCAATGCAGAAAAAATATATCCAAAGAAACGAGGTATAATGTTACAAACATAAGATGTTTTAGGATGGAAAGAGGCCAGGATTCCCATCTTCATCTATCCCCTAATGTTACATAAATGACTAAGTCATCATATCCGTGGTTTTCACATGGAAATATAAACACCGCTGAAATTCCATACACTATAAATGGCTATGACTCTCGAGCGCTAAAAATTGCCAAGAGAACCATAAGAGCAGCGTGCACAATATGCACTGAATGATGAGAGCAGCCAGGGCAGGGCTGGCACTGGGTGCTGCTCTCTGATTGCCACCCAGGCTCTCTCTCTTTGTGTTGTCACCTTCCCTGTGCCCTCGCACAAAGGTCACTCCAGATCTCAGGATATTCGGCTCTCCCTGGCTCCTGAAGTGGTTTTTGTTATGCTTCTGTCACTCAGATTAGCTCTGAAGGCCTGGCATGTGTGCTATGGCTCCTGAGAGAATAGGGGCTCAAAGTTTATTTAGCTCCTGAAGGCCTGTTCTAGCACTAATTAAAAGTAACCTTTTGTGTAGGGCACTGTGGGCCCAGCTTCTGCACAGCCTAGGAGCTGAAGTCAGGGAACTTGCTCCAAATGTAAAGCAGCATCCAGGTGAGAAAAATTTCTCTCTCTCTCTGTGCTTTTGCAACTAAACCAAAGCCAGGCTATGTTCTAATCTAATTACAGTCCTTAAATCAGCAGTGTGTTACCAGCTCAGGGTCTTTTTATCTCCAGAGCGTCAAGAAGACAATTCATAAACAAACAGTGGTTGTGAAATCCAGTCAGGCAAGAGATGCCTCTGATTTCAGAGCAGAAATCCATGCTATGCTGATGGCACTACTGGCTCAAATATCATATTTACATTCTAGTTTTTAATGGCTTGCAGTTAGGAATCAGACAAGCTGTTCTGTAGGTGGTCTAAATTATATCCTGTGTGCACGCTGCACGCTGAGAGGAGTTTGCTGATCTAACAAATGATAAAAGACTGAGCAATCACCCACTGTAAGTCCAAATCTTTACCCTGGCAAAACTTAGGCTGATTTTTCATAGGGGTTTTGCCTGAGTAATGGCTGTAGAATTTGGCTCTTTTTGACCACAGCAGTGATTAACAGTCAGCTACCAGGACCCCTGTCCCTCTGGTCCATTTTAGGTATTTAAAGCTGATTCACATTATTGCAATAACAAAAAAAAAATATTACTATCTTCTAGCCTTTTTTGACCTCAAATTTCTATGTGATGAAGATATTTTTCTCCATTTAATGTTAATGTGTTTTTTTAGACATATTTGATTACCTAAATATGCATGTATGTGACTTGTTGTATTTTTAAGGATACCTGAGTACCTGTCTCTCACTAAAATCAAGGTGAATTAACAGTTAAATGTCTTTAATGAGTGATACCAAACTGATTGATTTAAAAAAATATCATATAAGAAAGCTTTAACAAAACAGGATATTTATGCTGCCACCCATATGTCAAATCACTGCTCAGGACCTTGCTAAGACAGTCAGTCTCCTTTTTCTTTAACTCACTATATTTCATGTCCTTTAAAAAGGGGGTCTCTAAGATATGACCTGATCTTTCAATCTGTGCATAACTCAGCATCAAAGATCTTAAAATTGATTGAGACTGGATATTAAAGAATCACAGAATAGTTTGAGTTGGACGTGACCCACAATGGGTCCAACTTCCTAACCCGCAGCCTTGGGGTCATTAGCAGCATGCTCCAGGCAACTGAGCTGATCTCAGTGAACTGGATTAATTTAACTCTAATGAAAGGTAAAACATAGAAATTTTAGTGGCACCAGTGGAGAGCTGACACTCTGGTTTTGGTTTCAATGTATTTGAAACAAAAAGCTTACAAAAAGGGAGGCTTCCTATTAGGGTGGGTGGGTGAAAAGAACTCAAAACAACAATTCTACAACAGGCCCCTAAATGATATCCAAAATTAACACCTTTGTATTATAAAAGGCAGGAAAGATGCTCTGCTCCCTCCCCTGCTCCAAGGTTTGGGCACATCTTTTCCCTGCAGCTGCCGAGGGCAGGCTGGTCAGGAGTGAGGCCCCAAGCCCTTGTGCACATTCCCAGCCCCGTCTGGGGCAGCAAGGAGCAGTGCAGGCATGGTGGGTTCCATCCTGTGGGCCCCAGAGCAGCACTGCCTGCTTTCCTGGGGGAAAAGGGATTTAGCTCCAGGACAACCCTGTGGCCCAGGCTCACAGCGATGGCAGCAGCCCAGGAGGTGTCTTGGAGCACACCTCCCAGGAATCTGTACTCTGGAAACACACTGGCTAGAGGGAACAATTGGGAGATTTACCTCCAAATCCCAAGTAACATGAGACATCATGTAAAAATAAGATTAAAATGATTAATTTGAGGCAATTGCAGGAGAAACAGCCCTTCTTTATGTCACTTTTTCATAATCCTGAAATAACCCCTGGAAGTAGGTGAATTTGAGTTTCCTTCAACACCTGCTAATATGTTTGAGATAAAAGTTATAACCCTTATTTCTCCTTCCTGTATCTTGTGGACTGTGACTTTTGTGGGGAGATTTCTGTCTCTGTCCTTGAATAGAGCTCTGCTTGCAGCAACGAATAAAGTCTCTACTCCCAGCACTCCACCAGGTTTGGGGATATTTTAGCAGATAAGATGCTTGCTTCCCCACTTTATCCCATTGCCTTCCTCCAGAGCCAGTAAAGAACAGGGCTTAGGAACACCAGGACTCGTGTTTATCAATTCCCATGGAAGGACAGGAGGGGAATGCCCCAGCAAGTCAAACTCACTGCCAGGCTTGATGGTCAGGCAGAGGAGGGAGCTGCTGGGACCCAGTGGGATGGGGCAAGAGGAGCAGGCAGTGACCCCTGTGCAGGTCTCATCTGTGGGAGCTGCTGCCACAGTTCATGCACAGGCCATGGAATGCAGCTGCCAATCCTTCTTGTAGTAGTTATTAGCAGTATATGAGTAAATATTTTCATTTACAGACAAAAAATTACTCTTTCTTTTTTCTTTTTTTTTTTTTTTTTTCTGCAGGAAAAGCACTGCTGAAAGCTGATTTGTAGTATATTGATCTGAATGGTATTTACACCTGAGTGCAACTGCCTTGAAGAAGGTTGGACACCTGCACCATGTCAGGTGGGTGCAGTCCCACAGGAGGGTCAGAACCTATGGAGGGAAGGAAGACCTTCTTCTCCAGAAGCAACACCATCATCTCCATGCCTTGCAGACCCTCAGCAGCAGAAATTCCAATTCTCCATGGTCATGCTTTCCCCCTTTCCCTCCCTGGAGGCTGTCCTCAGCTCTGCCTGCAGGATACTCCCTGCTCCCAGTGCCCTGGATTGAACCATGAGCTGCTGAACTCCCAAACGTGCTTTTTGGTGGGTGCACACAGTGTTGTTTTGTCTGCAGCTCCTTTATCTTGACTTCATTTGTCTTGGTGTTTCCCACAGATGGTTACAATAAGACTGCAAATGGTTTCCCTGCTTTATTAAAAAAAAAAAAAAAAAAAAGCAACTCCCCTCTTTCCTTTCTATTTTCTTATGTGAAGCTTAGATGTCTTAGTTAGGAATTAAAGTCTCGATATAAACTTAAACTGTGTTGTGCAGTCATTTTAGTTTGGGTCACCTGGATTTTTAAGCAGTTGAATCTCTTCCAGCTGGAAGCATTCTCTCTCTACTACCCAGGAAAGAAGACTCTGTTCTGCAGTGGTTTAGGTAGTAAAGGGTATAGATAATAAATAACAACATGGTCATATTTTCAACACTATCCTTGATCATGGCATTAATCATTCCTATGCATAAAGGTAGGCTTTGTCATCTGCATATATATTGTTCTGCATATTTGTTCCTCATTTGTGGGTTTTTTTCCTCTAGCTTGCTAGATTGATGTAACTTCAAGAAGGCTACAGCCAAATTCCCTCCTGCCTGCCCTGACTTTGCTCTGAACAGCAGAACATCCACTCCAAACTAATAGAAGAAAAATAAGAACAAGTTTTCACTGTGAGAGGTTCCTCTTGTACTTCATTCAGACTTTCTGGGAGAAGGGATGAAAATGGCTTTTGAAATATAAATGCTGCTCTGACTCTTCACTGGGGTTTGTCATGTCCCATTAGCAGTGATCTAGAAATACCAGAGTGGTAACTTGTTGGCAATCACTCACCTTCACCAGTAGCATGTGAATGCCCATCCATGGTAATGGTCACCCTGCCACTCGAACAGCTCCAAAGACAGATTCTATAACAGGAGAGATTGTTAATGCATATGGGCTTTTCTGAGATGAGTCAGAGCAAAGGAATAACCTGTTTTATCCTGTAGTCAGTGAACACTAGGCAGAAAACATCCCCAGCAGAGGGGTTTTACCTCTTCTGAAGATTTACCATTTTAGATACTATTTTATCTCAATTAAAATCCCTTGCTATGCATGTATTTCAAGTCCATGGTGTTTGTTGAGTTTTAGATCTAAAATATAGCCTCTTTGCTTAATAAAACTGCATTTTCTGCACTTGTGTTCAATTAGGTCCATTTTATTACAGAATTAGGTCAATTTTATTACTGAAACCTATATGTTCAGTCATTGTGAGGAATTACTATTATATATTCCAATAAAAAATTGTTCACTTTAAGGATAAACTGAGTAGGAATTTGCTTCCAAAGCATTTCATCAATATACTGTCAGCTTAAGGCTGATGCCTTTCAATTACATGGTATTTTTTTCTGGAGATTTATCCTTAAGTCTCTCAATAACCCCAGCAAAATCTTCATGTCAGCTAATGGACCACTCCCCTTACAGTGCAACTGCATCAGGCAAAGAAAAAGATCTGAACACTCCCTTTCCTTTTTCCTCAATTTAATATTGTTAAATGGGAATTGAATGTAGAAGACAGTCCACAAACAAGAAAACTGGGTAATGTGTATTCCCATGAACAGAAAAGATTCAGCTGCAAGCCTGTGGCGTGCAATTTCATCTTCCAGGAACTTTCTTCGTACTCGCAAATGAACACACATTATTCAGCTTTTGTCTGCAAATGATAAAACAAAGCCAGCACGAGTTCAGAACAGGAGACGGCCAAGCAGAAGAATAGCCTTGAATATGCAACAAAACGTATCTTGAGCTGGCTGAGCTGTTTGAAATATAATTGCAGATATTGCAGGCTGGCAGGGCAGAACCGGGTAAATAAACAAATAGGAATTGGGTGTGAAGGCGCCGGTGATGCGGGCAGCGGGCCAGGTGCCATCTCTGGCAGAGGCGCGCGGTTCCGTGTGCGCTCCGCGAGCGAGCGCGGCTCAGCGCGGCGCGGGCTGCCAGGGATCATTCATCAGCCCCGCGCAGAAAGGGCTGTCAGCCCGCTGCGGGCCCTGCGCCAGCCTGTCAAGTGTTGGGCTCGCAGCCAGTCTGTCATGGTTTGGGGCTGGTAGCCAAGCAGTAACTTTGATGTTTAAGGGGTTAGCCAACTGGTATGTGAGGGTGGCCTATCAGCTCAGAAATAATATACCGCACTCAAAGGTCATGAGTTCTGAAACTAATCTGGCTGTTATAATAGTTCTAATAAAAACTGAGGTAGACCTTTTATATTGTAAAAAGTGTTCAAATTATTTCAGTATTTGTTTTGATTAAAATTTCCATTACACGTGCTTTTCATTACGCAACTCAATTAGTATATAAAAGATTTTCTGTTTAAAATGTTCAAATGAGCATAATTGTTCAGTTTGGAAAGATTACAATGCTTTTATTTAATTAACACTGCAATAAATACTTCATTTTGTAATGAACCCCATACTTTTGGGCCATTAACCATTCAATAAATTTACAGTATGGTAGGTTCTTTTTGGGGAAGAAGATAAATAAAGCAATTTAAATGAATGTGTAACAGCTCTGATACTAAGCAGCAAATTATAGCTTTTTGCTTCCCATCCAATAGAGACATACCTTGATTGCAAACATATGGGAACTTAATAAACACTATACATTTCAATTACTATTCTGAACGTGAGTTACACAACACTTTCAAATTTGCTACGTAGAAATGCATGTCCACATTTGTAGCATCTTCCCAGATACAGAAGATGAAATAAATTTTCATCTGCCTTTCACCTGCCCCTCCTCCCACCCCATCCACCACCTCTTCGGTTCTGAAAACCTGTGTGGGAATTTCCTGCTTTAGAGCTGATCATTTGCTTCTTCATGAGAGTAAAATGAATCAAAAAACATCCCAGCTATTCAATAGTTTGTTATTTGTAATACAAGGGAGGAAAGTCACTTGGTCATAGTGTGGCCTGGTGTGCTTAACCGCTCCAGTGAAATCACAGAGAGCAGAGTTGTGGCAGAAAAAAAGGAATATAGTGTGAGCCCCAGTGCTGGATCATGTCCATCCATCCCTCCCTCCATTCTGAGGTGTACAAGCGTGTCTAAATTCACAGATCAGAAAGAGGCTCAAGGGGTAAAAGTGCCTGTGTCAGGTAGTGAAGTACTGCTCCAAGTTGGATGGGAAGCAAGAGCTTGGAGCCACCGAATCATTTAGGTTGGAAAAGAGCCCCAAGATCATTGAGTTCAACCATGAACCTACTGGTCCCCACAGGCTGGGTGATCCGAGCTCCCAGGCCTGACTGAGGTGTTAAATGCCTTCAAATCCCAACAAAATCCGCGGAGCTGGGAGCTGTGGGCACGTGCAGGAGCTGTGCAGAATCCTGCTTCACCCAGTCTGCCGAGGAGCTGCTGCCATGCCACCCACCTGCCAGGGAGCTCTCATGGAAAAGGGGATCACTTCTGTCAATATTTTGTGTCATTTCATGGTTGGATGCATGGAGGGCAAAGCTATTTCAGATTTACAGGGCTTCTCAGCCAAAAATGCTTATAAAACTCCAGTTTGCCAGAAATGGTAACATTACCAGTAACAAAATTTAATTTGTGAACTTCACTAGGAAAAAGGGCTCTTTGTGAAGCTGTGATTTCATCTAGGAATATGGATTCAAAATATTTTATTATTTCATTAACCAAACGTCTCTTTGGCTATTCCAAAAGTTGCAATCCAGAATCTTTAAGTGAAAACCATAAAAACACACCCAAAAACCCCCAAACCAAACCAAACCAAACCAAACCAAACCAAACCAAACCAAACCAACCCAACAAGAAAATAACCCAAGAAAATACCTTTGAAATTATTAGACTTTTATTTTTCACACTTTTAAAATAGATTGGACAGCATTTTTCCACAATGTCCACTGATGTAGTTTCAGATGTTGTGCTGTGTTTACAGTAGCAATAGTTTACAATAATTATAAAATTAAATTATGCCACATAAACTTATATTTAGGCATTCCCTGTGAACTGAGCAAACTACTTGAAAAACATTTACCACATATTGTATTTCTCAACTGCTATAAACTGAAAATACATAAGTAGCACAGATATAAAATGCATAAAATCTAGATTTCAAAAATATTTAAAACTACAGGTGGAAAGAAAAAGTATTACTAAAATGTGACTTAATAAAATTTTTTTCTTGGGCTCATTTAAGATTCCTAAGTATACCTTAAAACAAGTAAATATTTCAAATAGCTTTTTCTCAGGAAATATATCCACCTGCTTTTGTATATTTTCTGGAGATGGAAAAAAGATAGATTCCTGTTGTGCAAAAATAAATTGTGCAGTTTGTGGTAACTTTATTAAAGATGAGCAATTTTTAAAGCTAGCAGCGAGACACAAATGTTTAACACAAGAGTTTCTTACAGAAGCTTTGAATAAGGACATGCCTGTTTTAAACTATAGATTTACAGGCAGAGAAGGAGCAAAATATTTTAAAACATTGACTGTATAGTCTGGTCAATGAAAGTGTTAAAATCAGATTAAAAACTCAACAAGCCACAAGCTGTCCTGTAGTAGTTTCTTAGTCCCTGGCACTTGCAAACCTGGTGAATTTGGATATGGTCTCACTAGGAGGCTGCTCTCCCTGTCATAATAGATTTTCCATTGCTAGGAGAAGAAAAGATATATCCCTTAAAGTCTATTTTGTGGGCCTAGTTTAAGGACATGATTAATAATTGAGACACTTAAGTATGTGCTACATTTCATGGTACTTGAACAGAAGTTTATTAAGTAGTTTAGTTTATCTCTGATAGTGATCTCTATCTGATTACCAGTTTTTTTCCAAATGCCCGACTATTTGAACTGCTGTTTTCTTGTCTAACTGCAGGATTTAAGGTCAGCTAGATTGAGAAAATATAAAAGATTCCTTCATAATTAACTGATTTTATCAAACTCCAGACATAAAATTCAAATATTCGGAAAAAACAGGCCCTCCAGTGCATTTCTGAAGTGAAGTCTCTGAACCTTCTACCTGTGAAGGGAGACACCTCTGGTTTAGAACTCATGTACCAAGGAAATAGGATATTCCTACCTTTCATCTAAATAGCAAGTAAGAATTAAAAGAAACAGCCATAATAGTCTAAAGGATAAATTATTAATTTCCTGATTTTGACTGTTCTGTTAAAATTACTTTTCTTTACTCAAAGGAAGTTGATTTTGTTTTGAAACACCTTCTTGTTTCCTGTTCTTATCCCAGTCCTGAAAACTCTTCACCCTTCTCCTTTTATGGCAATATAAACAATGTGAAAGTAACAATGATTTTCTCACCATGCCATCTTCACTCCTACCTAAACACCTTAATCTATCTATTTAGAGCATCTCAAGAAAAGAATTTAAATCACCAGAGCAGTGTTTCTTCCACTCATTCAATACACAAATATGAACCAAATATATTCCTTTGTGAAATATGTGTTGGTAAGACCCTGGCACTGTCTTGAGGGGTAAGATGGGAATATAATCAAGAATCAATGTTTTGACCAAGCTGTCTCGCAATAGCAATAGAAAGGGCTGGGGCTTTATAGGCCTCTTTTTTTTAGCTTTGCAGTGTCTGAAACGATATGCCATTAAGACACTTCTGAATTATATGACCAACAGACAGTCTTGTCTGGTGCCTTAAATGAAAGTCTTCTTTATTATATGGATCAGAAGTTGAAGTATTGCACGTCTCATATGCACAGCACTCAGCACTCAGTGTGAGCTCTTCTGAGATCCTTATCTCTAAACCAGTTTTTCTTCAAAGTCATAAACATCTGGAAATTGTGCACTATTCTTGCTATAGAAATCAAACACTCTAGTCCTTATTTGATCTCTCAGAGAACATTCCCATTGCTTTCTTCTGTTGTGTAGGTGCCACAGGATTTGGCTTTCTATTTGACAGCTTCTTTTCTTAGGTGGCTGGGAATCAGACAGACAAGGATAAATTAGGTCTTTTTCGGCCAGCTTTTTGCCTTATTTAGCTGACTAAATACTGCAATGTTTGAGAGACAGTTGGAGGTTTTATACTGAGATGAAATTGTTACAAGAGAAAATTTGAAGTCAGAGTGCTGGTGCCATTCAGGATTTACCTAGAAAGCTGTGGGCCACTGTGAAATCCAAACTTAAACATGCTTCTGCTTGTGGGTGAGACATATGCCTAGCAGTGTTTTCCCTGGCTAAGGAAAAGAAATAACCAGAGTATGTATACAGTGATTTCTTCCTCCAGAAGACCTTGCAGCTTCTGACAGTGTCTGACTTTGGGACTTCCTAAGTTGTTTTCTAAGAGATAACATTCAATGCTCTCACCTAATTGAGACATTAATAGTTTTTCCAAAAGAGACAGAACTTTCTTCATCTGAATTCAGCAAGAGCTGAGCTTGGTCTGATGTTTCAGAATGGAAATTTCCATAGCAGCTTCTAAAACCAAGTTTGAAAAGGCTCTCGTGTACGGCCACAGCTCAGGTTTAAAAGGAAGAGCTTTAAAGGATTATTGGAAAGTTTTTACTATCTCATCCTGATTTTCCTATTTTCTCTGTTACTACCATCAGGCAATCTCAGTAGCTTCATAAGGAACTGAGGATGTTTTCCTAATTTGTGGAAATAAAATATATACAAATATATATATATATATTTGTATATATGCATATGTAAATATATGTGAATATAATTTTTAAAGTATATGTTACACCCCTGCTTCATCTTTAGAACTAGAGATTACCCTTATCATAGTGATTCTATAGGCTTCACAGTTAAAAACCTGCTCCCATCAAGCAGCCAATATAACATTTTATTTGTAGCTCTTCATTTAGAGAGATTCAGAGTGTCTCACATACCTCAGGAAAAAACAAGCATGAGCTAAATCTTACATGAAAAGTACAGTCTGAATAAAACAACATGAAAACAAAGTATGAACTGCACATCAGAGAAACAAATCTTCCATTCTTCGTGTATAACACAAAATTCCTCGTAAAAAAATTTTCCGCCTGTGTTTTCTCTCTCAAAGAGTATGTGAATTCCCTTCCACTCTTGTTTTTATTTTTATTTTTCTTTAATGCTTCTTTCAAGAAAAAAAAACTATTCTGACTGGGGCTCCTTTTCTGAATGCTCAAAGATAAAATCTCCTGGCAGCTTTGTGTCTGCAGGACATGGCCCCTTGCACGGGGTGGGAGTTGCTGGAGGAGCTGGGCCATCAGACCACCTCATACATGGGAGAGACCAGCAAAAGGTGAGAAAACGTGCCACATTCAGATCCCTGAAACATGTGTCTTTGCGCCCTAAAAGCCTGAAACTGTTTTATATAAATGCCTTAATAGTAAGGCTGTAGATAAAGTGCACAAGATTCTGGGAGGGAAGTTAGGAAAATACATTTTCATTACATGTTTCCCCTACATCATTAAAATCTCTGAAGGATTATCTATATTTCTTCAACCTTTCTTTTTGCAGAACCCTTTGCAGAACATTTAAGTATTAAAACTCATTTGGAGGATATTTATAGCTATGGTGAAGGTTAACAAGTTTTGTGTGGGCATCTGAATATTTAGGAAAAAAAGCAGCAAGTGTGAGTGACTATACACTGGTGAAGCATCAGAAATGTACTTACTTTCATGAGTTCAGGATGCCAAGCTAATTTATGAGCAGCTGAAAGAAACAGAGCCATAAGTGAGTTCAAGTTAGTGGTCATTCCATATCAGTAGAAAATCCTACACTACTACCCTTGGATTTAACTACTGGAGGTGTTCCCTGTCATGTTGGGCCATGTATATTATCTGCACAATAAGGCTCTTCAAGGGGTCTAAAATGTACATTTAGTGGTATTAGTAAGCAATTGTGCTGCAGGAATCTTCGTGGCTGTCTGTCTTGTTCTGGTCTGGGAATTGTCAATCTCTCTACAGCACGTGAGAATAACATGTTGGGATGCCACAAGAATGTGGGTAACATTTATGTAACCTTCAGCCTTTGTGGGAAAATAAAATCCTTTGTTACTTGGAGTTGACTCTGTACCAGATGGTATGAATAAATGTTTGCAATGCCAGTGCTGTTCAGCTTGGCTGATCGATTCTGTCATACTCCCAAGGAGGTAGAGAGGCCTTAAATAACTGCTTCAGGATGTAGAAAATATTTTCCTTTTCCTGTTGCAGTAGTATTATGCAGAAGTGATGCTATTCTGACTGCCAGCTTCTCACTCAGCAGGATGAATGAATTATGTAAATATTGATCAGCCTTTTAGCAAAGCTGACACAGCTCATTGCTAACACTTTTATGTATTTTAATTAATTCCAAAGATGCTTAAAGCACAATAGTCACTACCTTACTTTTTTTTATTTTATTTTCTGTTCTGGTATTATTGTTGCCTGAAGAAACCAAAGCTGATGCAAAACTTCTGCTGGGTTCTTTGTGAAATTCTCTCTCGTTTGCAGTCTGGCCAACAAGTGCATTCTTATGGCAGAACAATTTGGCAAACCTCTCCCGGCCAGTAGAAGCCTGATGACAGCAATCTCCTTATTTTTTATGTGTGGAATATAGTGCCTAGTGCTGGCCTGAAGCTGACTCAGGGTTTCTAGGTGCACACTATGAACAAAATCAACAAAGTGATTAATTTTGAGAGTTTGCATAACATCTTTTCTCCTTCTTCAAATGTTCCCCTTTTTTCCACAGCCAAGGTGGTGGAACTCAAAAACACAGGCAGCAGAGGTTTTCATGAAGGGTTCAATCCCTTATGTCACACATCCTCTAAAGGCTTCTGCCCATAAAGTTTGATCCTGTGCCAAGCTTTATGTGGACCCTGATAAACTAGGTCACAGGGCTCAAACTGTTAATTTTTTTTTTCTGAAAAATTGCAAGCAAAAAATCTCACTGAAACTACCTAAAGTTTGTGCTACCTGTGGGAAAAATTACTTTCTGCATGTTTCTGATTTTTATTTTGTCAGTGTCAGATAAACAGCTTTATGGCGGTTTTATTCTTCAAACTCCCAGTCTATTTTAACTCATCTCTTCCATTTACACTGCATTGTGTCAATTAGAAAACTGTGAAACCTCCAAGGGGTTTTCAGCCCTTTTATATCCTTACCACAGCATGTATCAGACTTGCTCCTGCAGATAATTCCCTCTGCTCTTATCAGACCACAGGAAAGATAATCTTTCTCTATGTCTACAACAGGGACAGATACATAAGTATTTACATATTGTTGTCTACAAAATTATTATTCCAAGGAAAAGAAAAACCTCTAGGACAAATTCACATATGAATAGTTTCTTTGATACCAACAGAGCACAGTTGCATTTACAATATTGTAACTTAGAAAGAAATTCCCCTATACCTGTCCTACCTGAATTTATAGACACACAAGTACACTTTTGGATATATACATTATGAACAAAGAACTGTCATCACAGCACTTGGGACTAGATTTTAACCTGTACATGTGGTGTACACCTGTGCTTTGTATGACAATTCACTTGATTTGCACTGTGGAGACTCCCAGGATCAAAGTTAACCTGGTGTCTTTTTTTTCTCTTTCTCTTACAAGATTGTTTTAAGATTTCCTCTGTAATTCTCACATAGCTTCTGAGGTAACTTTAGTTCCACATCTTTCAATAGTATGGAACTTATTTTCACTAATGCAGAATTAACTACTATGAAACAAACACCAAGGATTATGATATGTCACAGCAGTGTTGCTGTTCAAATACCCTACTCTATATATTTTCTCTTAAAGCCAATAATTTTCAAGAAGAAATCAATTTCAGCAAATTAAAAAACAAAAGGACAGAAGGCCAAACCCACAGCTAAATGTAGAGTTCACTGCTTCACTTCAGAAACCATAATCACAGTCTCTGCTATATTCACTCTCCAAGCAGCCCTTGCACCTTCCTGGGATGAGCATTATGGAGGCATTTATAAAACTATTTTTCTTTCCTTTTTACTATTTCAAAGAAAGATCACCAGCCACATCTCTTTCTCCCAGGCCAGATCTCTTGTGGACCCAACTGGGATCATCCACCTCTCTTTCCTTTCCCTTCCTCTCTCTCCCTTCCTCTGCTCCAGGCAGCTGCTGCATCCTAAACTGAACAACAACAGAGGTTGGCTATCTGGACTTTTCCAGGCAAAATGGCCATATCCCATATATGGAGCATACTAGCCTCTTTGTAATTTAATGCTGGCATCCTTGACAAGGTAGCTGCATTCTGTCTCACAGCATGTTGTATATTTTAAATGCTGTTGTACAACTGCTGCCCAGACCGCACAGTATAAAGTAACGGCTGAACAAAAAAGAAATTCACTACTAACAGGCAAACCGCAGAAGTTTTGGCTGAGCATCCAAAACTGCTAATGCTTATCGAGACCTCCTGAGAGCCCCCCTCCTTCCTGCAGCCTGAAACCTCCACCGCCAACTGTCCTGATCCTCATTAACTTCACATCACTGTCATTTGCTAGGGTTTTTTTTTTGCAGCAGCCTCCATGAGCTGCTTGGCACTTCCCAAACACAGTAAGAGACATGCTTTCCTATTGTTTTCTCCTCTTTTTTTATATTCTATTTTATTTTATTTTTGGGGACAGCAGGAGACATGAGCTGTGCTGGAGAAATGACAGAATTAGTGCAAGCCCTGCCCTGTGTCTGTGCAGCAATGAGGTGCCATCTGATGAGAGCTGGAATCTGGCCTCCCCAGCCCTTCAGGGGTCCTTTGCTATTTGTCACACCATCAGGCCTCCAATCCTGCCAGCACAGTCTGAAGCATGGAGGCAGCTCCATTAAGTTCAAAAAGACATCCATTTTAAAATTTCTGCCAGAGAACTTACATCTGAGCATAGACAAGGGCTCTTACACACGTGATACGAGAGTGCATCAAAGTGCAGCGAAGGAAAGGTTGAACACAGCTCTTTACATAAATGCCTACAACACATGTTTACCTGCCAGGCAGCAACTTCTCAAGCTTTCCCTTCCCCTCTCCATTCCTGCTCAGCCTGTGTCTGCAGCAGGATGACAGCTGCCATCCTCAGCACAGCTGTCAAATGCAGTGCTCAGACTCCACACATTTCTCCTGACAGAAATACCATCACTGAACCTTTCCTCTGCCAACAGGCACTTCTGTGAGAATGGGAGTTTTGCAATTTCTTAGAAATGTCCTGGGACCACAGCTGAGCGTCAGGATGCACCATGTAACCACAACTCCTGCTGTTCTACTGCTATTTTACCCATTTGGATTCTCATGACAAGCTTCTCTGCTTCCTGCCCCTTGGATTCCTCTCTTTGCTTCTCCCATGGTTTGTAGTGCATTATTCCTACATCACAATTAATGAGTTCTATCTGCACTCACAGGATCCAGTGTCTGAATGGCCCATCAGCAGAAAGATTAGCAAAACTAATTTTTCTACCTACAGTTAAGAGTCACAATTTTTTGGGAAAGAAAACACTTTAATGAATCTGTGACCTGCCAGTGCCCTGAGGAATATCTGTTAGGTGTCACCAACACTCAGATAAAAACTTGCTAACATGATGTCACTCACTCAGTGTGATAATATGATGTTACCCCTTGGATCAGATCCATAGCACCAAAAGGGTGAGTATGCATTGGGAGGTTTTGTTTGTTTTTTTTTTTAACAACAGCGAACTTGGCTTCTGGCTTCCTTGTGGGTGGTATATTAAATTTGAATTTTTTCCCCCTAAAGTGGTTCAGCTATGAATTTATTTTCTCCCCACCTTGCTTGAACCATAATATTGTGGTAATATTAGTTACATATTTGGATTGCTACAAATCAGATATGCTGATTTTAAGACTTTCTTCTTGTTTTGTGCCAAGCGCTAGAAATAATTAATTAGCATATAATGTAGGACCAAAAAGATCCTGATTCCCAGGATTTTTATAACATATGCAATATCTTCTTACAGACATTATCTTGCTGTTGATAATAAAATACATGTTCAGTACTTGTGGGGGTATTCCTTAGCAAAGGGCAGCAGTGTAGATTAAAACAGCAAATTCTCAGAGTTATGATTAGAAAATTCTCATGATCCCACAGACAAGTCTTCCTGGGACATAAAGTGGTATAAGCACCTGTGAAATGGCTCTAAGTAACAAAGTTGTGCTGGTTGGCAGTTGAAATATTAAATAAGCCTTGAACTTAGCAAAGAAGCTGAGTCTAAACAATAATTGTCTGAGGAAAAAAAAGTCCACCATCCAGTACACCCTTCATTCCTGTTTCGTTTCTCACATTTATAAGGAGATGGGCTTTTCTTTCCTCTTCTGGTGAAGAAGAAATTAATGCACATATCACACATCAGATCTATTTTTTTAACTGCATGTTAGAATTATCCAAATCATCTAACACGCTGCATAATTACCAAGAGATTGAACTTGTGGGTGTAGCTGAGTGGGTGTGTTACAAAAGAAGAAAAAATCCCTATCTGAAAACATTCTGCTAAAGGTTGGATATTGATTGTATGAAGTTATGATATTACACTTACTGCTATCAGTGGACACCTGGTTTGGCCTAGGATTACACACCAATTGCATATGTGTTTTGTAATTAATTATATATTGTTGTATAGATCCTTCAAATCATCTCAACTGCTTCCCTCACTCTGCTGGATAACCCCACAGTGGAGAAGAACAAGGCCTTTACTCCATGCTTCACTGAAATTTGGTTTTACTTGAGCTAAAAATATGTGTTCAAAATGGCTTGAGAAGTTTCACAAGCAAGAAACTAGACACCATGCCTTCTAACCCATCTCTCAGAGCCATCAGATATAGTGGTTTCCCACTAAGAAGTCACTTCCAAGCACTTTGGCTCACTGGTTGGGCAGTGTAAGAGGCGTTTATGTATACATTGGATTATATACAGTCTTTGTCTGGCTAAGTCATTTGCTTTTAAGTTTGTTAATCCTGGTATCTTTGGGTTCTGACTCACAAGTCAGATAGTTATCTTTGGATGTCTGCAGTGATTCCTGCTCTTTGGAGCCCGGACCACCCATCTCTCAGAGCTCTCCCCCAAGCCCACCTTCCTCCCTGTGCAGCAGGACTAGGGCTGAGACTGAGCCACCATGCCCATGGACCAGCTGGCCCTGGCTCACAACTCTGCAAGGAGGGAATGATAACAGCCCTCATCAGCCCCAGCTCAGTGCTCATCTGGAACATGGGCAGTGCACGTTGTGCTCTCTGCCCTTTAAAGTGCTCACACTCAGTTTAGCTGAATTAATCAGAAATCTGGGCAAATGGTAGAAGGACTTCTCCTTACCTCCTTCCCCAGAGGATTCCTCAGGGAATCCTCACTCATCCCCACTCTGTGTAAGACCCTTTTCTATTAGATCAGGCCTTGCCCTGTTCAGAAGCAGATCCTCAGGGGCTTGAGGATATTTAGGCATTTAGAGATATTTGCAGTTACAAATAGGCAGGAATTCAATCAAACTGAGGTAATAGCTAGAGGGAAATATTTCAATACCTAAAATTTAAAGTGCCCAGGCCCCTAAAGAGAGCCTTACATGCTAGTTAGTGACTGTTTCAATGCCAATGGGGAAGTGAGCGAGAAAATAAAGATTGCTGAAACATGGATGTGTGGCACAGAGTTTGAAAGACCATGGTAAACAGTACAAGAGTGACAAGAGCAGAGCTCTCTTTTGACATATGCTGCTTTGGGTTGCATATGATGTGGAGTTCCTTTTCCATGATGATGGAATTTAATAAGGATAACGTTTTGTCTCATAATCCACTTCCTTAAAATGGACAACCCACTGGTTGTGAAGAGATGGACAAATATCACAAATTTGTGTGAAATGTTAGAAACTGGGTCTGAGACCGGTACAAAGCTAATCATTATTTTGTGGGAGGAAAAAATTCCACATTTTGGGGAGCACTGACCTCTCTGAAAGAAAACCTTTTCTAAAAGCTGGCAGTGCTGATTTTGATCCCAGAGAATAACAGAAAGTTGTATGCTGTTATACAAATCTTCCCAGTATTTTCTTTTGGTAATGGAATGATTATTAATATAAAATCTTCTACGTTGTTACTTGGAACAAATAATCTCTAGTACTGACATTCAACCTGGGAAAAATGGATTAGCACCCTGACTAGTGCCTAGCAAGGCACCAAATACTAGTCTATTCTTGAATTTCTGAATGCAAACTTTATTTCAGCTCTTCATGTCATGGTTCTCTGTCACCTGTCGAAACAATATTATTTAACAGGGCTTTTTTATCCTCAGACAGTTCTTCACAGAATTTTACCATCTGGCTATCATGGCCTGTTTTTCTGCATGTCATCTGTTCTCCATTTAAAAATTCTGGTTTGCGGTTTAGAAACTCTGTCTGTGACCTCTGTATCTTGAATATTCTCTGCAAGTCACCTTCTTCATTACTGTCTTCTAATTCCTCTCATTTCTTCTGATCTCCTCTTATTATACCTGACTAAATAGATTTGTTTATTTTGGCCCTAGTCTAGCCTCTGATCTTGTGCTTATTTAATCCTTAATCCTCTTAACACTCCAATTGAGAGAGACACATTTTTCTTTTTGGGGCATCTGTTCTTTCTAAATTAATTCTTAACTAAAATAGTGTATCAAGCAGATGCTTAATATTTAGATATTCCTCCTTCTTCAACATTAATGGTATTCAAAATTTGTTATTACTGTCAGTAATGCAGTGCTCAAGCAGTAGGTGGAGGACAGAGCTCAATTAAACCAGGGCTCCTGTAACATTTTCATTTCTCACATAAATGCAGCCACACACATAAGCCTAGGCTCTGAGACAGAATTTCCTCCAATATACATTTTGCAGCTGGCAAGAGGAGGTACAAGGCTTTCTTTGGTTTGGCATTTTATCCTACAGTAAACTGATGTCCAGGTCTCCCTCTATCGCTTGCGAAGATATTTTCCATACAAGATTCTGAAGGTTGCTGGCCACCTTTGATAGACTTTCCTGTTACAAAAAGGATGAGCCACCCTTAATATTTCTTCAGTACTCCTCTATGAAGAAATAATTTCATAAAAATTGCATGTACACCCACTGAAGGGGAACAAAGACTGAAGTCACATGTATTGATCCTCAGTTTTATTGTACTTCTTCCACAAGACTAGTGATCAGGATAAAAGGTGGATCAACAATATAGTGATTGGAGAGAATAATTTAGCTTTACTTTTTTACTAAATATAGCTTCTCTGGAAATCTTGCCTGTTTTGCCTAATTACTTTACTTTGAGATTGTCTGAGGTAGCTGTCAGCGTCTATGGTGGGAGCATCACCCAGCACATCTGTGCCATCTTTTTGGTTTTCAGTTTTACACTATTATTTGACATGAATTCACAGAAATGCAGCAGATTCTGGGCATATTGATTGCTGTTCTGTTCCTGGAGTTCTCTCACACTGCTGACCTGGCTGGTTAAGCAAGACCTCAGCTAGACCTTGGCATTTTGGTCTCTCCTACAGAGAGCTGCTCTTAGCACCTTCTGCGTTAATCAGTGCAACTCTCTGAGGGTGGCTCTCTGAATATCTCCTACACCATCTGCTCCTGCCAGTGGAAAACATTTCTTCATAAAAACTGAGCTGTCATGGTTGAAACATGGCTGTGCCACGGGCACAAGAAACAATTGGATTTGTGTTTCAGCTGTACATCTTCTCTAGCCTATCATAAACCAAACTCAACAACATGTATTGAAGAAGAGTCAGGAATAAAAGCAGAGTCTTCCATATGTACCAGTCTGGATGCTCTTCATCACCACACAACTCTTAGAGCAATATCAGAGAAAACACCAATCAGTATTTCTTGTGCAATATCACATTCAACACACAAAACCCTTGCTGAAACTACTACTGAATACAGCCTTGGCAAAATGATGGGGCTGTCCAATTTACCTGTACTTAGAAGTGCTTTTCAGGGAAAGAAACTTAAGGGAAAACTTAAACAATCCAACTTTTAACAATAGATAAAAAGTTATTAAAACTTCAGTCTGACTACAGTGGCCTTTTCTCAGTTTTGGAGCTTTTACCAGTTTTCCTATCAAACCCCCCTAATTCATGACCCTTTGCTGACAACAGTATCTCATATATGAGAGGTCTTGGTAAAGGAGAAAAGCCACAGTTAAAATATTTGCTTTGCTTAATATACATGCTGGAAAAAAATACTTAATTAATAGAGAAGTAAATACAACTGAAATGCTATTTAATACAGATAGTTCCTGAAAATTTAGGAACATAATCTGACAGTAAATTGCTTTGTTAGAGAAATATCTTTTTTTTAACATCCCTTTCCTTTTTGAGCTTTTTTGTTCATGTTTTGCAAGGGCTTCATACAAGCATTCTGTACATGGCTGAACATTTAAAGAACAACAGCTGAGAGCAAAAATTAGAAATTCTGTATGATACATGAAATAGGACCAGTATCACATTAATTTCTGCCTTCATTATGGACATTAAAGAATTTTACTTAGTTTACAAACACTTTCCATGCTTAGCTGCAATATTAGTGATTAATAAAAGCTGTGTCTGTGTTTCAAACAGACAGAGATCTCTTTTTCTGCCTTGAATTAAAGCTGACTTCTGGAACGTGACTAATTTACATTTGCTAATGTGGTGGTAAAACAACATGCTCATCCACAGCTCAGTGAATGTCAGCAAACATGCCTTGCCATGCCTGGCCACCGTCAGAACTGCATTTGCAGTCAAGTTGAACTAGACAGACCCAGACCTTGGCTACAACCTGGCAGAGGGACAGTATATAGACATGTGTGGATAATTTTATTATTCCATCATCTGTGGCCTTGGTAATGGTGATGTAAAAGCAATGATAAATCACATCTCTGTGTGAAATTTTCTCTGCACTGTCTCCTGACTGCTGTGGTTTTTTGAGTAGGGCAGCATAAATTCATTGCTTCTGTACCGACCTAATATCTTTAGAAAGGAAAGGACAAAACTTGTCCTCAAAAGCTCCTGTTTCACACTTCAGTTGGCATTTGAGTTCTTTGAAAGAACACATTTCTCAAAGAGGTGTGTACAGTTTGATACTGCTTGGCTCTGTCATATAATGTGAAACATATATGGGAAATATCAATCCTGCTGGTCTCTTCTAGCTCTGCTAATTCATAGGGAGCTGCTGGCAAATTTCAGGTCTTCTACTTTGGTTTAAGCTTTCCCTCTCCCCAGCTAAGAACAATGATGCAGAGATACTTGTCTCTGGACCTTTGGAAATTGGCTGGAAGCAAATACAGAAATGTGTAATTACTATGCCTTTAAGAGAGCAGACTGTCACATTTGTGTAACTTTTCTAAAAGAGCTGCTGAAAAACTGGTGATCATTTCTCTGCTCTGACAACTGCTTCATAACTTCAAAAATATTATCTCTGTTCTCATCTCCTTATTAGGTAATTCTAACCACTTTGAAGACCTGGCAAATTCACCTTATTAGTGAGAAAAAAAAATCCCATGCATAGTTTTCACAGTTCAAATGTTTCAACATAAAAGCAAATATTTCCCTCAGAAAGATAATTTGCTATCCAAACAAACATAATTAGAAACAATCTGGTGAAATAACACTCATAGTCCAATTAGTGTAGAAGAAACTAAGAGAAAATACAAAACTAAATAATACCTAAAATCTTTTCTGAGTGTTCTTGTCTGATTTATTCTAATTCATCCATTATCCACATTTTAGACATGAACAAGGCAATCTTGAAGTAATCTTGCTATCCAAAGTACAGCCCAAGTCTGGATTGTAATTATGTCTCTTCCTTGAAAAATATAGTAAACAATTTTGCAGTGCATATTACTTAGTTTATCATTGGCCATGCTAATTGGTATATACTTTATTCTTGCCAGCTCAAAGGAAAAACATTACAAAAGTGAAAGATGCAGAAATAGCTCTCGTTGGTGTAAGTTATATACATGAATAAATGTACCAGTTTGCAGCACTAACAGATCCAACCCTCCAGGGAGCATTCAGTGTTTGTGAACTGTTCAAGCACTCATTAGTTGTTGACATTCTCCAGAAATGAATAATTTATTTGAGTTTGGGAGAGTAGCACATGATCTAATAAAATAAACAAGTCATTGTCATCTGCAGGTACTGTGCCAGATATATGACTTAAGCCTTGGTGGAAGCTCTAATGCTATTTGCATAGAATACTCATTTGGTGCTAATGTTCAGAAAGCTCTGCTGACAGCTCTGGCCTCTGCAGGGAGATATGAATCTTCACCTGCTGTCTGCTCCCACCTGCTGCTGAGGTCTCTTGTAAACTTAAAGACAGTGCTTGGCTAATCTAAAAAAAAATGAATCATTCCATATATAAGTATCAACACCAGTCATTTAAACCATAACTTGCAGCCTCAACCTTTTTATCAGTACTTATATGAGCAAGTTAGGCTGTGTCTTTTGTGAAAATAAATACAAGGGGAGTGATTTGTGATTGGTGCCTTCTGCTCTGCTGGGCTGAGGACAAGGGTTGCACACGACATCCTGTTCCCAGGCAGCCCCTCCTGGCTGAGCAGGCTCCAGCTGGCAGGTTCTGGGCTTCGTGGTGAAAGGGTGTCCCACCCGAGAGGCAGCCACTCCTGTGCTTCATCCTTACCTCCAGAGACAGCCAGCTGGGCCTACGGAGCTGACTTGGACTTGGCAGAGTTATCTTCACCACTATCGCAGAAAACTGCATCAGCTCCCTCAAGCACATTACGTTTACTCAAATGCTTGTTATTTACCACACTCAAGGGTTTTGTTTTGCCCAAAGGACATGAACAGAGCACCAGCTAGAAGGAACATTTTAAAAGTTCATGGATTTGTAATAAAGTTGCAGATTACACCAACTGTTACACCATGGGAACTGACAAAATGCACAATATCAAATTTAACCGACTTGCTAGCTGTAATACAAAAAAAAGCACGAATTTTTAAATGTGCTAAGCATCAGCTCACAGTACAGGAACTAATTAAGCATGCACTTATGAGCTATGGTCCTATGAAGCAAGAATTAATGAAACTTCAAAGTGTTACCTTTTGAAGTACACAGTTGGCAAAAACAGCTCCAGATAATTGCCTAGTACTCAGAGACAGGACCGAGTCTAGGCTCCAAGACTGGTTTAAAAATCCATCACCACCCTCTCCCGTAGCCACAAGGAAGTGGACAATCAATCTAGACTAACTTCTGATAGTGGCATTTAAGGACTTGCTCCCCAACATATATATTTATATAATATGGACGACCTCCAGCAGGAAGCAAGGAATACCATCACCTCGCCAAGAGGAAACAGCTGGGGGCTAAACTACACAAAGCTGTTCAGTCCTGTGTCTGCAAGAGAGTGTTTTGAAGTTAACAGAGAGAAGACAAATTCCTGATTTTGGCAGCTGGAGCTTTACAGCTTTGCTATCAGGAACTTCATAAACCAGTGTTTAGGAGTTTCTCTAGATAATGTACCAAGGGAGTGACAAAACCAAGGGCTGGAGTGTCCAACTCCCGTTGCTTCCCCTCCCTGCCTAGTGAAGAGCTAGTTAATACAAAGCAGGACAGCTAGAAAATGAAAATCAGGGACACATCCAGAAATAACAAATAGTCTGGTAGCTAAGGATGCGTGCCAGACGTGCAGAAGACTGCCTTGTAGGTCCTGGCTCTGAACCAAGGCCACGCAAGGACTTGGGTTTGGTATCCAGCACTTGTATCAGCAGGTTACAGAGGTCACACAAGGAGCACTTGTATCCTCCATCAGCAAAAATATTTTACTAGGCTAGAAAAACACTGTAAAAAATTACTTGGTTTGGAATTTTTCACAATTTGTCAGTATAAGATGTGCCACTTCAAAAAATCCAGAGATGAGGCTACCTGGGACAGAGAACTAATGCTGATGTACTTTTTCAGTTCAGCCTTATCATCTAACCTGAACTTCCAAGGCTTCAGTAACAAATGAGAAACCTTCATTTGCTACTGTTTAGACAGTTTCAAAATGTGCTTAATCCAAAAGATGCTGTTACTGATTTTTACTTTGACCAGAAATCGCATTTCACAAGAATCAGTTGCTATCTGGCTTGCAGGACCATGAGCAGAATGCATGTAATAAAAAAATGGTTTATGCCTTGGTAAGAAAAATACAGCAATTCTCACATTCTAACTTCCAATTGCTCCAGGGTCACTTACATGAAATATAACTCTGTAACATTCAATATGTTCCCTCCACCCAAAATTCAGATCATCACTGACTTTCACCAAAAGGACTTTAATCCCTTGTGTCAAGGAAAGCCTTTATAGGAACTGTGTCAAAGACTTTGTTGGAACTACACACTCTAGCCACTCTTACAAATGTCTCTATAAGTATGAATACAGTTCGCATACTACCAGTATTTAATATGTGCCTTGAGGAAGAATTTCTCAGTCTAACACATTAAATTCACTTTCTTCCTCCAGGTATTGTGGGAGAGCAGTAAGTGACATTCCTAGCCTCTTAGGTGAAGTTTATGATTTTAATAGAGCTCAGGTGTCTGCGTGTGAAGCACGAACTACTTAGGGATTTCAGCCTGTGCTTGTTTCACACAACACCAGAAAATGGAGCTGTGCAACGACATAGCTCAAACTTCCCAAAGTCTGCACACTGATTTTAGACATAAAGAGATAACTTTCAACATTCCATAGCTTGCTCATGCACCCCAAGCTAGGATTTAGGATATTTTACTGTTGACCTACTCTACTATATCTTGTCATCCACTCCACCTCTTGCTGTGTGAACTGCTGCCTCCCCACATTTCACACTGTGTATCATAAAGACTTTGAACCACATCTGAGATGTCTGGAGTTTTAGTCTCTCCCAAATGACTGTGACTTTAGCTTCTTCAACAGCTCTGGTTTTGATCTGATTTACTAGTACTTGTCCTTCCTATTTTTACTGTGCTATCAAAGAAGAAAACTAAAACTGTCATACAAATTATTGTTCTCGTATATATACTGGAAATTCAGATAAGGACACTGGATGTAGATGTAAAGCTTCGTCCTTTTATTAAAAACTAGTAGGACTGTTTTCATTAGAACATCTATTAAACTTTGCTCAACTTTTTGTAGATATGCTTTTGCCCTTTTCACTTCAGATGGAAAAATAGTTTCCAAGGACATTTGGATATATTTCAAACATATCCATAACCATTGGACAAAATATGCAGGATCGTATCCTCAGCTGGCATAAACTGATGACAATCCATTTCTTTCAAAGCTAGCTTTGTGCAACCACCCTGTTTTCTGTCAGTTGTGGCTCAAAAACTATCTGGAAAACAACAACCTTGGAAATGTTTGTGTGGCTGGCTGATCTCATTCTATCCTTTTTTGTTTATATCTTAAATATTTTGGACCAGATATATAATTAATTCAGTGGAAATTTTACCGTGGTTACTCACGAGTTTCTTTACAGTGGTTTGATTTCACTTCAGGGAGTGGAGAGATTGTGTTTACTGATGGAGGAGAACAAAACAGCAGCGATAAACTCCACTCTTTGACACTGCCGATGTGCAGGAATGCTGCATTCCACCCTGTCAGCATAGCACCATGCTCTCATACTTCTCCTCTCACAGCTTACCAGGCAGATTCAAGATTCCTGCAACTCCCAAAGTACCCAAATCTTCAAGACTGAGGCCAAAATCAAGTTATCACTGTAAACTTCAATAAACTGTTATAGCTTTTCAAACTGTATTTATAGGTCAAGAGGAGGATTTGGTTTGTTTTTTCCTCTTTGAAGCCTAAGAACATATACTTTTTAACAAGATATTATCTTCTAATTAGAAAAAAAGAAAAGGCTTTCTGGCCCTAAAATCTATGGCGTGCAAAATAAACATGCAAGCTTTCTTCTTTCATGTTTTCCAGACCAGACATCTTTACACTCCTGGGAAGATGCACCTCCTGCTCCTGTCAAAAGGAGACAGTGAGGAGGGGGATAGGGGAAGCCGGGGATTTCAAAATTGGTTTATTGGGGGTTCAATTGTAGACTCTGTAATGCTGCTTTTGTTTTACACAGACATCAGGACTCATGGCTTCCTTCCTTCCACAGACTTCAAACCTCCCTTGTCCTCCCCAGCACTTCTGTGGCTATCAGAGCTTTCAGCTGCACAGAAGCTGTTATATGCAGATCCAATCTCCAACAAAACCCATCTAGCTGGGGAAGTAACTTTCATAAAAAGCTAATTTGAACACAAGCTATTCTCCCAGCTTTTCCAGCAGCTCTTCCTGCCACTTCCTACTCTTGAAAGACTGGGCAAAAACCACTTCTTTTTCCACTGCAAGGAGAAGTTTTAACATCATGATACCAGCATTGGAAATGATCTTTACATGGGCATCTTAAAAATACTTCACTGTATGAAACAGGCTGAGAGAATATCATGTAGTTAACTGAATGGATAGGGAGAAGATGAGCATGTGAATTTAACTCCCACAATGCTTCTCAAGGCACAGTAGTTGTTCATGAGTGACAGGAATAGAGTCAAAACACATCAAGTGCTTTCAGCTGTCTTTTAATGAGAAATAGCAGGTAAAAATAGGCAGCGAAGAGAAGCAGCAGCTCACCACAGCCCACCAGAGCACCAGAGAGACCTTTTGTCGGGAGGGTTTCATTCTGTAAAGCTGAATTAAATTTGTGGTATAACCAGATCTACACACCCAGAAGTTATGAATGAGACCCCCAAAATCAGGAGAATGGTTTAATGTGAGATTTAAGACTGTTTTATTTGCTTTCTGGGTGTTCAGCCTCCAGGGTTAGCATTTCCAAGCTTCTGTTTGTAATCACAAGCTCTAGAAACTCTGTTTAACTTAGATTTGTACATGCTTCAAGAACTGAGGTGTGAAGAAAAATCCTGAGCCTTGTAAGAGATGTGATGAAGTCGTCATAGTTGGCAGTGCTGGGGATATTATATAGTTTGGCCCTGCCCAGGATTAAAAAACTCTCTCCAGATGCTGATCTTACAAATTCTCATGGTCTCTACTGGAGATATGGCTCAATCTCAGGCAGTTGATACACCTCTGCACAAGTCTGCTGAATTCTGAAATGTTTAGAGTTTATTCCACAGTAAACTGAGCTCAACCCTGAAGGGGCTGACCAGCCAAGAAGCCAACATCAACAGCTTTTCACAGTTTGGTTGGCCCCAGGGGTGCCAAATATACCATAGTAGATATAAATCTGAGACATATAATATTATTGCAAAAAGAGAGCTAATTTTCTCAACATCTAATTGAATTCTCTAGTAGTTTCACTGAGAAATGTTGTGCTGGTTTCATCTCAACATTTAATGAATACTGATTTTTTAAAGAAACTGTTTATTTGCATTAAAATTTACTTCCCCACACTCCCCAAAGTATCAAAAGAAATTGAATGTTAGATTTATAATTAATGTGGTTTGGATTTTGAAAGAAATTTTTTACAGCAAAGAACATTTCCATAAATCATGTCCATGATTGAAAAAACATGGTCATAACTGAAGACAAAACTGCTTCATTTTGCATCTGTTTCACATATATAAATATGTCAGGTTTACTTAGAACACACTGATAAAGATGAGGAAGAAGGGAAGAAAATAATAAAAATAGCCCAGGTTGTATCTGTACCTCCTCTATTATAATTCTCTCTGATATTGTTGTGATCACTCACTATTTTTCTTGCCTGGTTTAGTCAATTAAGCCATTAAAAAGTTAAAAGAAAAACAACTTTTATGGAATTAAGATCTCAGTTAAACCCTAGAAAAGAGCTGGCATGCACAATGTGTCGTTGACTTATTTTCTTCTATCTGTTTCAGAGATAACAACCCTAAATTAGTTCATCATAGAACTGATTTCTTTCTGCTCACACCAACTGTGGGCCTGCTGGTCGCTGTGACTTCAGGATCAGTGTTGGTAGGGCACTGCCATTTTGCACCATGAGAGAATCCCCCCAGTGCTCCAACACAGCAGAAGTGAAGAAGTTTGCCAACAGAACCACGTATCGAACGCAATGTCCTACTTGGAGTATTACTCCATAGCATAACATATGTTTTCCAAATAAATAACTTCACTGCCTAGTCAGCCAACAATCTGCTGGTAATAAGAAAAGGAACACTAATATGCTTCTTCTAATATTTTTAATTAAAATATACATCTTTAATATATTTGACTTCTTTTTACCACAGCAGTTTGGCATGAAGCATCAGAGAGAATAAGAGTACAGAGCAAAAATAAATTAAGTGCTTAACCTACTACTATCTTGGTAGAAAAGCATATGAAGCAAATTATTCAAACAGAGGTGAGCAATGTGCTACATAATTCTTTTCTCCTAACAAGTGTGTAGTTGGTGTGGTTAATGTGAAGTCATCTTTCACACATTAAGTCCCTTTAAAGTTATTTCTAGGCTCTTTCCATTTATAGTGAAATCTCCTTCTGTTTATTTAGGACTTAAAGATTTAACTCTGTGCTTAAAAAAATAAGCATTTCTTATTTGCTACAGCTTATTTTAGGAACAATACATTGTTTAGGGAAAAAACCCATCTGCTTTGAGAAATTTCTGCCAGAAGATATCCTGTCCTTCAGTGGTAAGGTATATTTCTTTCTATGATACATCCATTTACAAATGAATAGGGTGGGATTCTTTAAACATTTTCAAGAAATGGTAGTGAGGGAGTGAAGAAGTAAAACTAACACTAAGTTTTCAAGTGTTTAGGTAAATTTGCAAGCAGTTTGGAGCTCAAAGGGATCTAAAAGAGACTCCAGCCCTTACACTGCTCCCCCAGTCCAGCTCCAGAGGCTCCGACAGCCGGCGCGTGGCAGCCTCATTATTGCTTTGTGCTTCCTTTTTATTTTAGTTGGCGTTTATTTACTTGCTGAGGGCAAGGTATCTTCCAAACTAAGGCAAACCACACTTTTAGAGGCACAGGGAGCAAGAAGTGGTACAATTTGTGCTGACGAAATGGAAAGCGGATTGTGTTTCCCCACAGCCCCAGCAGCCGCTCCTGTGGCCCTGACATGGCCGCCCGGCCAGGGCCAGGCCTGCGCTGCAGCCTTGGCTGCCAGGACATCACCCAGCACAAACACGGGGAATATTGTGTCCCTTTGGGATCAGCTGTCCCCACCCATCCCGGTGTCCTGGCTGATGCAAAAGGGCTTTAAAGGTCTCCCCACAGGCCAAAGCGGGGCTGGGAGTAGCTCATAACCAAGGCTGTGCTCCAAGGGGCTTCTTGGCCAAAAAAGCCTCGTGGCAGGGAAGGACCTGGCCCCGCTCCCTTCCCGGGGCCAGGAAGCACCAAGCTGAGAGCCAAAATGGACCTGACCTCGCTGGTGTCACCAGGGGTCCCCGAGACCCTGCCAGCCCCGGCCACCACCACGGCCGGCCCAGTGCAGCCACACTGGCACGGCCCTGTCCTGTTCTGAGACTGAGGGAACACAAAACCAGACAAAATAAAGGCCATGGGGAGGAAGAACAGGACAAGGGAAAGTGGCAGAGTTAGAAATAAGTATAAATAAGACAATGGAACAGAAATGGGGGGTGAATCTGGTAAAAGCCTGGGCTGCTGGCAGCCAGCCTGGCACAGGATACAGCCCAGAGCAGAAGGCTGTCCATGCACCAGGGCTGGGAGGACTTTGGGAGAGCCGTGTGTGTGCTTTACTCTGGGTCTTGAGCAAAGCTGAGCCCTCTGCACCTCCGTGCTGACCAACCTGTGATTTCAACAGGCAGAAACAACCCAGTGAAGACATGCCAGGGGCCCAAACAGCTGGAGAAATACTCTTGCTCCTGACAAGCAAATGGCCCAATCATGAGATCTTCCCCCTAATATAAATAAGTTGTTTGCGGTGTTGGTTTCGCATGAGCAAGGCTTCAGGACTGAGCCTAGGGACCACCTTATGAAGATGAAATATTTCTTCTGATTTGGTTTCTATATTCCAAGTTCTTGCATTAGCCAATCTTCTAAATAGCAGCAATGCCAAACTTCCTTCCAGACTCAGTCAGATGGCTTTAGGTGCCCAGCCAAAACCAAAAAAGAATTTATTGTGTGCTGCTATCTCCAGTTCCTAGCAATATATTACTCAAAACCTGAAAATTTTAACTGTGCCAAACATTCTTTATCAAGGAGGTACCTGGATAGCAACCTTAATTTTTGAGTGTTTCTGCAAAGAATAAACTACTGCTAAATGGTAGGAACATTACAAGATGGAAATATTCTGTCTCTAGAAATTTGAATTCTGTGCTGATTTAGCCCCATATACACAGGAACATAAGAAGAGCGATACTGGGGTGGATCTAACCAACTCCAGCCTGCAGCAGTCTCTCAGCTGGCACACAGGGAAATAAAAATTAGAAAACAAACCAAAAGAAACAAAAGAAACAAAAAATCACAAACAAGAAAAACAAACAAACAAGAAAAACAAACAAACAAACAAAAAGGGGAAAGTGCTGAATACTCCCAGGTCTTGCAGCATTCTCCCAGCCTCCATTTTCAGCCCCAGTGATTTTTCCCAACCCAGTGAAGTTTGCTCCCTAACTCCTATAGGGTCTCTCTCATGAGTCTTTCTCCAGTGGTGACTAGAGCCCATGTAAAAGAGCCCTGACACCTAAAATATTTTGAGTCCAGAGGATCTTCTGCTCATCTCATGGATAAGTTGGGGTTTTGGGCCTCGGTCCCCACATTCCTTCACCTGAGAAGCCTTTTTCTCCTGTTAGAGATAGGCAAGAATCAATCCCAGTCCACCCAGCTACAGTTTTCAAAACTTAAAAGTAGTAAGGCATTGTGCTTTTAAGAGGTGGGGGGCAAATGAAGAAAAAAGCAGTTAGGAGGTAATAGCTCTGCTGGGAGAGCTATTGAAACACTTTGATTTCCACATTAAACCAGCAAAACTCTGATGTTTCCAAGTTCACTGGGATGTGTGTCCAAATTGACCTTTTATTGCATATGGTCAAGTGCTGTGAAAAATCCCACCACTTAGCATCTCTCTGTTATCTCAGCCACAGGCAGGGAAATTCTCCCCTTCAAAGAGAACCATAAAATGAGATAACAGAGACAAGGGCTTCTGTGCCATCAGCATTTCAAACTCCACATCCCCTCAGGAAAAGAGGGGGGTTTTTGTGAGGGAAAAGAGGGTTATTTGTAAGAGTAAACTGATCAATGGGCCCTAGTTTCTCACCCCCCAGTCTTGTGCAACCCAGAGAAGAAATATCTCCGGGCTCTCCACCTGGAAAGCGTAGTAACAAACCAGTGCAGGTACAACTCTTGGAGTACTAATCTTGCACCAGTGGCTCTGGTAAATAATTTTACCAAATGCACAGGATTACAATTCTCCCATATATCTACAGTGCAAAGACAGACTTCTCTCCAACTTTTCCACACTTTCAGCCCCCTTTTTGCCAAGGAGGGTGATTTTTCTTACACTAATAGATCTATAGTCAAAACTGCTGCTGTGTACTGAATGCCAAAGTAGATGCTGCTGTGTGTGGGTGGGAGGGGGAAGGAGTCTGCCAGTATAGCACATTTCATTCAGGGAACTGGTATAAAGTACATACAGACAAAACACTAGCTTGCCAGTATAAGCTGTGGCTACACTAGGAAAGTTTGCCAGAATAGCAAACTGCCAAATCTCTTCTAGCACAGACAATCCATGCTATCCCACAGATAAATGTTGCTTCAGACATTAACTCTCTCTAGTCTCACCATACTGCACGTAGGAGACACCACCAAGATATGCTGCTGCTTTTCTCCATAATCTGCCACAGGTCAGCAATTTCAGGAGGCCCAAACTCTTTTGAAGAAGATGGGAAGGGAAGAAGCATTTGGAGGCTGGGTTATGCTCCTCTACATTTGCTGTGATGGGACAGCTGCACTAGGGAAAGGTCCCTGCTGAATAAAGAGACAGAGGACCTGGTTCAGCTGCACGGGACTGCCATTTCATTCTGCTTGCTGGAAGAGTCTCTAGGATCCTCAAGTGATCTCATCAAGCTGTCTTCTATCATAAAACATAACAGAAATTAATTTTACTTGCAAGTGAGAGAATTGGACAACAGCTTGATGACAAGCTGGAATAGGAACAAAAAGGAAAAGATAATGCTCTGATATAGCAGCGGTAACCCGTTTCACACTGTTTCCCACATGTTCATGCAGGACTTTTTCAAGTACCACCTATGGACATCTTTCCTGTACTTTTACCCAGAGGAAAACTTCACAAAGAGAAGACACAAAAAGGCCAGAACATCTGGCAGAGTAAATACCATAGATACAGAAGTGGGATTATCAATTTTACACAGTGCATTTACTTTTTTTTTTTTTTTTTAGATGGCACTTTAAATTGAAGTCAAGAGCTTTGCTGGGAAACATGTAAAATATAATAACATATAGTCACATCTGAAAATACAACAAAAATTATTGGAAAGATCATTCTGTATTTAAAGCATTACCACAGCCTGAGAAAATCCTTTTTACTGTTCAAAGTAATGGTTGATCTCAGCATCTGAAAGCAGATAGAGGGAGGAAAAGAAGCCAATAAATCATTTACCAGAGCAGTGTTGCATATATGGCTTTTTCTATGCAGGTTGCTTTTTTCCCCACATTCCCAAAATCTTGATAATTAACATGCTAAGAAAGTTTAAACACTATTGGTCTAGAGTACAGGAAATTATGCCATTAAAACCACCAGGAATAACCTGACTTTACAAAATTTTGAAGATAATATTTCAAGACCTTTGAACAGAGGCTCATGCTTTTGCCACTTCTAAATTTCTGATATAGGTTTAAATTCTAATCTTCCTCTCTTCCATTTTTTGAGAATTTTTCTTCTCATTTTGCAGGTAGGTTGTCTGCATACTTATTTCATGTATGCATTTCTGTACATTTGCTCCCATATCATCTGGTATTTTATTAATCTAATTTCTGATAAAAATGAAGTCTTCAGATTTCCCTGCATCCCCAGGCTGTCTGGAAATTGCTCTTGCACTGTTAAAGGGGAGATGACAGTTTATTAAGCATTAAGCTACAGACTAATGAGTTCTTGCCAAAGCCTGTCAAAATTAATTCATTTTCCAATGCAGTGGAATGAGTGGCTGAATGGATCAATACAATTGCCTGCAATCAGTGCTCCTCCACAATAAATGCAGAAAAGCACTGCCTCTGGTGTTCTGCTGTATTTGCCATTAGTGACTGAAGTCTCAAATTACCCAGATTCTCTTCTGATGCAAAAAAGATTTGCCAGGGAGGGTGAGGAAATTCAGACAAAGTAAATAACACTGTTATTAACTAATTTCTTATTCTCGTTCAACATTTTTCCCAATATTGCCCACATTTGTCAGCACTCAGATTTCATGTCTCCTTTGACTTTCAGGAAGAAATATTTCAGTTTCTCGTAAGGACCAGATCTTGGCTATCTTACCAGTGTGTATGGGATCTGGCTTCAGAGATAGTCCCACAGATTTCTGGGAGGGGACCAGAAAAGAAAAAATAAAAAAGCAGAGCCAAGTGATTCATGTCAGTGGAAATACACATTCCTGGGTTAGGCACTCCACAGTGTGAGCCAAGGTGCTAGTATGTTGCCACCAGGTTATCTAGACTAATTAATTTTAAACACCACCTTTTATAATTAAAATTTATTTCACAGCTTTTTCTGTAATTCTTGAGTCCCTGAGTCAGTCACTGTGACTCATTCCCCTGAATGCTGCTGTTCTGTCCCCTCACAATTAAAAAAAATAAATTAAGAAATCCCCCTTCCCCACTGCCCCAGCCACCTTTCCTGAGGATAGGGTGACCTAACTCTCTTCGCAGCAGCTCTGGAAATGCAAAAGGCTCTGGGACTCCTTTAACAAAGCCTCTGACTGATTTAAGAGGCGATTCTTATTTATTATACTTTCTAGTAATTCATTTTTCATTGTTTGGGAGGTTCAGGAGGCTTTGTGTTACCTTTAAAGAAAGTGCTGACAAGCTACCACAAGTGTAAGGAGAGAGGCCACACAAGAGGAGGAAGCGAAGCCCAGCGCTAATGGCTGTTTGCTCGGATATGGATGGTATTCTTCAGTCACTCCATATTTATTCAGGAGCTCAAGGAATATTACACTTGTGGCAGCCAGTCAGGGACTGCACCATTTTGTAAACTGGTTCACTCATTCATGTCAAGTGCTGAAATGCAATGAATGCCTGGTTTGGGATGTGACTGGGAGGGCAGGGAGCTCTCCCAGCGCAGTGCCCAGCGGTGTCTGGCTGCTGCAGCACAGCTGGCTGGGCTGTGAGCCGTGCTAGGCACTGCCTGCTGCTCCCGCCCAGCCCAGCACCGCTGCCTTGGCTCTGCTCTCACACACCCCAGCTCCTCTCTTCCCACCTGGACATAGGAAGCTGAGCCCAGGTTTCCTCTCTGTTTACTTATTTCTCCTGTCTTCTGCTTTTAGATAGATGAAATTTATTGGCTTTCTAGGATCAAGAATTTAAAATATTGAGAATGATCCCATCTCAGGGTATCTTCATAAGCAGCCTCCCTGTGAGATAGCAGTTGTTCTGTCAACAGCAAAGCCAGCAAAGCCTGCTTTCCTGAGAATTTGTGCCTGACACTGAACTGCTGCGTGGACACGCTGCTATCTGAAACAAGAGATTAACGTTCACTGCAACCTGTTCCCTGGTAGGGACCCAAGTTAAATCCCTTTTCTCTGCTAGGTTATTTTTACAAAGTAAATAAAATGGAAGCTATTTTAGAATTCTCCTCTTTTGCACATTTTGGGTTAAGCATGACTGGATGAGGAAGGAAGCAAACTGACAGCCAAAAATCCCCTTCAAGAACGAGCATTAAATACTACGTAGACCAAAGGTGGGGAAATCTAATCATATCTACTGCTGGTAAGAAACAAACAGAATAATTTTTCAATGACTAGTATTAACCAATTAATAAACTATGTGAAGTATTTGTAAGATTCAGAAAAGAAAGAAAAAGAAGAAAAAGAAGCCGTGTAAAAATACAGAATTATTCAGTAATACAGTATACCTCATGCACTCTAAAGTAGATATAATGAGAATAGTGATATTTTCTCACTTCTTTTATACTATTTCTACATTTCATCACTAGCTAATTCTAAGAAACATTTTTATTTCCTTTCAACTCTGCATTCCATAGAGATAACTTTATAAAACAAATTTTCCAATCCCAAGCCCCACAGTTTCCTATGCTCAGTTACTGTACACATACATCTGGATTATGCACAAAAAAAATAAAAGCAGACAAACTGCACATATTTGAAAGACTAAAGAAAAATTACTTTCAAGCCAATAGCTGAGTACTTTGAGGAAGATGGAGGGAGGGGAGAACAAGGAAAATGAAAAGACTGAGTCAGTTTTAGAGCTCCTGCTTCTAGAGATATTGTTATATGGAGCAGCCTGACACCAAGGTGCTCTTTCAGCAACAAAGATACCCACATTCACAGCTCTCTTTGATGGCCGTGCACAGAGCTGAAGTTATTTTATTTTTTAATCAAATCTGCAGCTTGATTACCAGCCAGTCAGATTGAAACTATTGGCCTAAGTAACAGAGCTCCCTCTAATGGCGTTTCTATAGTTATACTGATTTATAGTACATTGTATTTATGTTCTTTCTGCTTGTTGCTAGTAAACTTTACTTCAAACTCAGGACTGCCTTTGTTGGATATATTTGGTTTTTATTCATTCCCGTCTGGTACTACAGCTTTTCTTTTTGAGACAGGAGCAGTTCATTGCAATGGAATCTGAATTTCAAAGCAAGCTTGTGCAGAAGAGGATTATTATTATGTATTAAGCTACCCAAAAAGGGAGCAAAACCATTAGCATCTGGGTAGTATTTTATAAGCTTTTTCCCCTGTTGCAAATACTTGTTCCTTGCTTGGAAAAAGCATACATTAAGAAAGATAGTAATACTTTCTTTGCATGTTTGGATGGTTTTTATTATTTTCTCATCCTGGCATCCCACCATGGGAGAGGCTGCTGCTGTCTTTGGAACACTGCATGGCATATAATTGTTGAGGTGGCTTGAAGATAATTCAGGATTCAAAGAGTAAATCTGAGGAAAAAATTTTAAGCACTTAACAAACATAAAAGACAATATGAAAGACTTGCTAATGCAGAACATTTGTTCATTCACTTGCTTTTCATCTAGAAATTGGACAAAGCCAGATTTATTTCAGATAACACTCCCTGACCCATTCCACTTGTTTCAAGTGTTGCAAGACACAAAGGCAAACTACTCCTAATTTTCATCCAAATAAACAAAGCTACAACAAAAAATCTGTTTGTTTTACTCCCAAAGCACTCCAATTTTGCCCAGAAGAGTTCTGAATATTCCAGTTAGACCACAAGTATAAATACTTTACAGTATCTCATTTTTCCCTTGATTTGTGCACATCACCAAGCTTAGTAAATCAGCAAAATTCCTGCTCCTCAGTGAAGGAGTAAGTGTAACATGGAAGGGATATTGCCAATATGAAATAAGAGGTATTGACGTGGTCCTGTAAAGAAGTCAGCACCATAAATTCACTCTTTAGTACCAGTATGAAATTCATACACACATCTTAAACAAAACAGAACCGGACAGCAACTTTACTGTGCCATGTTGAAAGAAGAATAAAGGCAAGACCATCTGTCCAAGAAAAATTAAAAAATAAGAGCAGGAGCGAAGGGAACAGAAGCTATTGGAAAGGAACCTGGTTTTGCAGAACTGTAACTATGCACAGCTATGTTTATACTTATTTTGTGCTTTATAAAAAATTATGAGTATACACCACATTGGTTTAAGAAAAAAGAGCAGCAGAAGTACTAAGAGAAATAAAACACACCCTTGGCAAAGTATCTTGGTCTGTCTCCCCAGGGAGAAAAGCATTTTTAGTGGTCAGGCAAAAAGGAAAGCGGGGATTCATTATTATTACTTTTGTACAACTACGTTCTACATGCAAAAGGCAAGAATACACAGAGGGCACTTATTTTTACTTTCCCATGTACTTAATTGGTAGCACAACTGTAAATAACTCATGTTGTTTCTGCCTGGTACCTGCCTATAAAAGACTTGGCCAGTAATCACCTCCTTTTTTAAGTTTTGGGAGTTTTTAAGCTGGTGTTGTTGAATATCCGTGTCTTCAAAAAATCATCTCACAAGTTCAAAACCCTGGAAAACAAGAGCCAACAGAGGCATTGTTCAGCAGCTGGGGCACTGCAGGTGGAGAGGGTTCAGGTCCCACTCAGGTCACAGTAATGGGTGGCAGTGGGTGGCACTGGCAGTGGCTTATTTTTATCCTAAGCTACCATCGTATTTGTGTTGGAAAAAATGCCTATTTGTGGCTTTAAAATTATGGAATGGACTTAATTAAACTGTAAAACATTAAACAACAGTTGGAAAGATTATATCCTTATGGGGAAAAAAAAAAAGGGGGAAAAAAAAAGAGAATAAATCAAGTTCTTTAGTGACTTGGAGAAAATAAACAAAGTGGTTGTAAAAATAAACCAAAAATTTTCAGTCCCATCTACCACCTGCTTAGTGGAGAAAGCAAGGAAGCAAGGTGAGTTTGTCTTTTTAGAGAAAAGTTTCTTCAAGGAAAAAAAAAGAAAAAGCTGATGTATAGATGCATGTCCTTGAGAAAGAATACTGGCTCCTTTCTCTTTTTTTTCCTCTTCTTCTTCTTCCCCTCTCCCCTGATGTCACTGTCAGCTAAGAGCTGAACACTCCAAAGGGTTCAAATGTTTTTCCAAAGCTGAAGAAACATGGTCAAATGTGGAGCATTACAACATTACCACTCTAATTTATCAAAAGTTTGGAATGTTTCTCAATATGTGTGAGTGGGAAGGCAGAAAAAGGCATTTTTGACATGTAAAATCATGACTGGAGAACTTTATACAAAGTGTGGGCAAGAAAGGAGAGCAAAGGAAAAAAAAGCAGAAAACAATAAAAGCAGAAAAAAATGTGGTGGAGAAACGAATTCACAAGCATATCTGACATTAATTTTTTACAAAATAAAAACCTGTCATAAATTGTAAAGATTTCCTGCATAATAATTGAAAGAAAAAATCAGATGAAGTCTGACATAGGACAAAAAAATGTGTTTCTACCAGCTGTCATGAAAATATTGCACAATGACTGGCAGAAAACTAACCCTCAGCGGTTTTGGGGTCTTTTTCTGGTGGTTTGGGTTGGGTTTTTTTTGTTGTTTTTTTTAAGTATAATCAATGCATCAGAAAAGCTAAACTGGAAAAAGAAGTTACCACTTTGTATTTAACTTTCAAACAAGCAAAAGCCTGATTCTTCTCTTACTCTGTGCAGTGCAAAACAACTGCAGACAATGTCATCCTGAGAGATGAGTTCAACAAGGCTCCAGCTCACAGCCACTGCTCCACTGGCTCAGGGAAATTCTCCATCAGGGCTGCAGAGAAAATCAGGGACAATCTTAACTTCTGGAGTAGATAGAAACTGTCAGTAAAAAAATTAAAGTCCTTGGTCTTTAGTGGACTCTTGGAACTGAGTAAATCACAGAGATTGACCAGGAATGTGAGGACAAAGGCTGTCAAATAGATAGGCTGGGACTGTGTAACACCTTAAAAACAAGAAAAGCAATTTCAAAACCAGTATGGTATTTGACTGGCAGCCAATACATTTTCAAAATAAATCGAATGTGCTCCTGTCATCTCCTTTTCATAAGAAAACTGGCAGCCACATTCTGTGCTAGTTGGAGTTTATGTAAAGTCCCCGGTTCCCTTAACATAGTGAAAACCCAGCCTGCACTACAAGTATTTGCACTGTTCATCTAAACCATACTTGCATCCTCAAACACTACTCTGTTTTCCCATGATTCTTCATCATATTGCATTCATGAAGAGCCTTTAAAAAGTGAGATTGTACTGATAAAAAATCTTTAAAAAAAATTTCCTTGCAATGAGTGCTCTCAGGAACATCATAAACAGAAGATTGATTCTGTATCTATAATTGAATGGTAATTGCTTTTTCCAAGCATGATGTATTAGTATTGAGAGTTGATATTTACTGAACAGAAACAAAATAATTCAGTATCAGTTGAATTATGAGTAACAACTGAGTAATTTCCAAAGATTAAGCAGAGTGGGAACTGGCAACAAGCTGTGGGAGGAGCAGGAAAGCAAAGGTACGGCTAATCATTGAAAGGGAGGGAAAGATGCATACAAGAATGGTGCAATAAAACCACCTTTAGGAAGCAATGAAGCAATCAGCCAAAACAGATAATGAAGGGGCTTGCCATGACACACAGCAATCAGCAACAACCAAGGCTGCAAGTGGAGAAATCGTCACATTGCTTTACACAAGCTGAAAAATCCAAATGACATAAGTTCAATTTGATTTTTAAAAATTCAGTTATATACAAAAGTCCAGATTCTTAATATCAGACTCTTGATTATAATTTGAGGAAGATTCCATTAGAAGCAGCCAAGACCAATATAGCAGCAGAATATTAAGTGAGAGAAGAAATACAATAGATAGAGTGTGTTGTCATAAATGTCTTTATAAGGGCAAAGAGCAAGTGATTGCTGGGTAAATACTAGAACCACTTTTATTTAAAATCTTTATTAATATCTCTAAGAGGAAGCACACAGCACGCTAACTAAATATGCATGACACATTAATTAGGAAGTTCTGCAAATATCAGGACCCAGAAATGTTTAAAACCCCAGAAAGAAACAAACAAATAAAGTACCACCCAACAAATATATGCTAATATCCTGGAAAAAGAGATGGTCAAATTCTGCATTGAAATTGGAGATCTAGTGGCTTTTACAATATGTGCTGAAGGCAAATTAAGTGTGCAACACTTGCTTCACATGATGTGACACTGGGAGAAACCATCCTGAATATTTTCTATTTTGTGTGTCTCCTTTGAGACAGGGAAAGAAATTCAAGCTCCTCTGTGGCAAGGTTAGTTCTTTGCAATGATGCAGCAAGACAAGAATGCCGCATTTGGCTCACATTTATCTAGATAAGCAGGTGAATTATTATGCTCTCTCCTCTCTAATTCCTATAGCTTACATCTTTCCCCACTTTTAAATCAGAAGGACCCTCCCACCTATCCCAAATATGAATTCTAATTAAAAAAGAGATCGCAATGCAGGTTGATTGCTGTGTTTTACAAGTTATTTGTCTAAATTACGTGGCCTATGTATGAATAATTACTCCTTATCATTCAGTTTGCTCTCTATAAAGATAGCTGAAAGCTAATTAGAAGCTGTTCAGTGGTTAGCCAGCACTGTCTTTGATCACTCCTTGCTTTTAAAGTTTGTGCCTGTGTCCATATTGCATTCCCAAGATGTTTCCATTTACCATCAGGAAAGCAGACAAAATTAGGTCACATCACAGGAAAGGAGTGTTGAGAGGATGAGTAAAAATCAGTACCAAAAAAAGGGTAGTTATATTTTATCTTACAAGTTTGAAAAAAACCCAAAACACAAATTAGGTACTTTAAGACTTTTAGTAAAGAAAGGGAATTTGTACAGTCCTTCCAACGTGCCTGTGATCAAAACCACATCGTGGCAGCCAAATATCTAGTGCTCATTGCTCATTGCTTCAATAGCTCCTTGTTAATTCACTTAACTCAAATATTGGAAGTTATGTTTGGGAAGCCCCACTCAAAATTTACATGGCCAACTGACTCAGAAACGTCCCCCTGCTTCCATTAACTCTTTTTATATCTTCCTTTCGAAGCCTCATCACTCATGGAAAATGAGTCACTTGTGGCAGTTTCTGATTTTGACAGGAACACCACAGGAAGGACAATGCCCTCATGGGCAGGGTGGGCAGAGGGCAGTTCCTGTAGCACTCTCCAAAGCTCTTGTGGATGCTCCTGTATTCAATATCACAGCAGAGGAAGCTGTCAGGATGGACTCCACACCACTGGCCCTTTGATACCTGATTATGCAGCAGGCTTGCCAGCAAGCTTGCTGAATAGGCTTTAAAATATCTTATATGGCTCAGTGGCCTCATAATCCCCATTATACGAGACCTGGAACATCTCTTTTGGAATTCACCTCTGCTTTGCTCAGAGTAAGCCTAACTGTCTTCAATCTGAGCAGAACATATTGATCCCATTTGATTCTACAATACATCTGCTGCCATTACAGCTTTTACTGGGAGGAAGCTTCTCTATAAAGGGCAGCCTGCTGCCTGCCCAGCATTTATCAATACTTATCTTCAGGGAAAAGGAGCTCATTAGCAATGGGCTGTGTGGAAGGTCTGGGAACAGGGAAACTGCATAACAAATGACAACCCATAAATTAGAAAGTAAAACATGCTGGAGCAGTGGAGGACAAATTTGACATCACAGCAATGTCCCTGTTCATGCCTGGGAGTAAAGGAGGTCTGTGCTGCATCTGAAGTTTGTTTAACAGAGTAAACAGTAAGTACTTCTCTTGCATTTGTCTTGAAGAATTAGCAGTGTGGTTAGAAATTGCCCTTCTGGGAAAAGCTTTACATTTTATGTTCCACATCTTCTTGGGAATTGTTGGCACCTCTGTCTAAATCTTATCAGTAGGTTTTACCAGCTATCTTCTTCCTCACTCCAATTAGCATAGAAAGAGAAGAGCATTTGTTTTTTTCTTTGGGGGCTGAACAAGGTGAGAGGAGCAGCAGATACTGGATACATTACTGGAATTTTTAGACCCATAATTGCATGCAATATACCCTACAGCACAGCTTTTGTGTTCCTGGTGCTCTCCAGTCTCAGAGGTCCTCTACAACCAGGAGTATGGTAAGCAGAGATGTGTATTTTAAATGGTGAGAGTGGCTGTTCTAAGTTTGCAACAGAAACTTGCTCACTTCCTTAAGACAAGACCCAAGCTTTTCATACAAGGGTGTCAGTACTGCATTAGATGAAAGGTACACCCAGCTCTGTGGTGCCTCTGACAGCAGCCCTGGCAGCCAAGGAGAGGGTTCATCTGAACTGAAGATACACCTAAAGACAAGTGTCAGTGACACCCCCTCCAACATTTGTCCTCCAAACTTCCAGTCATAAGGGTATCCAGAGCTGGGGGCTTCACCTGCACCACAGGTTTTAACAGTCCCCAAAGGACTAATTCTCTAAATGTACTAGTTCCTTTTTTATCTGTTACACTTTCAAAAACACAGGCTCAAGGGTCATTCCTTCCTCCCCATCAGCTCACAGAGAAGAGAGAGGCAGTCAGACCATGCAGTCACTCGTCTCTCGCTGCTTGGCTGCACCTCTTTCGGAAATTTCTTATGATTGCTGAGGTGACACTGGAGAGAGGGGTAAGCAGGACTTCTGTTTTCATCATGTGTAAAAACAAACTTCCAACACCACCTAAGCAGTCTGGCAGTAAGTGGAATTGTATCCATTTTTGCATCCTGTGTGGCATATGGGTATGGTAGATGTGAAAACACTGGTGCTTCAGAACAGGGTTTGATCCATGAAAGAACAGATTCCTCACAGACTGGCTCTGCTACAAAAAATTAAGCGGAGTCTTTCTCTAAGAGATTAGAAGGTGTTGAAAACAAGTTTGCTGGTCTGTAAATTAGCTGTGCTGGATATGTTGGCATGTTTAAGATGTTGTTCAAGGAAAATAAAGTGCTACAATACAAGATAGACAAAGTAGATAATGAGGCCAGCAACAGGATTTCTAAGAATAGATTTGGGTGTCTGAAAACCAAAACAGGGGAAAGGGATGTTTGCTCTGCACAGTGGCCTGGGAGAGGACTGGGTGCTGGTTTCTTTGATCTCTGCCAGAGGAGCACCATGCAAAAAGCAATATATTCTGTAGGAGTTGGTGGCCCAGCATAGGGGGCCCTTCCACACCAATGGGAAGATCCCAGAGATTGGACTGTCTCAAAGGTGGCTCAAGGCTGGGAATTAACTCCCCCATCTGCTCACCACTTCTGCTCCCAGGGTGAAACATGGCTTTTCAACCTTGTCTTCTCTAACAATTGCCCATAAATTGTCAAAAAGCTGCCATGGGGCAGCCCATTACCTTTGGGACAGGGTGAGACTCTCCAGGGGCTGCTGTGATTCATGCATGGGTGGAAAGCTCCACAAAGAGACAAGTGAGCCTCATTCATGTGCTCTGATGTTCTATGAAACTGACTCTCCTTCTCACTGAACACAGCAGCTAGTTGTTCATTTCACATAGTAATTTCTCATTTCAGTCAAGTCAAACACTCACCTAGAACTAGCTCTGAAGTCCTTTTCTGAAAACATTTCTCTCAGACAAATTTAGCAACCGGATTACAATAACCAAAGTGAGAAGAAATTCTCAAAATCTGTTTTCTTTTGCACTCATGTCCCTCTGATATCAGCCTGCCTATTTTTCTCAAGTACTATAGCTACTGACTATTTTTTAATTTAAGGTTACTATTCTGACACCTCTTGAGTTGCATCTGAGAGTAAATATGCACAAATTTCTACTCTGAATCCTTTTTTTACTTCTAGTTTGCTGTTTCTCCTCTCTTTCCTCTGACCACACAATTGGGACCTAGTTCAGAAAGAATCTTCAGCATCTCTGGCTCATGGACCTCAGAGAAGCAGCTGTTTAAATTGCCCACATGGTTCCTGACTAGAGGCCAGATAAAATGCATGTTTAAGTCTTTCTAGGTCCGGCTGTTACAGTTAACAGAGGCACCGTGCAAAGCCTTAGCGAGGCAGCCTGTGGGAATAGGGACCACTCACCTCTGTTACGGTGCTAAAAGCACTGCGTTTCTAATCCTGATGTGCTTTAATGTTGCATAAACAGAGACCTCTCAGTGCCTGGAGAACAAGAGAAGTTTTGGTGCATACAGCAACTGCTCTACATTTACAGCCCCAATTCAGCTTGTTTAGATATCCACAAGTTGCATGCGAATAGGTTTGTTCCCATTCCCCTGCCGCATTCTTGTCCCTTCTGCCACTGAATGCTGCAGCAGTGGATGACAAACAACTCCCCACATTAAAGGCAAGCTAAAGGTCATTCTGTTGCTTCGTTCTGAAAGCACAGCTACTCCACTTCATCTGCTGCAAGAGAAGACACAGTCCTCTTCTCAAGGATTGTGAGCTGAATCTGAATTATTTAGATACAGAGGGTGAGAGGTGGGGGCATCATCTTGCAAATGCCTGGGGAACCAGATCCATCCCCTAAACCTGGAGCCCAGCTGCCCTGGTGCCAGCACAGTGATCCACAGGCACCAGTGCCAGGCCTGGGGATGGCAGAGATGTTTTTTAAATCTCAGGAATTACTTCAGGAGGAAGGTATGGAGGGAGTGTTCAAAATTCAGAAACATCGACTTTGATGTTGCATGCTTTTCCCCTGTCATTCAAACACATGTTTTTTTGTTTAAGGATGATTAATATATTTTTAATGTTTTTCCTAACTGAAGGGAAACCTGTGCTATATATTAAGTGAGTCTAGAAAAACACCCCAAAAGCTGAGCTGGCATAAGTGGGTAGCCTGTGTGTGATGTTTATTATGATTTTTCCTTAAGATCTTTGTCTTCTCATTTTTCACTGTTTCTTTTTGCATTTGTCACTGCCCTGTTTGAGGCATCGTGTCTTCACTCCCATATTACTCCAACCTCCCATATCAGTCAACCCAAAACACCCTCTGAGAAAGCTTTGGCAAGTACAAGAATGAGCCAAGCTCCAGGCAGAGCTTTGCAGAATTTACATAGCAGTAACTTACTGCCACTGCAGCTTGACTGGCCAAAAATCTGGGTTTGCTGGTGCAGGTTTCAGGGTGTCTGGATTAGGGAACAGTCTGGATGGTTCACACCTGGCTGTAGCAGACCCAAAGCTGCTGCTCTGGCAGGAGAAGAGGAGGTTTCCCGCAGCAAATCTGGTCCAGGGCTCATCTCCCCCTGCCTGTCTGAGCCCCTGTGCCAGGTAAGCCCTCACCTCCCCTCCACCTCCTGTGCATGGAAAGGTCATGTCAGGGTCTAACCCTGGGTTCAGGCAGGTACACCAAGTCCCACTGAAGGCAGGAGGGTTATTTGGTCTCCCATGATGACATTTTGCATTTTCAGATGAAGGTGATGCTTGGCACAAGAAAAAAACCCAGCAGAAGTTTGTCAGTAAACACGCAAAGTAAATCATTCTGGAGCTGGTGTCACACTTGTTAAGCACTGGAAGTGGGAGAGGTACCAGGTTTAGCAGCAATAGCTAGATCTGAGTTCAAGCTTTACACATCAGATGCAACAGCTGCTTAAATGCCCAGAAAAAAATGACTGCTCCACTGGCATGTGGCACAAGCTGTAACATTTATCAAAGAAATAAACAGTACTCAATGAGGTCCTCAAATCCATTCATTTCTATTCCTATCCTTTTCACCTTGCAGATAAGACAAAAAACCTCATTATATTTTACTTTCCTAAGTTTTATGGCTCTGACATATACTCAGAATGATTGCCTCTGCTGCTGTTAACTACCTGCCAGCACTCTTATTAGAGTTCATTTAGGAATAATCTATTACCAAAAAGGAAAGGTCCAAGTTTCAAGGATGGATTATTTAAATCACAGCATGCCATTCTGCAGCAACAGGAAGACAGCCAGTTCCCCCCACCAGCACCTTTCAGAGCTGCTCAGTGGGGGAAGAGGCAGCCCTTGGGAAGGTGGATTGAATTTCCAGATGGAAAACTAATGGCAGAAAACTCAGGTCACCGCAGCTCTGGACAAGTGCAAAAGAGCAATATTTCACTCTAGCATGAAGAGCTGCATAAAAAGAATATACATTCTGCACGCTCCCTTAAAAACTTTTTCCAGATAAATGGAATATTTAAGAAAACATGTGCCATGCAATTTTATTTGCATATGGAGCATTCTTATTTGCATTTATAAAATAGAAGTAAAAGTCAAGATACAAACGTAGGCAGAATACAAAGTACAAGGCTACTCTGTGGTAATAATGCAGATACCCATTTTTATTTTCTTTGATTTAAAAAAAAAACTACAAACTTAAATGTATACTTGAATGAAAATTTAACAAATATTATTTATATTACTATCCAAGTACCTTTAATGGTTCACTTAAAATATTTCTCATCTAGATTATGTTTTATAATGTATAAAAGTGTAAATATTTTTAGGAGGAAAAAAACTAACAAAAAAAAATCTATTGCAATAAGAGGGAAAAAAATCGAGTCATGTTGACTGACACACAAAAGGTAGTCTTTGTTAATGTTATATTCATTACCTTACAAAATGTTTTACAGGAAGTGTAGTAAATCCACCACAGATGTGATAAAGATTAAAACCTCTTTTAAAGCAAATCTTTCAATTTAAAATAACCTAAAAGGTATGTGCAACATTTCTCAGCAATTTTCCAAATAAATAGCTGATGAAACAAACTCAATATTAAACTGAAGCATTTCATAAATTCTATGTAAATACAGTCCTTTAAATCAGGATGAAAATCACAAACCCCCTATTTTTCCCTTCATCTCCTAGAGATATTAAAAAGCACTTAAAAGGTGATTTGGAATGGCAGCCCATTTGCTCCAGCACTGGGCTACCACCACGACACACAAACCCACTCACAGTGCAACACACTACAAGGAAAATATAAGTACTTCATTTCCCTTAGAGCACTAGTTAAATTTAGAAAAATTATTTTTTAAATATAAGTATCTAAATTAAGAGGAAACTATTTGATAAAATTAAGGAAGGAAATGTTACAATTTTTATCCATATTTCATTTTGTGATTTTAATAGACCATCTTTAGGTGGACCAGGATTAAATATTTGCATTCAGCACACCTGGAAATGCTCCAGCTGGGTCTTGTCAACCCAAACACCACAAATGGTTTGCAAAATTCTGATTACTAAATGCATATTAAAGCAGCATTAACATTTTCCCCTAAAGATTTATATAACAGTGCAGTGGAGTTAAATAAGGCTTTAAAAATAAAGAATCAAACCGGCCACTTCATCATGGTAATGTCGTATTTCATTCTTCTCCTATGAATGTCCCCACCCTGCAATATTTGATGAGGGTTTCTACAATTCTCCTGTACATTTAACAAACATTTTAAAGCAGTTAGTAAAGGAGTTTTAGATTTAGACCAGCAGTTTAGACCAACAACAGACAGAGAGAAGAAAACACACAGATATATTTTGCTTTGTAAGACATGGTATAACCTGACCAGTGTGTACCACTCCCACACACAAGAGTTACAGGAGAATACCAAAAAGCTGGAATGGTGCAGCTGAAGAGCAAAAACACCCTTGGGACTCAAACCTGCAAACATTTTTTTCCCATGATTAACTATTCTGCCATGAGGAACTTCATTTGAATCATTAAGAGTACTCAAAGTACCTAAGTTAAATACATACATAAGTATTTACAGGCTTGGACTTTGATGTGACCCAAGGAAACAGCAAAGAAACTTAGCCCCTATTATTTTTTTTTCCTCAACCTAGCTGATTCCCATCACTAACAGAAAGGATTTGCTCAGGAAAAAAAGACCAGTCATTGGGTGGAAGCTTTCCCTGGGGTCACAAAATTTTAAATCAGATTTTTAATTTGAAGAAAAAACTATCTCTCTTCCAACAAAAGCAGCATAAAGAGAACACATGTGCGGATTGGAACCCATAAAACAACCATATATAACATTAAATATTTGCTTATCTTCTTATGTTAGCTTGGCAAGTATTAAATTTGCTACTCATGACTACTGCTGACATTCCAAGCTCATGCCAAGAAATGTATTTACTACCACACACTGCCATCTTTTATAGAACATAACATATGTATGTTTATATGCGTATACATATATGCATACACAGTCAAAAAAGAGCAGTGTCATAAACAATAAATCAAGCAAAAGTAATATTTAACCCACACACCCCAAACTTGCTAATAAACACATGCAAAGTATAGACAAAACCTATGCTAGACTTTCATCATGATATAATTGCTATTTCAGATCAAACTGAGAAAATTAACATGCCAGCCAAACTAACATGAAGTAGGCTAATTTGGCCAAAACATTCCATTTCTCACTTTCATTCTGCAATAAAAATATTACTGAAAAATTCCAATTATGTAAATAAGGCAAGAATAAATAAAGTGTTAAAAATATAAATCGGTTCCAATAGAAGAGGAACACACCAGGGCATGAACTCTGCTTCTCAGTCAGGGTAATTCTCTGCTGAGAAAAAGAGTGCACAGATCAGGGGATGCCAAAAAGAGCACAGTGCCCCAAATCCCACATGGTGTGTTACAAGGAAGAGCATCCTTTCTTTTCTTAAAATAAAGCAGTGCAGTAAATATCTAAACCTAAATGCTCAAGATTTTTTCCCCATGGATGACATACATAATTTGATACGTTATATCATACATTTCCTTTAAATTCCAGTATTTGAATTAAGTCAGTTGTAATTAGCTATTTCTCCACAGGAGCTCAAACAGACATCAGACCTTTCACTCATCTACGACTGTGCTACTTTCTAAAAGCATTTACCAAGAACCAAGCATGCTTCCAAAAATCTCTCTGATGCCCCATGTCTCCAAAAGAACAGGGCACCAGCCTAAGCGGTGCCCAGGGCACGACAGCCGTGGCATGGACTCGGGCAGAGCCCAGGCCCTGGCAGATATTTGCATTCTCTGCTGCTCAGGACGTGAGATGTGGTCAGTGCTGAGCTCAAGAGCCAGGATTTACCTTTCACTTCTGCATCAGGGCTTGAGAGGGCTCTGTATCCAGATGTCCTCTTACAACACCCGTGGACCCCTGTCCTCGTTTTGTTCCATGAAAAAGCACACCTGCTTGAGTAAAGGGGTTCTCACCTGCTGAAACACTCCCTGGAGTCACTGGGAGGGACACTTGGTATAGTTTAGAGAAGCTAAACCAAGCCCCAAAGCAGTCATGAGCAGAGAGTGCCATTTCTACACCATTTGTGCACCCGTGTATTGACTGGGCTCTTTCCCAGCTGTGTCTGAGCCTGGAGCCCAGCAAGAGCTGCAGTGACCTGTAGGGCTCACACCATGGAAACCAGTATGGTCCTCATGTCACAAATGTCTCTGGCCAATATCAAATGCTTATGTAGTCCAAGACCACATCAATTCTACAAATTAATGTAAAGTTCAGCATAAAAGAGAAAATCAAAACATTTGTGTCAACACACAAAATTCCAGAGTGTACCCTCAGGATTTCCTCTAATGAGATAGAGCAAAATGCCCATAAAATGCGGACAGCTGGTAATAACATCATGGCAAAGAAGCCTCTATGGATTGCTTAGAAGCTCAAGTACATTTCAATTTAAAAATGCTTAAGCAAACTACATAAATTGAGTACAAATCATATTTCCTTCTAAATAAGAAAGACTGCTTACAGGGAGACTGGAATATTCAGTTTTAGAATTTATTTGCATAAGAAAGACACATTCTAAATTTTGTAATATACAGTGTTAATAGTATACATTTAAATAAGCCTTTATAATTTCTCATCCTGCTCCTTTAAGTGTTTCTTAAATCAGTAGAAAGAGAGACCTTGATGCTAGAGGTCCTGAGGAAGCACTGCACCCCATTCCTCCTGTGAGGGCTGTGCAAAGCTCAGGGCTCCCCTCAGGGTACCCATGGAGCAGGGATGCTCCCTGGCCTGCTGGGAGCTGGAGGCTCTTGTTCTGGCACAGCTGTCCCTGAAGCACACACTCTGTCTTCTTCTTCATGTGAAGGTCTCAGAATCTGCCCTAATTTAAATTTAAGTTGGAAAAAATCACAATTACCATTTTAATAATACAGTAAAGCCAGATCTAGACAAGCAAACTGTGGGTTCCTGTCTGCCTTTCCAGATACAAGCTAGCTACAATTTCAGAAACAAAGTGGACAAAAAGCTCTCATGCTGACACCAAAGTGCTGTCAATGAAGTAAACAGTAACTTCTGTAGTAGGAATTTCAAAACTCAGCATTTCAGCATAGTGTTCATAAAAAGCATCCATCTATCTAATAAGAAAGACACATTGTGAATTTTTTTTAAAATTTGAAATATTTTCTCAGCTCCTGAGAGGTATTAGGAGTGCATTTGTGATGTTCCTCTGGCATAAAGTCAACCAGGAGATAGCTTAATCAGTCATTGGGGAAGCTTTAACCCATGTTTTGGGGTTCTTGGGTTCTCCAGAGACATCAAAACATCTCTCAGGCTCCACTGGTCTTTGCAGCAGGATAAATAGCAGAGGGAAAGGAATATACTCCATCCCTGAAGTCCTGAGTGTTCCCAGAGTGACCCCACAGGGCTGATTGCAGGTGAGCAGAGGGACACAGCAGAGGCAGCAGGAGTGGCTGGGCCACCCACCCCCATCCCCTGCCCTGAAAGGAGCTGGTAGCAAGCTGGGGTCAGTCTCTTCTCCCCAGTGACAAGAAATAGGATGAGACAAAACAGCCTCAAGTTGGAAATAGCCCAGGGGATGTTTAATCCCCTAATCTGATATTTCTAATTGGAAAATTTCTTCCCCAAAAGGCTTTTCAAGCACTGGAACTGGCTGCCCAGGCTCCACCAGCAGTGATGGAGTTGCTATCCCTGGAGAGATCCAAAAGATGTGTAGATGTGGCACACAGGGACATGGTCTAGCGGTGGCCTGGGCAGTGCTGGCTTGCACTTGATGATATTAAAGGTCTTTTCCCACCTAAGTGATTCTGTGAGACCCTGAGCACGGTGCCATATGGCCTGGAATGTCCCTTTGGCCAGTTGGGACCAGCTGTCCCTGCTGTGTCCCCACCCAGCTTCTCTTGGCCCAGTCTGTGCCTTGTCACAGCAGGCGAAACTGAACAGCCCTTGACTGCTACAAACACTGCTCAGAAACAACTGCAAACATCAGTGTGGTATCAGCACTATTCTTATCCTAAATCCAAAACACAGCACTGCACCAGGAACAAAATTGATTCAATCCCAGCTGAAACCAGGACAAGAGGAATCCCTGCCCATGCAGAGAGTTTCTTCCCTGCACTGTGTCTGCCAGTAATGGGTACCAGAGCAGCAGGAGGAGACGTGTGGAGCTATAGCAAGCAGCTATGGAGCAATCTTCTTGTAAGAACAAATTCTTCTTGTAGGAACAAATGCAATCCTAGGATCTGAATGTTTGCACTTGCATGTGTTCTGAGCATTTAAGAACATTTGGCTATATTTTAATATATGTAATAATTTAATTGTAATAGCTGTCCATGGGGTGTGTTTTCTGTATAAAGAAGATAGGTCTGGTCATTTGGGAGATTTAGTTAACAATTTCCTGGAAATTATTACTTGAAAACTGACTGAGTTACTGAGTGTGCAGATGACTGTCACCTGCAGGGCTGAGAAAGGGTCACCAAAATCATTTATGAGACTTAAAAAAAAGAAGAGACTGCCTCTCCTCAATTTCAAGCAGATGAATGACATATGTGAGTGTGCCCTTAAACAAATAAACAAAACAAAAACAAAATAAAAAAAGGTTTTCTGATTAAATAATGAGCTATTGCCTGGAACAGCAAAAACACATAAACAAATACATAAACAAAGACTGTGAGAGCTAAAATGAGGAGAGAAGACTCTTTCAGTAAAGAGCAGGATCCTCTCCAGAGCACGAGCAGTGAGCAGTAAGCCACGTCATCAGTATGGTTGGCACAAGCTACTACTGAGGACATTAGTTACTAAAATGTGCTGACTTTTTTTAGCACTGACCCAAGTTCCTTCCATTTCCTGGAGTCCACCCCTCCTTTTTTTTTTTTTTTTTTTTTTAAATTGTGGGTTTGTTTTGGGATTTTTTTAAGTAGCAACACAAAGAGTTGGAACAGGTTGATACGGTGATGACATCACGTTTTGATCTCTTACTTCAAACAAAAGATGCACACCCAGCTATCAAAATAAAGTGAGCTTTGTTTAACACTACTTGCCTGACTTTCCCTCGCCTTTTACACTGCACAGTCATACAGAACTGAGCCAACAGGATATAAAATGTTACCCAACCAGAACTGTCCACAATGCTGACATTTGATACCCATATTGCCTCTGCTTGTTTCTGAAGTCATTTTAGAAATGTCCTTTCTACCTTATTCTTCTCTGTAACTTTTAAGTAATTTTAAAAGAGAATAACAGGCGCCCATCTAACTCACACTGTCAGACTGGCAAAGTCATTTTTCTAGGACAGCTTCCCTTCCTCTTTGTAAAAGGACAGCAGGCTATGGCAGGTCCTAAAGCAGGGGACTGATTTGCAGAAATGTTATGTGTGACGAGAAAACCTTTCTCTGTTAAGCAAGAACAGCTGCAGCTGCTACAGAGGTATCATCATTATGTGCAGTATTCTTTTAAAAGGCTTAGTTATGATATCAATGTACAACTAGGAGCTTCCACACCATCTGTATTTTAACATTGCCCAACCAGAAGGATGTCAATGTATATATATTATTCATAGGGATTCCAAACTTTTAGATATCTCAATCTGGGAAAACAAACAACGTTCCCCTTCTCCCTCCCTCCAAGCTTCCCATTTCCTATTCCTGCAAGGCAATAAAAATACTTGCAAAAGTTTTTGGACACTCTCCTATCTTTTCTCCTGTTTGAGGAGAGAAATAAATGTTCCTCAGATTCCTTATAACAGAGAGGTTTAAAATAGTTTCTAAAAGATTTTATAGCATCTTAAAATATTCTCTTTTATCTTTTATATTTTTCTTACAGTGTCTGTAGATTATGGGCTGAGTTTAAAAAACCCCTGGGTGCTACTTTTGGATTTGAGAGTATGCATATGGTGCACATATTTCCAACTAAGTGATGACTTCCATGAGACGTAGTACTACATGTGGGTGGGATGCTGGCAAGTAACAGATTTTAATGTACAATTCAAATAAGGGCATGAAAATCCAAGTTCTGCAATAAAAGAAACATGTCAAAATTCAATGGGAGAAATTTAAAGTTATTTATTCTGAGCCTTCAAAAGAGCTGGGAATTTTGGTTCTGTCCTGAGGCTGCACAAAATGGCTACATGGAAAATCTGTCTCCAACCAAATGTGCCCAGGACTGCAGGCATCAGGCTGGTTTTGTGATGTCATCTAGAGTATTGTTTCACAGAAAATATGGAATTGATTGCATTTTGCTAAGTGAAGTGGAAACAAAGCGTTTTCTCATTCTCAGATGTAATCACTTCAAAATTAGGGCTAATTCATCTTTGTGCCCTCAACAGGACCCTCTGTACCTGTCAGTGCCTCCTGCAGCCTCTGAGGAGGTGTGCTGATATCACTGTAGCCCTGGCCACGGCAGGATGGGGATGGTGTGGTCCTTCGAGCCAGAGTACCAACACTACCCAAATTCTTTGCCCAAGGCAGTAACATAATTAGGGATGGCTCTGATCATTAGTGCTGGAGAAGCAGTTATATTGTTTAGCAATTTATCCAGTACAAGCAACAGGCTCAGCTCTGTACAGCACATAGCTCACATTTATTTCCTTCCCCAAGGAAAGTATAGATTGACCACACCATGAAATGTACTGTGACTGGGACATTGTGTCCCAAAATTTTTGAAACATGCTCTGGTCTTTGTTGGGTAGACACTGTTACTGAATTGTGTTGTAGCTCTACATTAATAAAATATTTTTAGGTCTTTAAGAGTGCTGACAGACTAGTACATAACAGATAACCACTAGATTCTTGAAAGCTTAGCATCAAGTTTGTACAGATCCAAGGCAAAAATCTTAGAGGAAGTATTTATTATAAAGACAGTTCCTGAAGAAAGAAAAGTAAGGTCTGTTTACTACAAAAATGGGAAGATGTTCTTGCAAACGGAGGGGGTGGGTGGTGACAGCACAAGGCATAGGAACGTAAGTGGGAGAAGGATGAAGAATTTGGGGGATGTGGTATCACAAAAGAGCGAGAGGTTATGTAAAACTAATGAGACATGCAGAGCCCTAAAACCACATGCTATTACCCAGGGATCAAATCCCACAAACATCCCATGCAATTTAAGAAAATCATTTTTTCTCATCACATCTAAGACATACAGGGTAGTAGGAAAATAGTGTCTCCTTTTTTTTTATGCTTGGCACACCATCAAAGTCTCCCATGAAGTCAAAGAAAAGCACCTCCACCCTAAACTGAGGCTTCTACCCAGGGAAAGAAAATATGTTCCCTTCACTGGCTATTTCTACCAAAGAAAGCAGAAACCAGGTGGGAGACACACAGAGCCATCAGCTCTTCCCATTCCACCTTAATTAAGCTGGAATTCAGCCAGGACATTACTCTTGCAACAACGCTATCGAAGCCTGAGGTGATCCAGTCCAGCCCCTACACAAAGATGACGCTTTTGGAAGCCCACCACTTCCTCAAGCTCTCATTTGCCCCAGACTCAGAAGGGCTGTGTCTCCCAGTAGCCCACTGGGCCGGGGCTTTGGTGGCTCCCAGCGATCGGTGGAGGCCTGGCCTCGCCCTCGCCTGGGAGCTGGCGGCTCCCAGGCCAACAGGGAATGGCTGCAGACTTGAAAGACACGCTGCTTAAAAGGCTCTCTCATGTTTCAGCTGACCATGTGTTTTCTCTTAGTACCCTGTGAGTTCAAATACCTCTGTATAACAGAAGTCAGACTGAAAAGGCATTGTGCATAAAATAATTCTTATCCGCGCTGGTACGAGCCTTTGTGCTCTTTAAAAGCATATACAAGTAGGCAGGGTCCTATTCACACTGCTTGCTCCATAGATTGTATCTTGTTCAAATTCAGTGATAAAAAAAAAAAAGGGTTGCAAAGGTTTTCTTTTAAACCTGATCTGTAGCAGCAGAGAAATATTTAACAACATCCACATCATTCAGAGGTAACTATCTTTTGAGAAAGACCAGATTTCTCTCTCTTCCCCTGAAACACTGCCAACTTGAGTGCATTTGCCAAGAGCAAGACCAGGCTCAAGGGAATGACAGAGTTTGCAACAGCATCTGACCAGGTCCTAAAGCCAACCCCAACCCACAGGTGATTGATTAAAAAAAAGAAAAAAAAAAGAAAAAAAAAAGAAAAAAAAAAAGAAGAAAAAAAAAAGAAGTAGTAGTCCTAAAGTATTTCAGTAGAATTGAAGGATGCCAATGATGCAAATGTAACAGTGACAAGAAATCAGAAGCCAACAAGGTGTGTGGTGAACACATCCCAATTCAGAGAAAGTATTTTTTTTTTATCTCTGATTTGTATTACTTATTTAATGGTACTGGGTTTACAATTTATTCAATTCGCTCAGATTACCAATAAATGAATAATCACTGAAGTAAAACTTCCACACAGTGAGTCATCACTGTAGCAAAATAAGCTGGTATTGATTCAGCTCAGAAACCAGGACTTCTTGTAGATAACAGATTAAGAAAGGATTTGGATTAAATTGAGAGGCTCAGATGTTACTATGCTCTCTACAAAGCTAGTCATTGTCCACAGGAAAAAACTTCTGCAGCACTCCTCAAAGTCTTTGTATTTATGCTGAAACCTCTGGCATTTTCTCACAGACATCATTTAGGACAATGTGGTGGACTCTGCATATTTGACCTCATCATTTACCTACCACACTAAACCAGTTGCTCACTCATTGGCATGGGAGCCAGGGAGAGGTGTCTTCACTGATCTTTAAGGTACTAACACATGGAAAATTGCAATCTTCTGGTGAAGACTTTCCAGCTTTACAGATCCATAGTCTAAAATGAACTGCAGACTCACACTTTCCCCCAGGCACCCTCAGTCCAGGGTGGTGCAGCAGGTTTGCTTTCAAGACTCAGGAGGCTTATGGAGCAGAGCCTCACTGTACAGCACTGTCCTTGCTCCACGTCCTCCCCCTTGCAGCCCTGGGGTGCCTTTGCCACTGCCATGTACTCTCTTTTTTTTCTATTAAGAGCAAAACATAATACAAACAGGACTGCTGACAGTGCCCATAGACTCCAGACTCCTGGAGACCCATGCTTAGATTAATTTCAGCCATTAGGGATTTAGCCAGTCATCCACACAGGTTTGAAAAAACTTCTCTCCAGCCTCTCTCCTGCTTAGTAGCCAATGTCCAAGAGCCAGAGAGGACAAGGATGTGTTTTGAAGCAGCAAAAATAATAATCTGTTAGGCTACCAGGTCTTTTCCCCAAACCAGGTCAGTAGGGCTGGGGGAGCTTCACCTTCTGCAGCGTGGGGCATTGGGCTGCTGAGCCACCTGAGGAAACCACATGCAGCAGCTCACAGCTGCCAAAGCCTTGGGGAGGGCAGCACAGGGGAGATCCTATTCTCTGTGTGCAGTTTAATTTCCCAGTTTCTCCAGCACCTCACTGCTACAGTCATGTCATTCTGACCCCATCCCCTGGGCTGTGCTGGGGACTTCCCTTAACAGTCTGAGGAACTCAGTCTGTGTGACCTGATGCTCTCCTATGGAGTTTTGGAAACTCTGAATTCTTGTAAAATCCACATTAACATCCTATTGTCATGAAAATTTTTATCATTAAAGAAAATTCCAGTGTCATGAAAGCATTTATAATAATCATTTCCATGTTTTACGGAGGCATTTTTCATTTGATAAAAATCAACCTGCCTACTTTGTTAAGTAAAATGCTCCCAAGCAAGGCAAACCTAACTCAAGAACAGCAAAGATGACTAGAGTTTGTATTGCTTGTATTTGAGCCAGAAACAATTAGTTGTGAGATGGTTATTAATGAGTACCTTTAATACTCTGACTCAGCCTTCTGTGTGTTTCTTTCCCTTATACTGCACTTTATACCATCCATCCTCTCTGCTCTCCCAGAAACCTGAGACTGGCAGCCTTTAAGAAGCACGTTAGCTGGAAGAGTTAGAGGTATATTCCAGATCACATGTATTAAATTCCCTCAGCCTGCTGACCCCTTCTATTCCCAGGGAAAAAAAGCAGACTGCATCACTGGGCAGGACTTCAAAACGATTAGGGACAAGGATCAGACACCACTGCACCAGCATCTAATTTCTTTCCTCAAAGAAAGTCTATAAGACATGCTTCAGTTCTCCTTCGCAGCTTTTCTAGAGCACAACATGTTCTGTGTTGCTATGGGTTATGAACACGAGTTACGGAAATTAAATAAGTACCTAATCCAAGCACCACTCAGTTAATTAATGCTGGGCTGTTAACAGGTCTATAACTGCGTGTGTTTCATGAGAATTAACAAGATTTGTTTGCATTAGCATGGTCTTACATCTCCCAGGTGACAGCAGGAACCATGAAATGGGGATTTATGCTCTGGCCTGACCACTGGCAGCAGAGGGGCTGGGCAGGGACACCGGCACTGGTGCCAGGGGGCTCTGGTTGTCACCCATCACCTCCAGCAGCCGCTCAGGAAGGGCACAGCTTGAGCCCGCTGCTGCAGCCGACTGCACCTCCTGGGGGAACTGCTGATGGCTTGGCACACACAGAGGGGAGATGACCCTCTGGCCTCCTAATTAAATGGACTAGAACTGAACTTGCAACAAAAATAAACACAGCAAGTACACAAATCAGCAACACTTGCGTGACTTTATGAAGACAAAAATCAAATTACTTCAAGATGATCTTTACAATTACGTTAGCAAGTTCAATAGAGCATCGAGGTTGACAGCTGTAGCTTTGTGTGGTGAGGAGCCGCAGAAGGAGGTGACAGAGCTTCTCTTCAGCAGGGCCAGGCTGAGCCCCTCTTCCCTCCCATTCTTCAGCCATTACTCACCAGTGCCATGAAGATTTTCACTGCACACTATTGGGAAGAAAGACAGAACTGGAGCTCTGCTTTGTGTCTGGCACTGGTTAGGCGAGACTTCTATGACTTTCAGTTCATGATTCCCTCCAGTTGTCCTTCCTTCCTTCCATTGTTCCTCTCCCCAACTTTGCAAACTCCTCCAAATACAAGGTTTACAGCCTTGACTACTCACGTGATGTGGACTACACAAGGATTAGCCAAATGACACGGGCCATGGGGCAGATTTCTCTAGATCTAAGATGAGGTCCACATATTACTCTAGTTTGCTCATTTGCAAACATCTGTAGCAGAACACAGTGATCTTCCACTAAAAAAAAAAACAAACCCACACAAATGGAGCCAGTTCCATTTGTTTTCCATATATGGGAAGAACGCTCTCTAAACAAATTTAATTCTTGTCTCCAAGTGGAATTGAAGATGCTTTTCAGATAAGAAGTGGTAAAATAAAATCGCAAGAGATCACAGAAGATGATGTTGTTATTCCCTTCCTGCAGCATTCATCTAATTTTATGTTTCGCATTGGGGCAGTTTGGCCTTCTCTAAGACCAGAAAGACAGCAGACAAACAGCAGTTGAGCGGTGGTTAGACTGCACTCATGTAACCCAGCAATCATAACTCAAGGGAGAAAATGATTTCCTGTCAGAAATATAGACTGAAACTGCCAAGAAAATCTCTCCAAAGCTACAAACTTATCACCATTCACCCATTAGACTTGTGATGAAGACAAAAAACAAAATTGCACCACTTAGTAAACCATGGATGGAATAGCACGCAGAGAGAAAGAAAAGAAGACATAGCCATGAAGTTAGCTTGAGTTCTAGTAAATACTTTCTTCTGAAATCACATTTCTAAAAAAATCAGAGAAGTAGGTAAAAATACAGTTGCATTTACAGCCTACCCACTGTGACATTTTTTCCAGACAACTGGCAAGATTTCGCTTTAGCTACAAAGCCATGTCTTAACAATCTTGTGGATTCACTCATCTCTCTGCCCCTGGTGCCAGAACATTCATGTGTGATGAGGCCTTGGGTTGGCTTTAGGACATGATGCACATGGTGAGCAACCCAGGGAACACAACCTGGGAGCAACTGCCTGCCTAAGGGTTCAAACCTCCCCAGCTGCACTCCAGCTTTCGTCAGGTTTATACCGCGATTAAAATTTTTTCAAAATGAAATAACCAAGAAAAGAAAGTTTGAGAGGTGACATCCTCTGGGCTTTTTCAGGAGTATTTGCCCAATGATAGCAAATTTCTCTCCCTATGAAAGACTGTTCTGCTTCTTTGGTACCAACTGTGGGAAAAGGGAAAAAAGCCTTCACAGTGTGATTTCCTGATTAAGCTACTCATAACCTGTAACCTTCTTGGTCTGTTCTAATCTATTTTGTTCTATTGTGTTTTTCTTTTTGCAGTCTCATCTGCTGAGCCCAAAGGAGATCTAATTTATAACTGGATGGCTGGTTCATAGCCCCATTATCAAAGATTTTCAGATGTGAAACCCTTGTCCATTTTTTTCACACTGGCATCCATAGCAGATAAAACGTCATTATTAATGCATTATCCAATGTATTATTTCAATGTCCCAGAGAAAAACAGACTGGAAATTCAATTATCTATTGCCACAAGTCACTTTGTTACACCATGAAAACAAAACACAAAGCAGACTGATTTTTTTTTTCCCATAGATCTCCAGAACACAAAACTTATCATGAAATGGGAAACACAGTAAGAGCTGAATCTAACTATAAATTCTGACATATATCCACTTATAATGATTAATGACTAAGAAAAAGAAAAGAGAGGCTGCGTGCACAAATACCAGCCTGAACTGACATTAAGACATACAGCTATTTTAAATATTTTCCCTTCTAATTACCTATATCTTACTACTGCAAAATATTCACCATACAAAACCCCATTGGCTCTCCTGCCTCTCTCAAAAGCAGCAGGCAGTCAAATAAGCTCTGAAAAGCCAATTCAAATGCCACAAAGTAAAACAGCTCTGCTGTTTCTTCCATAGAAAATCCAAATAAAGCTCATTTACTTCTCTTGGGAGTATAAGACAAAGGTATTAACACCACAGCAGAGTTTTTCTATAGCAATATATGAACAAAGAGACTGAATGCCCCAACCTGCAGTCACTACTACAGCCTCCATTATATTTGCTTATATTTCAGTGAGAGCTCAAGGAAAGGGCTGTGGCCACACTAACTCAGCCTGTTCACCATTTCAAGAGTGATGTCCAAAAGACATGAAGAAGACAGAGCTCAAGAGTGCACCAGTAAATAGCACTCAGAATATGTCACTTTGTTTACCGCTTTCCAAGGACCAAGATTATTTTCCTGGGCAGAATGGCTGAATTTAAGACAGCTTTACAGGCAAGGCATGGTGTTTCACATCCTACAGGACCAAGACAGCAGCTCACACAGACCAAAGTCACAGAGCACACAGTTTCAGGGACTGTGTAGGGTGTTTTTGAGGCCTGAGAAGCAAGGTACAGGTCACACCATGGGTCCCAGCAAGGCCACATCTGGCATAAAGCAGGTGCCTACTGACAGAAAACAAACCCCATCTCTTAGTGCCACTGAGACACAACATTAAACAGCATGTTTTGGGATATCAAGGTGCTCTCTTTGCTGTCCATGACCATACAAAATGGAAATAGTATCATTTGTCACTGGTTCCATGCCACGTAGCACATCTGGAATCAGGGTGTTGGCTGTGTTTGTGTTATGCTCTCAGCAGGAGACAATTTGCTGGTAGAGATCATGTCAGCACTGCTGGAGATGAAAACATCTAAAATAGTGTCCATGACTGGCAACTTTTATTTTGCAACATATGTCAAACTCCTGCCTGTGACGTGGCACAACTAGCTATCCTATGATGTAAGGGCTACAGCACATATTTTAACATACAATGCAATTGTCTGGGAGAAGTTAATGCGACTCCCCACTGCGAGACACATTTCATGACAACCAAGTCCTGAAAAGTGCCCTTGCTCACTTAAAACTGAGCTGAAAGGGCTTCTCACAAGGCAGGACACACTGGGCAGAAATTTCCAGAAGAGAACTGTAAATGGAAAACCTTTAAGCAAACACCAATATTAACCAAACTGGATGCAGAATTACTAGCATGGGTTGGGCCTCCTCAGAGTAATGAAGCAATTCCCTTAGAAATGCCTCTATATGTTCAGAGCCTGCTCTTAAAGCAGATTAACCATGTTGTCATCTTATGTGAATACCAATCTTTGCTTGGGAAAATGAATTAAGACCACACCAAAATGACTCCAGTGAAGGGCTCTCAACAGCACTCATAACCTCAGGGATGCTGCTGTACCCACAAAAGGAACCAACAAAATGCAGACTGGTTTCCCAAGGCTGTTTTACTGCAAAGCAAAAACACAGTTTATGAAATCAAAACACACCAAGGAAATACTTCCATCAGGCCCCAGTGTGGTGATACAGTTCCTCAAGGAAAGAAAGGCATTCTTCATCCCTTCCAACATGGAGCTTAGGAAAAATTCACATGTGATGTGAGTCATCTTCCCATTCAGACATGAATTCAGTTTATCCTTGCTGGAAGGATGATCTAACCCTTACCTTCTCCAGACTTTCTCAACAGGGGATCGAGGCACAGGGTAGAGAGGAGCTCAGTGACAGAGGTGAAAAGAGGAAGGAAAAACATACACAAACACACAGAAAAGCGATAATTCTGGAGCTTTCCGCCAGGAAGCCCTGTGCCACTGCACAGCAACAAAAATAACCCAGGGGTTCCCTCTCTGCTCCAGCTCCCTGTGAGGAGCCACTTTAAAGCTTTTAGAACATTTGCAGAGTTTGAAAGAAATGTTTTTTGTTTAACTTCAGCTACTTCAGAAATGCCTGGGGCCTGAAGAAACATATTTTTGGATTGCTCCTAAAGAACAGGCTGAACTTTGAAGTCTGGGGAATTTTTTTCAGATCAAATGTTAAATTAATAAACACCAACATGACAAATCAGTCTGAGAACTGGGGAAAAAATTTAACAATAACTTAAAAATTTTCTTGGATTAATTAATTGTGGCATATTGTTACTTACTCTAATATGTTGATGGGTCTGGCGCTTCAAGTCCTGTAAGCCACGCTGCAGATATGTTTTTGTATTCTAACTAAGCACTTTTGATATTATTGACTATTTATCCCTACAATATAATAGGCATATCATGACCAGCGTCAGCCTGGTTAAGAATGAGATCATGGATGGTTTACTTATGGATGGTTTAAGAAATGCACACAACAATTCAAAGCAGCTGTAATCTAAAAGACTTTGTACACAGTTTATTTGTAACAGAAATCTCATCAGTGCCACTGAATTTACCTTGCACTTTCTTGTTGATTGTGGTGTCCCACATGACTTATTTTCCTTTCACTCTATTGCAAGGAATGGCTGGATAAGGAGCCCTTGAGTCCCTGGGAAGCCATGGGTCAGTCGGCTGCAAGCCACACACCAACTATTAATTACAGCTATGTGGTCAGAGCCCTCTGCTAACACTGCAAATAGGAACAGGATTGTGCCAGCATTGCCACATCCCACATTTTTGTATTCTTGCCTCAATTTTCCTCACCCTATTTTGAGAAGGAAAACCATGATTCATTGTTAATAGGTGCCTTAGTAAATAAAAAGTGATAATGTAAAACAACCTCCCTCTCTGAACACTGGTAAACAACAGTTTGCTCACTCTTATAGTTCCTTACCATCCCAGACAACTATAGAGGGGGAACTACCCAATATTCTTTCCTGTAGATTTTAGGGACACTTTTTTCAGGAATCTGAGGACTCTGATTCGTCAGCGGTCCAGAAGTGTACCTGCGGCGACCACTGAAGCATTCAAGAATTCTCATTAACACAGGCCAGGTTAATTGCACCAGGATATTCCTTCCATGGGATGGAGCTGAGAGAGGAGAGCTCCTACTGATTTTCTCCCTGTGGTCTCCTAGAGCAGAATCACCTCCTTGGCAAACACGATCCTGGTGGAGGGCCAGGTCCTGAGCCTGCACTGATGGACAGGGTGCTTTGATTAACACCACAAGCTCCTGACCCAGAACATCAGCGCCCTGAGGAGGATTCCAGCAAACATCTGTTACCATTAAAGATCACTGGTTGAGATCTACACCCCGAGAGGGCCAGGGCTGAGGGACTGCATAGTTCCTCTCTGAGGCTGAAACAGCACACAGTGCTGTTAGTGGAGCAACATTTAAGGAAATCGGCATCAGAATAAGGAATGAGGAATGTGAAGTTATTCATTTAGTGGTTTCTCTAATGCTTCTCCATTTAATATTTGCAAATTTAATATTTACACATGCAACTCTTACAAAAATTATGTTACAAGGAACAGCTTCTGTATTTCTTATAATAAACAACTAACCAAAAATACATGGTATGTATAGCAGGGGGTTACAGCTGGGATCCTATATTACTTCTTAGAGTCACTTATCTAAGATCTAATATCTATAAAAAGCCTCTCTGTTTGCTATTTACACAGGTGTCCTGGAGCATTATACAATCATGTAGCAGATCAACATAGCCTTAGGATCTCAAAGTATAATAAAAGTACATTAGGATCGTGACGTAGAGGGAAATTTGACCATTTGACACTGGTCTTTTATTCCTTCCAGAAGTTCACCTGGGCATGGAGGATGGATGTCTTTAGTTCTTCATGAGAATAAGAAAAAGAAAACATATCTTTTTCTAATCTTGCTTGCCTAGATTTTTAAAATGTACAGTCAAACTGGCTCCTCACATAAATGTTTAAATTTTGCCACTCTTTTTTACGCTGTGTGGTTCCACTAAACTTGGCAACAGATCTCCTACAGTAAGGTCCACAAGCCAGGGGTCTGGCAAGATCTCTACTTTCAAGAGTCAGACTTTAAAAAAGTAATGTTGTAGTAAGTTAAAGTATTCAAAATATACACAACCAAGGAGGACAAGAACAAGACATGAGAGATGACAGAGTCTACACAAGGCATAGATGTTTCCACATATTCCCTAACCACAGGGAGGATCAGAAAATATATTCAAATTCAAGCAGATTCTATGATAAAAATGCCCTCCAGGAAAGGCATATATCATCCCCTAAAAAAAAATATAATATGAAAAAAAAAGAATGTGATGTATTATCCATAAAATCCTCCACAATGACTAATCTATCATTTCAGTCAGCCAAATCCTGAAGACAAGGTTTGAATCCTAACAAGGTAACAACAAAATCCACTAGAATGTAGGAACAAGGAACATATTCAGTTCCTATTACATCTGGCTTCATTAGAACTTATTCTGCTTTTAATCTGCTGTAATAAAGTCCTTACGTCTGAGCAAAGATCTTAGACTTTGACATGCTCATATAGAAATATATATTGCATGCAAATGACATGGCAAAGGCAACACGAGCACATCAGACCTTGTACTTACCATGAATGAATTATGTCCTCCATTCATGAAGTCCTACTGTCATTCTTTTCCAAAGCATCTGCTCTGCAGGATCAACACTGGCTCTTTACAAGAGACAACATCAGGAGGAAAAAACTCCCATCTCCCATTCCCTAGCTTGTGTACAGCTGCTGCTTATGCCAAGACATTGCACCCTCACCCAGTGTTTTTATCAGCTCTTCAGATTCCCATATATATTGGAAGAATGTAGCAAAAAAAAAAAAAAATAAAAATCCATATATATATATGTGTATGTGTATATATATATATATATATATATATATATATATATAATTCAGGGTAAATTGTCACATTTTTACAAACTTTTTAGAAAATCTTCTCACCTATTTGCAAGTACAAGCATGTCACGATGCTTACTGAGGACTGCCAAAGGTCACAAGGAACAATCATTCCATAAAATGCATATAACTACCAAGGAATTGCTCCCAGACCCCTGTCATTGGATTTTGCCTACTTGCACATAAATCAATTGGCACTGTGGCTTAAAATGGACAAACTGTCCTTGACACTAGCAACCATTTGCCTGCTTGACAGCTACAGCAACACTAACTCTTAAAGCATTTGCTGTATCTTGCACTGCTACTTTTCTCCATAGCGTTTTTTTTGAGCCGTTTCTTAGGTGATGGCTTTACTTCTGGTTATTTAAGGCTTCAAACTTGATTTACTTATGGGCCCTTTACCCACAAAAGTATTTTGCAAGATGAAAATATCAAGGGATTGCACTAATCCAGAAAATACATATGCAGAAATACACGTATTGTCAATTTTTTATGAATGGCAATCAACACCAATGGAGACAGCTAAAAAAAGACAATGAATTTGCACACCATAAATTGGCCTTTCCCCCATTTTCTTCAAGTATTACTGGTTCACATCTCACTGAGTAACTTTCTTTTTCATGCTGTGAAACCTTTTGCCCAAAGAAAAGCAAAAAAATATATCTGAACAGTATTTTATAGCATTAATGACCTCAACCTCCCTGCCCCAGGTAATGGCCAGTTGAAGTTTGCTCAGGGATTACCCTTCACTCCTCCAAGGCTGCTGATTTACAAAGCAAAGAGATACTTGGGAAGCCCTAGCACTATTTGCCTACTAAGCACTAGCCCTTCTAACATCAATGGTCATGGAGAGTAAATCCCAGCTCATACTCGAGAAAAGCTGTGAAGTTGCAATTTTCTGTATGGGAAACCTAGCAGGAGATAGGTTTGCTTGAGTGGGCAAAAGAAGAGGCAGAAAGCAGCAGCCAGCTAAGCCTGACAAGCTGCACTCTGCTAACAACTGCAGGAGGAGGAAAAGGAGAAGCAGCAGGAAACCCTAAGGGATGGGTGGTTTCTGGAAGTGTTTCTTGCCATGGAACCTGTCACTGAGGTCTGGGAGTCATTGGAGGAATGGCACAGAAATTATCATCTTTTATTGAGGGGACTATATCCTTTCCTCATGGTGCTCAAGAAAATGACTTCAAAAACCCACAAAAAAAAAAAAAAATAACAAGAAAAAAAATTACAAAAAACTTTTAAAAAGATGGATGGCTGGTATGGAGTGCTTTATAAAAACAGACCAAAACCAAAAAAGAACTGTGCGCCATGCTATGAACTCTACACTAGAGTTTGCATTTTTAAAATTCCTCGCAATGGATCTGGAATAAATCAGCAATGGGTCAAACCGGTTCAGAAAGTGTTTGAATAACTGCCCACGGAGTGGCCAGAGGTTCTCCATCAGCAGAGTATTTTGACTGCTGCTGTTCAATTACCATTTGAGAAAGCAGGACTGCTGGGAAAGACAACACAAGGTAAACCAACACTGGCTACAAAAGCAGTCGGCGCACCAACATCCACACGGCACAGCCCGGCCCTCAGAGACGTCCCCAAAAGCAGCTTCACCTCACACTGCCCTGAGCCAGCACTGCTCCATGCAGCCAAAGGTAAGGGGCTGTCAGCAAACCAGGAGAGCCCCAAATACCTCATTTTATCTCTACAATAGAAACCGTAATTGACAAATCGTTATTTTACATTTATAAAATATATGATGAGGAACATACCACATACATTCTAGACTTTCTGTCTGCACTGGAAATCAACTGGGAAATTAGGAGGTATGGCGTAGAAACATCACTACAAATATACCGTATTACTGCTTTTGCAGCTGCAGTCCCAGAATTTGTTTCACAATAATTCAGTTACCCATGTTTAAACAACCAGCCAGCAGAAGAAAGGCTGATATATTTCATATGCATTCTCTTTGAGCAGGGGGGCCTTCACGTCTGGTCGAAAAATGTCAGGCTCATATGACACCACCACAGTCAGGAGAGATGCCTAACCATAACTAAAAGCAGAATTTGGCCAACACAATTGGAAAATACCAGCAGAGTATATACAAATGCACACACGCAATCTCATATAAGAGCAGAGCATGAGACAGATTGGATTTTTTAATCACACCTTTAAAGAAAACAATATTTCATGTGCAGTCCTCTCACTGAGCTCCTACGTGGATCCTTTATCCCACTGCAACATAAACAGACACACCAGAGTCTGCAGCAGGGAAGAAAGATTTTTTTTTTCCCCCATTGAGGATTTTAAACACAATTTGAAAAGCAAAAGAACAGACCTGGCCTGCCTTCCAAACTGACTTCAGTAACAGATAAACAGCATTAAGACTACAGTCAGCAAGTACATACATAAGCTTTACATTAATACACTCACCTATATTTTTAAGAGAGCTTCATTTTTCCTTTTTGTTCTCAGTTTCCTCTAGCATATAGTCCAGAAGAAAAACCCAGACATTTCTCCTGATTCACCAAAACCAAGCTGTTACAATGAATATCCTAATGGCTTAGATATTATTCCTCAAAACTTCTTATCCAAAGGAGAGCAGCCTTTCTGTCAGCTTCAGCACCAATTTCTACAAGTTTTGTACCAGCTTTCTAAGATCATTCTATCAAACAAATCCTTCGGAAAGAAAGGATTTTAGCTTCCATGCTGCATGCAGTGCCTGACTTGAAGCTGCCATTCTCTTCTTCAAGAAGAAAGGTGAACTTCCTGGTAACACTCGAGGGCCTTGGGGCTTTGCAAAAACAGAGTGGATCTCACTATTGGCAAAGACACAACCAAACACAAATATTTGAAGGTATTACTAAAAGAACAAGATTCTGAAACAGCATTTTTAGTAAAATTAAACAGATAAACCTTGGTGCAAATTAAAAACAACTCTCTTGTATCTGAGCCCATAATGACTATTTTGAATACAGATTATTTACTGCTGGCAATAAAGAAGATTTTTGGTAATTTTTCTGTTATTGGGAAGAGCTTGAATACAATCCAGTCCAAAAAAAATGCTGACTTTCCTAAATAGGGGCTGTGTTTTTGCAATAAATACTGGTCAATATACAAGTGGAGGAAAACTGAACCAGATGTCAGTAATAGGACCACAGAACGTTGCATTTGCCCAGAATCGCTATTTTAAACACATGATGTTGGTCTACTGGTTTGTGGGATAATACATTCTTGGCAGCCAGAAGGAGTTTCGATATGTTAGAAGGTTATCCTTGAGCAAAAGGGAAAAAAAAAAAAGAAAAAAGGAAAAAGGAGAAGGGAGGTAAAGAAGGGCCACTAATTCATCAAGTTACCTATACCAAAAAAAAATCATGACTTAAGAAATCAGTTCAAAGACAAGCCAGTCTCAGAAAGCTTGGGGTTCATATTAATTCTTGTTTTGTCTTTACCTCCTTAATATGAATACTTCATTCATCTTTCATTGCACTTTGCCTTCCTAGTTTTTTTTTAAGGATTCTTCCCTTCACTTGTTCCCAGTTTCTGGTGAGCTTCCACCTTGCAGCTCCACCCAGCATGGTCAGAGCAGTGTGGGAAGCACCTGCACAGAGCCAGAGCACACAGAGCCAGCACCAAGCACTTTTCCTGCTGGAAACCTTTGCTCACAGCAGGATCCTGCTGCCCTCAGTGGCTGAAGGCAGCTGACCCAAAATCCCTGAAGGCAGCCCTGGAAGCTGCAAGCACACAAGTAACAAGCCAGGTCCCTGTCCACTGGCAATTCAGTAGTTACCCATCTCTAAAATGCTCCCTAGCTCAGAGTCACAGGGGGTTCTGAGTGGTTCTTTGGTGTGTTTTTTGGTTTTAGGGTTTTTTTCCCCCCCTTCTACTTAAGAAGCAGTTATATCTGCAAGTCTTCTTCATATTGAAATAAAACTTCAAACTGTACTTGGTATGTTTGGCCAATAAGCACTTCCCTGTTTTACCATGTAGTAAATTTAAAAGTCAACTCTGCTCATTGTCTTAACAAACCCTCCTCTGAAAGATAATTAAAACCACTTCCCAATATACAACCAAAGTTTTATTTTTATAGTCTATCTTCAATTATGGCATAATCCTTTCTTTTTTTTTTTAACCAGTGAAATATACAAATCACACAAGACAGAAATATGTACATTAAATGTACAGAACAGAGGAAAGGACATAGAAGATTTACATATCTGAATGACAAAAGTAAAATATTTTACATTAAATAGGGTTTTAATAGCTAGGATCATGAGATTCAATTCTGCTCAGACAGAAGTCACTAAAAAAGAACATGAGGTGGTTCAGCACATGAAAAAAAAAAGATAATGGTTTTTGTACAATAAAAACCAAAGTGACATATTCAATGAATTAGTGCTTTATTTATTTCTCTTACTTTAAAGATATTCTTTGCAAACATCTGAAGATGAGGGGTAAATATGTCCTTGTACAATAAATTAAGAGCAATAAAGCGCCATTAAGAAGCTGATAAATGATCAAGATGAATTTAATGATACAGCTTAAAGGCTTGTGAAAAGTCAAGGCTTTAGTACAACTAGGCTAAAGTGAAAGGCTTTCCTCAAGTGGTATCTGCAAAACCATTTTCTTTAACTTGTAGGATGGGACTGAGCTGAAAAATAGCATCTGAACCAAAAAATGAAATCCTGTGTAAGCACACAGCACGGGGGGAACACATATTGTTTGGCAAATAACAATTCTCTGTTCAAAAACTGGAAAGCAAGGGCCGAATGCAGCACATTTTGGAGTTGCAAGGTGTCTCCTTTCAGCAATAATCAATAATGCCCTTAATGTGAGAGTGGAATAGAAGCGATCTCCAGACTGGCATCGATTCAAGTGCAGGGTGCTGCCTCTACCAACCACCCAAGGAAGCCCTGAAACTGGGAAGAGGCTTACTGCTTTGTGATTACCCTTAAAACTTTCGAATGTTGGATGTTCTTAAAAATACAATAATTAAAAATAAAAACCCACCAAAAGCTTAGAATCAATCGAAACACCTGAAGAGATCTGGAAAAGAAAATAAGGGATGAACTGCCCCTTTAATTTAGATGTTTTATTATTTTCTAAATCATTAAAAATATATATGTACAAAAAGCTTTGAAGTATCAGACACCAGAGACCACAGTTCTCCCATATATATGTAACTGCTCGAGTATAGTCTGAACAGTTGTAGTGTATATCTGCAATATATTATCTAAAGCATGTGTATTAAAGACATAGGATGATAAATTTGGTATTGCTGCAACGTTTCATTGAACTATAATAGTCAGTTAATGTTATTAAAATACGAAACTATTGTCTCCTTGAGTGAAAGCGTTCCCAAAATCTGCAAAAAAAATAAAAATCAATAATTCCACGAGCGGATATCTAATGATTTATTTTCTCACATAAAATTAGAGGAGCTATTTGTCAAGCTGTGTTTTGAAAGACAGCCAGCTATTACACCATTTTAAGGCATTTTCAAATTTGGGGAACTCTCCTTTCCATGGGCTTTCCAGGCTGGGAAAGCAGAGCTGTTTGTAAGCGTTGCCCAGCTCCAGTGCTGCGGGCAGCCTGCCCCGGGCTGCTCCACACCCGGCAGCAGGGAACTGCCGCTCCGCCACGTGAGACACTCGCACGTCACAATTAGCTGATGAGGCCAAGCTCTGCCTCGAATAATATCTTTATTATTCACCAAGGCAGGCTTTTTTTTTTTTTTTCTGTGGTTTTTTTTTTCCTGTCTTGCTCAGTTCTGGAACCAGCCCCGGTGACTCAGGGATAGCGCAGTTGAAGCCTTTCTGATCCTTTGCTCTTTGCCCTCCGGTGACCCTTGGCAGGGAACCGACACCGCACCTTGTGATGAACATACCCCTTATTTACAGAGCCCTACATGCACTGAACAGCTTTATACACCCTATTCTAGGAACTTCTAGTGTCTGAACCTAAAAGTCATGGACAGGTCTGTGTGTTCCTCACATCCATAAGGATTGTTCTAACATCCCAAGCACATTACATGGTTGCTCTGCCTACTGCACATGTATTACGTTCCATGGATCTAAATTAGCATATGTCAGATTTTCCCCTCAAACTACTCTATTGTTTGTAAGAAAAGTCAATTTTTTAACTTTGAAAAATAAATATTCTCAGATTCTCCCCCATTATTGCCAAAAATATAAGCCTCACACAGTTCTGGGATGGATGCAGAGAGGGTTTCCAGGCACTTCTCTTTGCAACCTTTATATTTTTCTCTTTTCTTTCATTTTTTTTCCTTCCCCACCCTTTTTTTATTTTCTTTTTTTTTTTTTTTTTTTTTTTTNTTTTTTTTTTCCCCCATTGAGGATTTTAAACACAATTTGAAAAGCAAAAGAACAGACCTGGCCTGCCTTCCAAACTGACTTCAGTAACAGATAAACAGCATTAAGACTACAGTCAGCAAGTACATACATAAGCTTTACATTAATACACTCACCTATATTTTTAAGAGAGCTTCATTTTTCCTTTTTGTTCTCAGTTTCCTCTAGCATATAGTCCAGAAGAAAAACCCAGACATTTCTCCTGATTCACCAAAACCAAGCTGTTACAATGAATATCCTAATGGCTTAGATATTATTCCTCAAAACTTCTTATCCAAAGGAGAGCAGCCTTTCTGTCAGCTTCAGCACCAATTTCTACAAGTTTTGTACCAGCTTTCTAAGATCATTCTATCAAACAAATCCTTCGGAAAGAAAGGATTTTAGCTTCCATGCTGCATGCAGTGCCTGACTTGAAGCTGCCATTCTCTTCTTCAAGAAGAAAGGTGAACTTCCTGGTAACACTCGAGGGCCTTGGGGCTTTGCAAAAACAGAGTGGATCTCACTATTGGCAAAGACACAACCAAACACAAATATTTGAAGGTATTACTAAAAGAACAAGATTCTGAAACAGCATTTTTAGTAAAATTAAACAGATAAACCTTGGTGCAAATTAAAAACAACTCTCTTGTATCTGAGCCCATAATGACTATTTTGAATACAGATTATTTACTGCTGGCAATAAAGAAGATTTTTGGTAATTTTTCTGTTATTGGGAAGAGCTTGAATACAATCCAGTCCAAAAAAAATGCTGACTTTCCTAAATAGGGGCTGTGTTTTTGCAATAAATACTGGTCAATATACAAGTGGAGGAAAACTGAACCAGATGTCAGTAATAGGACCACAGAACGTTGCATTTGCCCAGAATCGCTATTTTAAACACATGATGTTGGTCTACTGGTTTGTGGGATAATACATTCTTGGCAGCCAGAAGGAGTTTCGATATGTTAGAAGGTTATCCTTGAGCAAAAGGGAAAAAAAAAAAAGAAAAAAGGAAAAAGGAGAAGGGAGGTAAAGAAGGGCCACTAATTCATCAAGTTACCTATACCAAAAAAAAATCATGACTTAAGAAATCAGTTCAAAGACAAGCCAGTCTCAGAAAGCTTGGGGTTCATATTAATTCTTGTTTTGTCTTTACCTCCTTAATATGAATACTTCATTCATCTTTCATTGCACTTTGCCTTCCTAGTTTTTTTTTAAGGATTCTTCCCTTCACTTGTTCCCAGTTTCTGGTGAGCTTCCACCTTGCAGCTCCACCCAGCATGGTCAGAGCAGTGTGGGAAGCACCTGCACAGAGCCAGAGCACACAGAGCCAGCACCAAGCACTTTTCCTGCTGGAAACCTTTGCTCACAGCAGGATCCTGCTGCCCTCAGTGGCTGAAGGCAGCTGACCCAAAATCCCTGAAGGCAGCCCTGGAAGCTGCAAGCACACAAGTAACAAGCCAGGTCCCTGTCCACTGGCAATTCAGTAGTTACCCATCTCTAAAATGCTCCCTAGCTCAGAGTCACAGGGGGTTCTGAGTGGTTCTTTGGTGTGTTTTTTGGTTTTAGGGTTTTTTTCCCCCCCTTCTACTTAAGAAGCAGTTATATCTGCAAGTCTTCTTCATATTGAAATAAAACTTCAAACTGTACTTGGTATGTTTGGCCAATAAGCACTTCCCTGTTTTACCATGTAGTAAATTTAAAAGTCAACTCTGCTCATTGTCTTAACAAACCCTCCTCTGAAAGATAATTAAAACCACTTCCCAATATACAACCAAAGTTTTATTTTTATAGTCTATCTTCAATTATGGCATAATCCTTTCTTTTTTTTTTTAACCAGTGAAATATACAAATCACACAAGACAGAAATATGTACATTAAATGTACAGAACAGAGGAAAGGACATAGAAGATTTACATATCTGAATGACAAAAGTAAAATATTTTACATTAAATAGGGTTTTAATAGCTAGGATCATGAGATTCAATTCTGCTCAGACAGAAGTCACTAAAAAAGAACATGAGGTGGTTCAGCACATGAAAAAAAAAAGATAATGGTTTTTGTACAATAAAAACCAAAGTGACATATTCAATGAATTAGTGCTTTATTTATTTCTCTTACTTTAAAGATATTCTTTGCAAACATCTGAAGATGAGGGGTAAATATGTCCTTGTACAATAAATTAAGAGCAATAAAGCGCCATTAAGAAGCTGATAAATGATCAAGATGAATTTAATGATACAGCTTAAAGGCTTGTGAAAAGTCAAGGCTTTAGTACAACTAGGCTAAAGTGAAAGGTTTTCCTCAAGTGGTATCTGCAAAACCATTTTCTTTAACTTGTAGGATGGGACTGAGCTGAAAAATAGCATCTGAACCAAAAAATGAAATCCTGTGTAAGCACACAGCACGGGGGGAACACATATTGTTTGGCAAATAACAATTCTCTGTTCAAAAACTGGAAAGCAAGGGCCGAATGCAGCACATTTTGGAGTTGCAAGGTGTCTCCTTTCAGCAATAATCAATAATGCCCTTAATGTGAGAGTGGAATAGAAGCGATCTCCAGACTGGCATCGATTCAAGTGCAGGGTGCTGCCTCTACCAACCACCCAAGGAAGCCCTGAAACTGGGAAGAGGCTTACTGCTTTGTGATTACCCTTAAAACTTTCGAATGTTGGATGTTCTTAAAAATACAATAATTAAAAATAAAAACCCACCAAAAGCTTAGAATCAATCGAAACACCTGAAGAGATCTGGAAAAGAAAATAAGGGATGAACTGCCCCTTTAATTTAGATGTTTTATTATTTTCTAAATCATTAAAAATATATATGTACAAAAAGCTTTGAAGTATCAGACACCAGAGACCACAGTTCTCCCATATATATGTAACTGCTCGAGTATAGTCTGAACAGTTGTAGTGTATATCTGCAATATATTATCTAAAGCATGTGTATTAAAGACATAGGATGATAAATTTGGTATTGCTGCAACGTTTCATTGAACTATAATAGTCAGTTAATGTTATTAAAATACGAAACTATTGTCTCCTTGAGTGAAAGCGTTCCCAAAATCTGCAAAAAAAATAAAAATCAATAATTCCACGAGCGGATATCTAATGATTTATTTTCTCACATAAAATTAGAGGAGCTATTTGTCAAGCTGTGTTTTGAAAGACAGCCAGCTATTACACCATTTTAAGGCATTTTCAAATTTGGGGAACTCTCCTTTCCATGGGCTTTCCAGGCTGGGAAAGCAGAGCTGTTTGTAAGCGTTGCCCAGCTCCAGTGCTGCGGGCAGCCTGCCCCGGGCTGCTCCACACCCGGCAGCAGGGAACTGCCGCTCCGCCACGTGAGACACTCGCACGTCACAATTAGCTGATGAGGCCAAGCTCTGCCTCGAATAATATCTTTATTATTCACCAAGGCAGGCTTTTTTTTTTTTTTTCTGTGGTTTTTTTTTTCCTGTCTTGCTCAGTTCTGGAACCAGCCCCGGTGACTCAGGGATAGCGCAGTTGAAGCCTTTCTGATCCTTTGCTCTTTGCCCTCCGGTGACCCTTGGCAGGGAACCGACACCGCACCTTGTGATGAACATACCCCTTATTTACAGAGCCCTACATGCACTGAACAGCTTTATACACCCTATTCTAGGAACTTCTAGTGTCTGAACCTAAAAGTCATGGACAGGTCTGTGTGTTCCTCACATCCATAAGGATTGTTCTAACATCCCAAGCACATTACATGGTTGCTCTGCCTACTGCACATGTATTACGTTCCATGGATCTAAATTAGCATATGTCAGATTTTCCCCTCAAACTACTCTATTGTTTGTAAGAAAAGTCAATTTTTTAACTTTGAAAAATAAATATTCTCAGATTCTCCCCCATTATTGCCAAAAATATAAGCCTCACACAGTTCTGGGATGGATGCAGAGAGGGTTTCCAGGCACTTCTCTTTGCAACCTTTATATTTTTCTCTTTTCTTTCATTTTTTTTCCTTCCCCACCCTTTTTTTTTTTTTTTTTTTTTTTTTTTTTTTTCTCTTAAAAGAAGACGAAAACTCGTTGGACTCTATAAATAAAGTGGAGATAGTCCTGCGGAAAGGGAGAGGGGCCTGCACCCCTTGCTGGCAGGCGGCTGCAGTTCCTCCCACCTCGTCCGTGCCCTATTTGCACACAAACTGGTCCACGATCTCTGTGCACAACTTGCATTTCACGTAGCAGCACCAGTGGAACTTGCAGTGGCAGCGCTCTCGCTGCACCGTCTTGAACTGGTCGTAGCCCCGGCCGCAGCACATGAGTTCACAGCCGTCCATGCCCTCCGAGGTCTTGTTGCACAGGCGGCCCTGGGTGCCCAGGGAGCCGGTGCTCTCGTTGCGCACGCAGTAGTCGGGGCTGGGGTCGATGTACACCAGGTCGTGGATGGTGGGGGCGTTGAAGCGGCTGTTCACCTGCACCAGCTTCCCCCGGCTGTTGAGCTTCATGGCGGCGGCGCTGTCGTATTTCTCCTTCAAGGCGTCGCCCACCTTGCGGAAATCGGCGAGCTGCAGCCAGCAGGTCTTCAGGCTGCAGGAGCCCGAGACGCCGTGGCACTTACAGGCCACGTCAGCCAGGTTGTACACCGTCTGCAGGAGTCGGGAGAGAAGCAAACACCATGATGAAAGACTAGCATGGCTGTGGGAACACTTATACCCCTCATCTCCTGCCCTCTGTTGTATTCCCACCCTCTGCACTGTTCACCTTAGCATCCCCTCCCCTCCTCCAGTACAGCGGGAAGGACAACTCAGCTGACACACCCATGCATCCCAGCACCCCGAAGAGCCAGGAGGAGGAGGAGGAGGAGGAGGAGGAGGAGGAGGAGAGAGTCTCACCAGCCTCCCCCCACAACAGAGACGGCTACAACAGCACACACAGCCCAGACAGCAGCATCACTCAGGCTGCGCTCAAATTTTAGGAATTTGCTCTCACGCCAGCAAAGGATTTTGCTGTTTCATTGAGAAATGTAAAACATCCCCTTATTTTCTATCTGAGTTACTCTCCCTATTGATCTCTGCTTGAGGCTGCAATTAGGGAAGGAGTTAAGATTCCTCTTGCGCCTGGCTCAGCTGCAGCTGATTGTCTACTCTTGGCTCAGGATCCTCCTCCTATCCCAAATACTGCTCTGTAAGACAGACTTCATCCAAGAAGAAACCCCCAAACACCTATGGGTGGGAGTCAGAGCTACATAGTAATATCCTCTTTACAAAGCTTTGGCAAGGAAACCTCAGTCGTTTGCCCTGTACAAATAAAGTAAGAGTCAGTGTTGACACTGCCCCAAAAATCCTGGGGTCTGACACATTAGATGATACCGTAGACAGCTTCCACCCAGCAGTTACAGAGTCTTAACGCTGCCAAATGGCACTGCAAAGATGAGGCTGAGGAAGGAAAAAACTCCTCAAGTCTCCGTAAGCAACTGCAAAAGTGTCATTTTTCTTCTTGCTAATAGTAAATGGCCTGTCCATGGCTTTCAGACACCTTCCTCTTACATCTAAATACTATTAATTTTCAATTATCTTTCATCCTTCTTCACCTTAGAACACAAGTGTAAAGTCTCAGCTGACTATTGCTGGCACTTCAAGCTCTAGGAAAATAATGACTTTGGCTCTTCATATTCAGACTATTAAAAAAAAGTTTACACCCATTCATTTAAAGCATTTTTGAGATTAAAGAAACCATGAAGACATGTTCAACCACAGAAGACCATGTTTTCTAATAGCATAGAAAAGCTCTTCATATATTCTTGAACCGGGCAAAGAAGAAGTCAGAACAATCCAGTGGCACAATTCCAGCCTGGGAAGCCCAGCACACCCCTCTTCCTTCCAACACACACTGTCCTGGTTGGAAATACCAACTAATAAATGCTCTACAGAGACTCCACAGCGAGCAGGGCACTTTTTATGAAACAATACAGAGGGAAACACAACACGCTTTGGTCCCAGCCTCTCCCATGAGGAAAGCAACAGGACTGTCAGACAACCAAAAGCAAAACCAACTCATGCGCTCTCCACCCACCCACACCCCGTATTTGCCGTTTTCTTGTTTTGTGCATCAAACCAAAGCCAAGCCACGGTGGCTGCTCTGTGCCCCGCTGAACCACACTTTTCCCAAAAAGAAGGGATGAGGAGGAGCACGGAGGGACGTGCTGTTGTTGCAGACACTCACTCTTCTGCCGGCCTCGTTGTTGTGCAGGTTCATCAAGATGCGGGCGCTCTCGTAGGAGCCTCGCTGGTAAACTCGCTCGCGCTCCCGGGCATCCACGAACTCCTTGGCGAAGCGATATCCGTACTCGATGTTGTCCCCGCAGCCGCCCCACAGCCAGTCCCGGGGCAGGTCCTTGGGCCGCGCGGCGCGGCTGCAGCCGCAGGAGGACAGCTCGCCCTCCCGGCACGCGCGGCTCATGGCGTTGACCACGCCGGCTGCGCTCACCGCGTAGGTGAACGCCGTCTCCCGGCTGCCTGCACAGAGACACAAGCGGGGTTAGGGCACAGCCACCACTCCCGGCCCCCTGACGGGCCAGGAGGACAAGGGCTCTCCAGAGCCACCGAGTTCACTCGCACGGTCAAAGGTAGAGTAACCCTGAGCCACGCTGCCCAAAACATCCTCGCTCTGAAAGAACCAAGAGAACCCAAGCCATTGGAGCACACATCTTTGTCAAGAGCCAAAATCACTTCTCACTCAGGCTGATGAATGCCCGGATGAGAGAGCAGAGCAGAGGTGGATCAGGGCCACGAGGCCAGCGGGGCTAAAGCAGCCATGCGGCAAGTGAGGGGAGGAAAGGGCAAGAGGCTCCCTGTCCTTCAGAAGAAAGTGATGTTAAATACAACTTTTAAAACTCTGGTTGTTAAATTACTACTTCTCAAACATGATTGATGTACTTCACCCTCTTATTCCAATTTATTTAAAGTTCAAGTGTTTTACGAAGTCTCCTGGTATCAAAAGAAACGTGCAACAGAATAACACACGACTTTCCACCCCACACATTAGCCAGATGCTGCTGGAGGAGACAACTTAAAACTGACAACAACCTGTGCTGGTTATTATCCAACACTCCAGCTCTTGCGAATATGGCAAGGGAGCCCATGGCCAATCATTTGTACAAATTACAGGGAAGAAAAAACCCTTGGCACAAGGTGTCTTTGAAGGTTTTCTCCTGCATCTGGTGCCCTTAAATGGAAATGGAAAACCTCAAGTTTCCAACTTTTGTTAAGAAAAAGTTACAATACCCATAATGTAAGACATGGCCACATACCATCCCATTGACAGTATCTGATCCCACCTCATTAAGGTTCTGACTTTCCCAATCACTTTTCCAAGAGTGCCACAAGTTCTGAGTACAATTAGCAGAGTTTGCAGACGAAAAAACACAAAACTTGCACCAGAGAGCAACACTTGAAGTTTGTTTTTCTCCTGAAGAAACAGCATCCCAATGGGTCTTTTCCAAGAAACATTCTCAGAATGACTAAGAATAGACTAAATACTTTTTTTTTCCTGTTTACATGACTTAAGTTTTATTCCTAATCTTTAGTCTAATCAATAGATCAAGATAGCTTTTAATTTTGATTTTATGTGATTTTACTTAGAGAAAGTCATGGGCCTTTGAAAAATTAGGACTTTATGAGGCCGTGTTTGGGGCAGGTCATGTCTATTTAGACAGCAACATTTTTAGGCAAAGCTCTTTGTACAAGACATATCATGACAGGTCAAATCTAATAGGAGCTTTCAAGCACTTCTGAAACATAAATAATTAGAAGTCTAGTTCATATTTAACATCAAGATGACACCATGATCAGAGCAGCTTTGTTAATACAACAGCTGTCATCCTCTGGATTAATTTTAGTAATAGATGCTGGGTTCAAGTGGGAAAAATCAGAAATCTTATTTTAGGAAAGATGAGACTTAAGGAAGATCAGAAGCACTTTGCTACTTTACAATGGTCTATACTCATAGACACCTGCTCTTGGAAGTATCTACATAAATTGTGGGTATAAAGGGTTACAGGAGTAGCATTTTCAGTTAAAAAAACATTGGCTTTATGTGGTGAGTTAGGCCTTGCATCTACTGCAAACTATAGCAGGGGGAACCTCATACAGATTTTAATGTTCCCATTTGCTCTGTAACACACATTTTTGGATTAATTCCTTAAGCAAAATTTCCACTATATTGAGAGGAAAGAAACGTGGTCTACTTTGGACCACAGGACTCGCCTCTTCCGTTCCATTTTTGTTCTTTTTCAGGTTCAGTTAGCTCATGCTTTCACATGGTTAACTCTGCCGCTTATTGCGGGATTTCAACTCATAAAGCTGACTATTTTTGACTATTTTTCATTATTACCCTGGAACAGATTTTAAAGAACTTACTCTTTGTGGGAAGGAGAAGAAAAGGCTTGGGTACAGGAAGAAGAATTGCCATGCAAGTTCCCTCCTTGAACATTTAGGTAAATTTATAAAATAGCATCAGCTGCTGAAGAACTGCTTACAGTTTAAGCCAACACTGCCTCAAGTCATTGACCCCAGGAATACATTAAGAGTGATGTTTCCACAAGGATGAGTTACTCTGAGATTTTTTTTTTTCTTCTTTTTCAGTTTTTAGGCACAACTGTGCTTTCCTTCACTGTCAAACATATCTGTCTTTTCCCACAGTCCAGGATTTCTCTCTATTGTAGCCATGGCAAGCAAACACACATTCCAAACACGTTCGAGTCCCCTCTCTCCCATATATATAAAACATAGAAATGGAACTGTTCAATATACACACACTGTAGGAAGCCACCCACAGAGCAAGGCGCTCAGCTTTACACTTGATCTCAATAAGTCTGCAAGAACAGAACCTTTTTTTTAAAAAATACCTGAACATAAGATACAAAATGTTCTTTGTCTTGCATTTTAAAAGCATTCGACATCAGGCTGAAGGCAGAATAAACTGGACCCCAACCACACAGAGCTGTAGGGGGAGGATGCAGCGATTTTGTTTCCTGTTGGCACTTAGCTGTGTGTGCAAAGCCCATGTGCAGCCTGCACAGGGCTGGCCACAAAGCCAGGAGATGGCAGTGAGCACCGTGGCCCGACCTGGGAACCAGCACCCAAGGAGAGCACTGCAGAACACAGGCCCTAAAATTTTACAGTTCAATAAGCCACAGAGCAAGTTTCCAAACCCAACGGCAGGTTTATTTGTACAGCTTTAGCTAACTGCAGGGTAAATCCTGGAAGAAAGACTGCCCATTGACACACGGGGCCGTGGCTGTGCCGGCGGGCAGCGCCGTGCCCGGGAACTCTCTGGGGCGCAACCAAGGGCACATGGCAAAACCTCCCAAACAATGTGCACTCAGAGCCTGCACCTCCTGCACTGCTGGGAGCAAGGCATATCTGACAGCCCATCACACAGGGCATGCCAGGCTGAAGCCAATGCAATCAGGCTCTGAAAGTGTCCACTTTTCCTGCCACGCAGAGGAACACCGACTGGTCATTACTGAGGGTCAGCGTGAAATGCTACAACTGCTACACCTCCTTCCTTGCTCTCAGTGAATACACTCTTCATGCTCTACCTCCTGAATATGGCTATTAACCTTGCTTCCATCTGCAATTAGAATAAGTGGCTTAATTACATGATGAATTGCTGTGTAGACATCAGCTAATACAGTCATATCCAGCAAAAGGGTGCGGCAAAGTTATTTAACTTGAAAGGAACCACCTTTAAATAGATCTGTCATACTTGGGGAGGGCAGAAACATGGATTCCAGAGACAGACACCACAAATCACAGGCCCCATCCTGTACACTCCTTCACACCAACAGTCCCCCTGAGCTAATTTTCACTTGCTTGGATAATAAATAAGGGTTGAAGGATGAAGGCCTAAATTTTAAACAGATTAATTTTCTGACATGTGTTAGATTACTAGAACAGAGAGGTGTACAGAAGAAGCTTGCTTTCATGTTTTCAGACTTTTTCTTGGGTAAGGTAAAAAAAAACAACTCTATGGAGGGTTAATATGGTGCTTTAAAAAGCCTAGGGAAGGTTGTTTACCTAAAATCAAATGCTTCAATCCAGTACTTTCATGCAATAGTTTTGGTTTATTTTCTAGTTGTCTGACAATCTCCAAATGAAAACTTCTTTTAACAAAAACCGAGACCAAATGTGAATCCTTCAACTTTAACTGGAGTCAGCCCATTTACAGACAAACCAAGATTGAGACCGATTTTAAAACCTTTTCTTTTTCTAAAGCAGGACAGAAAAACACTGCCATAAAAGCTTTACTTTACAACTTCAACTAAAAAGCAGTGCAGCCTTTGCCAGTGTACCACTCACTACTTAAAAGACCACAAGTGTCACCCAGAAAAACAGGCATTTTTTCCATTGATTACACAAAATCAGCAATCTGACTTGAGAAAGCCAGAGGAAGGTTTCACCATGGACCTCATTCAACAGCACTGGTTAAAATTTTGCCAAGGACTTTAAAATACTATGAAGTCCTCAAATGGCAGGAAAGGCAGACAGCACATGAGCACTGGAAAAGGCCATTTCAAAGAGGATCTGATAGGGGAAGGGTTGGGTGTCCACCAAAATGTGAGAAGATGTTAAATAAGAATCTATCTCTTACCAGCAATGTGATTCCATTAAATGTCAGTTACAAGGATCACACATTTTACCATGATAGAACTCATCTCATGAAAATTATCCTGCTACAGCAATTTAAAAATAAATCTGTTTTCCTTAAAAAGAGAAAAAAAAAAAAATACTGTATCTGGAAATAAGCAAGGAGGAATTGCCTATAAACACTAATCGACAGAGCAGCAATTTTCAGTTAACCTCTGGACCAAGAGCGATTTATTATCCAGCTGCTAACTTTGGAACTAGACATGGACATCTTTAATTTTACAAGACGCTGCTGGTTTTAATTCTTGTAGGTTGCCTTCGTTTTGTCTCAGGTTTTCTAAAAAAGAGATTTCAGGGCCTCATTTTCCTTTCTCCCCTATTCCCATATGCAAATATATATTCCTACTTTGTTTTCCAAGACATATGGCTGGACAGTGGTGGGAAATCACCTCCAGCTAAAAATAATCCAACTCCTTTGCCAACTTTTAGAAACACTTGATTGTATACAGTACTCAGTAAGAACCTGGCAAGAGATTCAAGTGCAGAACAGTGTGTGCCATACATATCCTTAGACAAGAGTTTAATCATAAAGATGTTGCTTCCTACCTATCTGCATGACTCTGCCAAAAACAGAGTTGTTGTCCACAGTGCTGCAATTCCATCTTCTGTGTCTGAATTGATACTGGCACTCCTTAATGCCCGTCTTTGCACCCTCTCCAATGAACTGCATATGGTCCTGATACAATTGGCAGAGTTTCTTCTGTCCTTGGGAAAGCCCTGCTAGCTGGCTACATAGTGGCTGGGCTCCTATAATGTACACCTCTGACATCTGAACAGGGTTCATGGGGTTCATGGGGTTCATCCCTAAAGACCTGCACAAAGAAAGATTTGCATTAATAAACAGAAAACTTCAAAATGAAATAAATTTGAAAAAAAAATAAATCTATAAATCCCAGACAGAATTGTGTCATATACATTGTGAGTATACAACTCCTGGCTTTGTTAACAAGTGAGGAAAAACCCCAGACACTTAAATATGAAACTTTTGTTTTAAGAACAGGACAGAAGTTACTAGTTTCCACCCATGTGGTTATCACCATACATTAGAGACTGAAGTACGACACAGACTTGGAAGACTTGCATCTAGGCAGTCTTTTACCAGCTTAAATTGACACAGTCAAAATAACAGAAGCTCCAAACAATTGCACGGCCAGGAAAATAAATAAAGCAAAACTGGAAAAAAGCTCTCCAAATCCCAATTTTTCTTAACACATATTTTATATTTAAGTCTGGGTTTTCCAATCTGATCTACTATAAACAAATAGGGAAACCTTTAGCAAGAAGCCAGAAGTTAGAAACTTGCTACAGACTACTTCTAGCTTCTTCCAAATGACAACACAGAAACATATATGCAAGTATACTCATTCTAAACAAAATCAACTTTGTTTTCTTAATTCTTAAAGTGCTCTTCACATGATACATTTCAATTAAAAAGTGGCTATTAATCCAAAAGGCATCACTGGAAAAAGCAGAGAAATGCCTATTTCAAGAACTCTCAACATCGTACACTTCACAGATAATCTGCCAAAGCAGGAATTTAAATGTACTCCTTTGTAATAAAATATATTTGTATATTTCAGTCACAGAAAACTTCAAACCGAAACTTTAACTTTATCCTTGGCAAATCAGCATTTTCTCTTGTACAAGCAAAATGCTTTAACGTAAGGGAGTTGAAATGCCTCTTTTAAAAAAGAAACTATTACAGTAATTTAAAGATGATAAAACTCATAATCTACCAGACAGCATTCTAAAAACTGTATTTTACAAGACGAGATGTTGCACATTTACCCCTATTCGACAGACCCGTTCCTTTTCCTGCACAACATATTCCTGCACTTCTCCCCCGCTGCCTCGCTCCTGCCGCACTCCCGCAGAAACAAAGTACAGAAGAAGCACAGAGACATTGAAGCAAGCAAATCTTGACACCCCCTTTCAAAAGCAAGTCGATACGAGATGCTTACCACCAAGAGCTGGCTTCTATTACAACCTGGGTAAAAGAGGAGAAAACGGCCAGAGCCACTACGAGGTACTGAGAAGCCATTGTACTGCCAACTGTCCCCACAGCACCTCCGTGGATTAATACTGCACTGGATTTCTAGAGGGGGGAGAAAAAGGATCAGATTGTTTATTGCTTCTCAGACCATTTTCGAGCATTCAAGTTTAAACAACGGAAGTCTCCGGGCCCCTTTTAACTTGACTCTGACTCGCCGGCCCTTCTCCCCGCCGAGGCTTTGGTGCCAGACACAGGCACGTCGCAGCTCCCGC
>NC_031781.1:7507486-7510466 GCF_001522545.3 Parus major
CCTTCTGCACGCAGCAGCTGACAAGGTGCCACCAGAAAGAACACCAAAAAAAAAAAAAAAAAGCCAACAGTTAAAAAAAAAAGTAAGTAAAAAAAAAAAAAATTAAAAGAAAGAAAGAAAGAAAAAAAGAGGCAGACTGCCCAGCAGCACGGAGCACTGGAGATCGGGAGTGTGAGGCACCGTGTTCAACTTTGTAGGGCCGCGGAGATTGGGTTTTGGTATTTAACGCACCCCATGCGGAGCCCGCGCTCCAGCCGAGATGAAAAGAGAGGCTTTTACAGATCCTGCACCGCGGGATCGCCTCTGATCCTGTTTTACACGGGGTGTCTGGAAAGCCTGCGAAGGCATCTGGTTTTCTAGGAGCACTACCAGCGGGCAGGAGGCATCCAGAGCCCGGCTCCGGGGGGCTGTAAACCGCGGGAGGCGCAGCGGCTCCGCGGGGACCCCCCGGCCGCCCCCTGCTCCCCGCTGCGCCTTCCCAGCCATTTGGAGGGGCGAGACCACGTCTCACGTTTGCAGGGAAAGGCACTGGTCGGGTCCCGGCCCAGCTCTCCCCACCGGAGGCGCAGAGGGGTTGTTTTCCCGGGGGTGAAGGCACATCGTGTCCTTCCCTCGGTGCCCGGGGACAGCCTCGCTCCTCGGCCCCGCTGAACTCCCCGTGACCCTCCGAGCGCAGCCCATTTACCATACAATTGACAATTAAAAACAAACAAACAACAAAAAGCCAACAGCCTTTCCAACATGGAGTCCTCGCAGCGCCAAGGGGACCCCGAGGAGCCGCGCTCCTCCGCGCTGACCCAGGCGGGACCCGCTGCAGATGCAGAGTGATAATCTCCAGAAACTGAGAATAAAATTAAATGGGGGGGAGGAGGGGGGGTTGACTCCGGGTCCTCCGCTGGCCCCCAGCCAGTTCTCCTTAAAGGTACAGGCCACCATTAGCGCCGACGTTGGGCTCCTCCACAACGATCCTCCTCGGGAAAGTTTGGGAAGTTTGGAAAGATGTCTTTAAACTCGCGTTAGGAGCAGCTGCCAGAAAGATGCACCGGGACGCGGCGGGCAGAGCGAGCCCAGCAAGTGTCCCTGCGGCGGGCAGCCTCTCTTCGGGGGGAAATTTAAAAAGAGAAGGAAAACCAGAGAACACAAGAGCCTTTTCCCAAGTGGGGAGCAGAGCTCTCCGCGGTGGGTGAGAGCGGAGAGGTGGGAGCGCCCGGCGGTAGCCGAGGAGGGGAGGAGAGGCCGACCCGCGCCGGGGCCCCGCAGCCCGCCGAGCGCAGCCCACCCTGCGCGCCCGCGGCCCCTGCGGCGCGGAGCCCCCGAGCCCCGCGCGGACTCACCTCCATCGCGCGGGATCACCGAGAGGGAGCAGCCAAGTAATCCAAGCGGAGCAGGAGGAGAAACGGCGAGACGAAAGTAAAATCCTGGCTCGCAGGAGCCGGGCGGTATCGTCCCGAGCCGCGGCCGGGGGAGCGCGGGGGCCCGCGGAGCTGGCGGGGGGCGGCGGGCGAGCGGCCGCCCTGTCCGGCGCAAACCGAGCGTGTCCGACTGCGGAGCGGGGCACCAGTGCAGCCTTCTTTCCAAGGTCCATCAGCAATCGCAGTAATTAGGGCTTTCCACCAGCAGAAGAAGAAGGAGGTAAAAAAAAAAAAAAAAAAAAAAGCCAAAAAAAAAAAGCCAAAAAAAAAAAAGCCAACCCAACACACGCACACAGCGCCCGTGGGCGTGATTGTGCGGAAGCAAATAAAAATCTTCACAAGCGGCAGCGAAAGCGCCGCGGGCGACGATCCGTCCCACCAGCCCAGGTGGTGCCGCCGCGGGGCTCCCCGCGCTCCCACCCGGCTCCGCCGGCGCTCGGGCCGCCGACCGCCCCCTCCGCAGCTCGGCGCGGACCGGCCCGCCAGAGGGGGACGATGGAGCCGAGCGGGTGCAGGGCTTCCCCCTGCCCGCCCCCCTTCACTTGCTTAAAGGCTGGGCGGCGCAGAGCCGGGGGTCCGCCGCTGCAGAGCCATCCTGGGGCCGGCTCCCTCCATTTTACACTGAGAAGAAAAAGCCCAAACAGAAAAAAGTTTCTGCACAAGCGGGAAGGGGGAGGGGGGCTGTGCACGCGTGTGTCTGTCTTACGGGGCGACTGATCCTGCAAGGCGAGCAGGGGCAGGGGGAGGGGAGCAGTCCGGGCTTCAGGAGCTGCGGCTCCCCCAATCCATCGGTGCCAGAGGCGCCCAGCGCCGGGGAGCGGGATACGCGGGAGAAGAGCCGGGAGAAGAGCCGGGAGAGCAAGCAGGGGCTGGCGGCGTCGCGGCAGCCGACCCTTCCTCCGCGGGGCTCTGCCCCCGCCCGCTGCTGCCGGCCCCGCTCCCCCCGCGTCTCTCCCTCGCTCCTCTTCACCCCGCTGCTTAAAACTGCGAAAGAAAAAAAAAAAGAAAAGAAAAAAAAAGTTAAGAGAGCCAACGGCAGCTGGAAAACTTTCTCGGCAGCGCATGCGCCCAGGGCCGGCCTATTGCAGACGGGGCTGGATTTTAAAGCTGTACGGCAGCGACCGGGACCCCGCGCAGCCCCGGGGCGGGCGGCGAGCGCCCGCGGTCCGCGTCCCCGGCCCGCCGCACCGCGCCGTTCTCGCTGCTCTACCTCGGCCTGAGGCCCCGGGAGGGCAAACTCTTCCTACAGAGCAGTGCCCCGTGTGCCCATCCCGGCCGGAGGGCTGCGTGCGGGGGTGCACGGCCCCTCCAGCACCGCCGCTGCTCATCCTGGCCTGCCATGGGGGCACATGTACACCCATGTACACCCATGTGCACACATAAACACGTATATACACCCGTGTACACCTGTATACACACAGGTACACCCATGTGCACGCATAAACACGCATTTACACCCCTGTGCACCTATATACACCCATAAACACACATGTACACCCATGTACACCTGTATACACATCCGAACACCCATGTACACACATGTACACCCATATACACACATGTACACC
>NC_031781.1:7810611-7958242 GCF_001522545.3 Parus major
CCAGTCAGGCAAGTAATACTAAGAAATATTAGATTCACTAATGCAAATTTCAAACATATAAATTTTAGAAAATAAAGAACAAGAGGTTAAAGTTTTTATTTCCTAGACAAGCATAAGATTAATTCATAATAAAAAGCTAGATGGAAGAAACTGAAAGGACATAAATAAAGGCTTAGCATTTTTAAGTTCTGCAGATGGAACAATCAGAAAGGGTCTTCTCTATTAAGCAATTTGTTCCCTAGTTATTCAAAGTACTATCAAAGTGCAAAACAATCAGCAAATCTGTATTTATGTCTATTTGGAGTTTTGTAACACTAAATTTATTCAAAGCAAAAGTATTTTCAATGCCACTTTAAAACTTGGTTTGAGACCAATTTAGATGATCTATTGGATCTCAAAATGCATGTTCTTCCTGCTTTTAAAATGGCTCATTGCCTTTCTATATACTGGAAAAAAGATTTATATTCCACTGGATTTACTTTATTTTTAAGACTTTTTTTACAATATTTCAGTAATAGGATCTCTCAGTTTCTAAGCACCATGCAGTAAGGGATTCAAAGATTCTTTTTTAATTAGAAAACAAGAAATAATAGTAGCAGCAAGCTTTCAGACCTCTTTTAATAAATATAAAAGACCTCATCTGGATCTCGTTACCACATCTTCTTTATACTTAATCGCTTATTTGAAATCCTTGAAGTTAAATCACATAAAACTCTGTTGGGCTTTTCAGCTGCAGCTGAGGAGCTCATCAGGACCTTGGAGCAGAGTCCCCAAAAGGAACTCTCCCCTGTCAGGCACTGCCAGGCTCATTTTCCAGCTGCCACGAGGCAGAACCTGAAGCTTCAAGTGGAGGTGATCAGATCCACAGCTAAACAAAGCACTGGCACCATTCCCTGGGCCTGGGATATCACAGCAGCACCCACAGGTCTGATGCAGGTCTGTCCTGCTCGGCTGAACCCAGCAGCCTCTGAGTCAATGAGCTTTCCTTCTCTGCCCATCCAAACCCCCAAGGGCTCAGCAGACAATTCTCACAAACTTCTTCACTGATTTCTTCCCACACACCCCGTCAGCATGGCTCTCTAGATTCAACTAGGGAGTCAGGGGGGGATTTTAGGCAATAAAACTTGGGAGCACAAGGAATCCTCAAGGAGAGGATGAGCACTATGGCTCTGAATGACCAGAGTGACAACCTGAGTTGGACACAGGAGCAGAGCTCCTGTCCACTCCAGCTTCTCAGACTCAAATCCTGCTTTAGCTTCAAATAAAGTCTTTAAAGCATAACCAAAGTGCAGCTTCAATCACACTGAGAAACAGCCAAAGAATCTCAATCCCATCAACCCCATTTCACACAAGGACAGTGTAAGAGTTAGGAAGGAAAGAGCACAGCATGCCAATCACAGCCTTAGGTGGCTGAAAATAATCTGCCAGATACATATCTTGTTTCTTACATCTCATCTTGAGACTGATATAACACAGCACCTTAATTCAAAACTCCACCTACACAATGAAGTATTTCGATGAAATACGTATATCATCCCCAAACTAACTTTCACATCAAGGAGCCATTCTGAAAGTGGAGGAAGAATTCTGAGCCAGTGCCAGCCTGGAAGAGGGAATGGACAACTCACACTGTGTGTGGTCTTGGGTGTGCAGATTGATTTTTCTATTCACAGGAATGCAATGTGGAGGTTCAGGAGAACACTGGTTATGTCAGCCATTTTCTCCTTCCCTAAAGTCATCTTTGTGCCTCTAGTAACCATGAACCAAGACTTTTACATTTCTCAGAACAGGAAACAAAACTACCTCAGCCTGAACTGCAGGTGAACTTTCACTATCTGGTCAGCACTAAGCGCGTATGACATGATGTCATAAGTCAAATAAGAACCTCCAGATGGTAGAAAAACAAAACACTGTTAAATTAGTTCCTCATCTTGTGGACTACCAGAAGCAAAATATACTACTTCATTTTTGGCCAGGGTGAATTTGCCAATATAAGAAATTGTCTCTTCCCTGAAAATGGTACTGAGAAATCACATCTCCCAGAAATAACACAGCAATGAAGTATTCTAGATGGAGCATGCCAGCACACTATGAGGAATGTCTGCCACTTTGTTACTACTTCTTTTCCATCTAAGGCATTTTAAGTAGGATTTGAAAGGAAATTCAATTCGGGTCATTTTACAGCAAGATATACACACACATATACATACATATATATATATATGTATTTATATTTGAAAAAATAATGATTTCTCATAGACAAAACCCCTCTCTCTTTGGCTTTTCACTATCTAATTTTAAGAGTCTTTCACTTATTTTACCCAAGTTCTGGCAGTATATTTACTAGTAAAACAGCATTCTGAAGAACATCATCATTTCCAAGAAAAATAAAGCAAGACCAGATCTAATAGCTAACACAAAGCATTTCGGAGACCTCTCTCCATGTAAACAGCTAATTTTTTCTAACTTCTTTTTCCTCAGCAGCTACTTATTTCTACTATTTAATACAACAAACTCTGACACTTGCTCTGGAAATATAGAACACACTGTAAAATCTTTAGAATTGGGTTATACTTTTGGAAAAAAAGAGTTCATGTAACTGGTAAAAATTGCCAAATTCCAAGTCAAACTTTATTAATCTTCATGTCATCACCCGCCACTCATGACCAGCTTCAGTAGTGACGTCTATTCCTTGAAGTTCCTTACTGTTAACTGTTTAACTTAGATGCCATATTACATATATCATTTATTAAAGTGGCTTAGCTCTAAGGAGCTCCATGGGGAAGTAAAACAGGAAGCAGAACTACTATGCTGCACTGTTAAGAATTATTTACTTTACCATCATAAACAGATACATTTAAAGAAAATGTTTGACTGCATTTTTTTAAACTAAGCCTGAAGATCCCACTGAAGTCCTAAGTGTGCTGTAGTACCACAGCTGGGGTAATGAGAAAAAATGACACCCACTGTTATTTCCCTGCTGAGCCACCCCTGTTCCAGCACACGCTGCCACCAACGTCAGCCACTGCGCCCGAATCCGGCTCCACCACCATCCTCTCCCTTCCTCATCATCACAACAGCCTCCACAGGCCTCTACACATCTTCTGGGCTATTATTTGCTCTCTTAGTATATTATGCAGCCATCTTTTGAGGAAAAATTTCAGTAAATAAAATAACCCCAAATTTCTAACAAAGATCTTCTTGCCTGTGTTGATGTATCCACATATACCTGGGGAAATTCTAAGCTGTTACTGTGAAAACCTGTTTAAACCAAGAATAAAAGAGCTGCCACTCCAATTTTCCATACAGAAGTACTGAATTATTAGTACAGACAGCATATTCTCACACAGCTCTTTTTGCAAATATGAGAACTCAACTACAAGAATAGAGAGGTTATTATGTGTCCCAACTGTACCCTCCAGAGCCACATAAAAAAAAAAAAGGGCCAAAAAAACCTCAGTTCCAAAATAAGAAAATGTGATTAAAACTATCTCCTCATCATATTTGTCCCTCATTTTTTTAGTCTGATATGATGTGATAAAGATTATTTTTTTCAAAGCAATAGCTGTACCTGGCAAGCCGTACATTCATTTCCATCAAAAACATCTGATGTACCTAAAATTCCAGGCAGAAAGGGCAGAACATTTTGAAGCTGCAGACACTTGAATTTTGCACAGTTAATATTCTTTACACTCTGTTCCAAATTTCAACTCCAGTGAGCTAGCTAGCTTTTTCACTCCACAGAGGAAAATTCCACTTTCAGGGATTATGTCAAACATCCTCACCCGTCTACTGCTCTAAATATTATGGTTGCTCACATTTTAATTCAAGGATAGTTTATAGGCTTTATATTCTTTAATACAGTTTATTGTTTCATATCCACAACTTCAGTATTTAAGAACTGACACAGGGGGAGGTGTTTAAAACAGGAGAGTACTTTGTAGTCCAGGGAAACAGACAATGAGAAACAGGAGATATTTGCAAACTGATGCTCACATGAGGAGAACAAACTCCTGCCATTTCCCTGACAGAATCCCCGTCATGAGCTCCTTCAGTCCTCCAGTACAAGGGCAGGAGAAGCACCCAGTGCTGCAACACCTCAAAATCATTTAATCCTTGCAGATGACACCTACGATTTTCACAAACTTCCCAGCCTCCACCCTCAACAGCTTTGGCAGCTCTACTAATCTATATTTTTCTTACATTCTTTTTATCCACCAGTCCAGATTATGCTGCTCTTTAAAGCAGAAAATTGGTAAAGTGATGGGTCAAACTACACCAGAAAAGGTTTCAGCTGAACCAGAGATTATAAACAAGATATGACTGGTTTTCTCAGGCAGTAGGAAGCTTGTCCTTGTGGAACATCATATGCCACAAGGAATTCTGGTCAGTGAACCTTACCAACTGCCTACCAGCTGGTTTATTCTAATTTATATCTCTGCCTATTCTTACCACTAAAATTAAGTGGTTTAAAGCAGCTACTCCAAAGTTCAGCATTTAACATTCAGTTTAGTTCCAGCAAATTTTGGAAAGCACATGGGAACTGTAACTCATGTGCTAATACTTACAGTTTTTGTTAATAAAACTTCCAACACTAACCTTACCTCATTGAATTTACCTCACTGATTTTATGCTCACTATAAAACTATAGCTATCATAATACTTTTGAATTACTGAAAAAGGAAGTCAGTCACTCCAGAGTCAATGTTATTTAGCAACATAATGATAGTAATAAATTCAAAATACTTAAAACCAATTTACAAAACTATCAATCTTGGAGACTTTTAACTTTTGAAATTTCTGTCTTCAATAACATTCAAATTTTATTGTACTGTAACAGATTAACAGAAAGTTAATTAGAAGGCCATGGTGTTCTTTTTTGAAGTCAAGCCAATGTGTTTAACTGCTTCATGAAAAAAAAATGGGTAGAATTCCATGAAAGAATCATCAGTAAATATCCATTAATTTTATATATTCAAATACTTGTAGAATTAGGACAGCAGGAAACTTGAGCAATTTCTGGAAAGACCTTTAGGAACAAAATCTCTTCCAAAAATTCTGAAGGAAATATCCATAGTCTCATAATGATAGTTGTCCCACTGAAACTTGTGAAGTATTTTCAAGATTTCTGATAAACCATAAAGAACTGCTATTATAATTTATAACAGTAGGTTAGAAGGAAACCTGCAATATGATGTGCAGCATCTACAGAGCAGATACCCTCCAGATCAACTTCTGCTAGCATTATTATAAAGATTATGCAAAAAATCTCATCAATGTCCCTAGAAAGTGCAGTGTACTTCTACTCAGGTAGCCTGTGAAAAGTTTCCAATATTCAAAAGCATGAAGCAAAAGTTCAGCTAAGGAAAAAAAAAAAAAAACCTAACAAAAAGGCCATTTCAAATAATTTATATCAGAATTAAATCCTTCCTTCATTTTGGTTCCTAAAAACAGCAAATGTGGGAAAAGCATGAACAACATTCTCATGTAAAGACAAATAGATTCCATTTTTTAAGGAGATAGGAAAAAGAAACCTCTACAATTTTTTGTGCACAAAACAAATTCAATTTGTTGAAACACCAGAGTATGACATCTAATTTTCAAATAACTCTTAAGCTACAAGATGCTGAGCACAGCATCAATTGATGCTTGAGACTGACAATTTTACCTTGGTGAAAACAAGGTTTATTTTTTTAATGTATTTTAGAGTCCAGTCAGATTACCTCATATAAAAAAACTAAAGTTGTTTAAAAACTTGTTCATCCTTGAACTGGAAATTACTATTCCTTAGCCAATACATCATAGCTGAAAGAATGAAGAATGTCACCAGTTCACAATAGTGATAAGCAAAATATATTGGCTGCAATAATTCCTGCAAATGAAAACACAATGCAATGATAGATTTGAGCCTTTTCAGCATCATGAGAAGGTTATTTTATTTTCCTGGTCATCCCCATAACCCTCCTCTTCATCTCTGCTATCTAACTGGAATTCATCTTTCTTGAACCTGGATGATTGCATTTCAGACAAGATTTCAGAGAGTGCATAAAAATATTCCCCAATTTCTGTAACAGAAATCTCACTCCTGATACATTCTAGTATCAGATTTTCTAAAGTCACATTTTATTGTTGACTAACAGCAATCCTCTAACAGGCTATTATTACCTTTACCTAAAACTTTACACTATAAAGTTCTGGGTTTTTGTCCCAAAGGCCATAATCCTGCATTTTGTGCTACCCTATCTCATCCATTTTTCTCACTTCTGAGCTCAGGATCATCACCAGTGACTCCAATCTCTGTATCTCCAGGTGCATCCTTCCAAATTCCAGCAAGCTGAGAAATGTAAATATAAAATAAACCTCATTGCAGTATCAGATCTTGAAATGTTTCACCAATATTTTTCCCCAACCTGGTCTTTCCTCTTTCTGCTACTCCACTGCTCCTCTGTTAGTAAATATTTCACCACTTCTAGCAGTCTTAGACTGCAGCATGTCCCACTTGATATGTCACAAGTGAATATGGCACAAACATAAACATATGAATATGGAATCTGAAAGCCCTCCTAAGATTCAGCTAAATTACACATTATGTATATTTGTTGTTTAAAGATTATCAGACTTACCAAAGAAAAAGATACTGCTTTAGCCTAATTTAGCCAAATTCACAACCAAAATGGATGTACAGTGGTTCTCTAAAACTGAAAAGGTTTTTTTCTACACCAGAAAAATAATCTTTCATAGCAAATCCAAAGGGGGATAATCAGAATGAGACATGTTTTTACTTTAGACATAAATGGATTTTTACTATTTGTTCAAGCTTGCTAGCCTGTCTGGGAATGGGAGCGGTAAAATTCAATTCTAAATCCTATGTTACCAATGAAGTTGCAAACTTTGTATTTCATTCCAAAAATACCACCAGAATTCCTGCTTTTTCAATTGATTATGTTCAAAAGACTTCTGTTAAAGTCTGTGAACTTGAAAGTGGGTCTTTGAAATACTTCTAGGATTGATTCTTCGAGGATTTCAACCCTTTCAACAAAGGTTATCCTTAAGTATAATATTCAATGGTGGAAATTATTTTCCTAATGTTCTATAGAAAACATAGAAGTAACAATTATTTTTTTTTAAATTTTACTATTTTGTCATTCTTAACATTCTATTTTGTGTCTATAGCATATATATTTTGAGTTTATTCTATTTAGTTTATATATAAATAGTACATATATATATATATGCATGTATATGCATATTCATGTATAAACAAATACTACTGCTAAAAAATCAGGGTATAAATAATTTAACACAGAAGGAGAGGCTACATGAAATCAAATTTACTAGTCATAGGAATGAAACCTGAGTATGAAAATTCATTCCCCAATCTCTGACAGCTGACATCAACATGGAGCCTTATAACTCTGCCCTTTAAGAAAATTCTACAAGTAAGTAAATAAATAAAGTACTGTTCCTCATCTGTGTTTCTTTTCCTGGAAAGCATTCTGAAAGAAATCTTTTTCCCAGACATGGATAATTCTGCATATGGGGGAAATTCTGCTCCTTTTTTCAATCTCCTCAAAAGATTGAGAAAATAAAGGTACATTTCAAGAAACAGGACAATGCAAGCACACAAAAGGAATCTCAATGTAAAGTTTAGGATAGATTTACTATCATCAGATAGTAAACATACATCAGATCATTAAATTTACATCTACCTTAACATTACATTCCAAAAGCATATCTTTGAATACATAGATGTATTAGCCTCTGATTTCCACCTCTACAAAAAACAGGGAAGTTTATGGCTATCATTCCTGAAGATTAAATTCAGGATAGCAAAGTCAGCCTTTCTTCTTCCTGCTTATGTTATTTCCCCAATAATACCTCACCAGGCTGTCTGTAAACTTGTGCAGATGCAATTAAGAGAATCTGTAACTGAAACTTTCTAAACCTTTGCATTATTTATGCAAGCAGAAATAAAACCTTCTAGCCTCATCCATCCCTCTACTGGACTGTAAGACCTAACAGAGGACTAAAAAAAATTATTTAGTGAATTATATATATATATAGATGTGATTTTCAGTGTCAACCAAGTATGAAATTGATAGCACAGGGATAAAAAAAAAGCAGTCTCCATACTTTCTTGTGATATCTTTACATATATGTACAAATCTATAAATTTTATATACATTATATATATAATATTTAATTTCTTCAGCCACTGAAATTATACCACTAAGTATGCTCTTAACTGCATGGTTTTCTGTTCTCTACATCTTAATTCCAAGTATCTATCTAAAGATTTAAATTGGCATCATTATCCTAGGAACACATAAGACTAAATAAATCTAGGAATAATAAAATGTTTTGACCTTAACAGGCCTCCTGTATCAGAAACACTTAAAAGTGTGCAAAATATTAACTTCAGGTAATCTCACTCTTTAACATAATCTATTACTTCATATATGAATAAGAGCTCTTTTTCAGCACAACTGCTGGCTACAATTAATAGTAGTAAATTATGCAAGTTTTATATATTCATATTTTTCCTATGAGTTAGAAAACATTAAGAATCTAAGGAACACACAGATGCCCTTAATTAGCCTTAAGGTCACATGCTATAAAAATCATAAAGCCACTGACAAAGAGGAGACTTTGAAACAAATGCAGGATCAGGAGTTTGCAAGTACAGCTCTACAAAAAGGAAAATGTGCATCATATATCAAAACTCAATGTACAGAATACAGCCTTTAAATAACAGTAGCAGCCTTTCCCTGGTCAAGTTTTCAACACTGAGATGCAGCCCTCAACATTGGCATAAAATTTCTTGTATTATTTAGAAAGAAATTTATTCAGGATTTCTCTCAAGCATGACACTGGTTGAGAGAGCAAGTCAGACAATTGTGCATCACACAAAAGTTCCAGTCTTTCTCTTTTAGCTTTTAACAGCAGGTGCCTGATTATGACACTACAACAAATATCTTTGAACTGTTTAACTTAATAACACAGTTAAAGAAAAAACCAAAATTCTAAATACGCAATTCATAAAGCAGCATATTTTCCTTAATTAATTTTCTCAAGGTTTACAATATCTTTACTAATTCTCTGTAACTGGATATGTGCTGGATCCATTCTCAGAGAATCTGTGTAGAATAAACATTTGAAACATCTTAAAGACTAACTAAAACCATCTTCCTACTACACTGCAAGGCAAATGATTTTTGGATGTTTTGCATTTTTATGCTAAATAGTGCAGCTGCAATTGATAAAAACCAATCAAGCTAATTTAAGTCAATCATGTCCAGGAGGTTCTCATCACTTGTGTAAAAATGCTCTCACACTCACTCTAAGACTTTAACACAGCAAGTACCTCCCCCACACTCAAATTTCAATACCTTAAAGTCCTCTCTGCATCTTATGCAACAAAGGAAAGAAAATATAATTCTTATGGAATAAGCATATTTATAGTTTTACACTACAAATCGAACTTTAAGTTTTATTTGAATAGAAATTTGGCTTGTTTGTACCACTTGAGCACAAAAATGGCTCATCCCACTGCAGCAACACTGTACCTTAAGTGCACATCAAGGCACCGGGTCAAAGGCAAAGTAAACTTCTAGCACTGAAAATGCACAACTGTTACCCTCTAATATATAATCTGGATTACATTACTGAGATCATATGTTTTCTATTTTTTTTTTTGATTTATCAATATGGCACATCACAGCTGCCATCCTGAATTCTCTCTCAGCTGCTGCATTTGACATTTTAAATGATGATAGTTTATATTTTTAAATTTTGCACTCTTGCCACTATATTTTAAACCCACAAAACCATAACAACCATGCAAGAACTCTTTCCTAGATGGGCAAAATCCAACATTACAGATCTGAAATCTGTGTTTGATTCTTACCCATTTGGCCAACCCCCATGTGCACGTGACTGCACTTTTCAGCCAGCTCAAAAATAACGAAATAAATAAAGAGAGGCTCTGAACTTCAAAATATGCCATGTCCTTATTCCTGTGCCCTTTGGGATGGTTATGGGGTTCAGTGCAGTAACTGGAGATGGAGGCAGAGAACCACATCACCCTGCCCTGGATCTCTCTCCTCCATGCAGAGGTGAAGCCAGGTGACAGCAGGTGTTATCAGACTGACATAAACTGCTGCCACAGCTTCTTTACATGATCTTTTTGAGAAGCTGCTCACCAAAACCATTTGCTCACTGTTCCAACAGAAGCAAACAAGGAAAATACAACAACATCAAGAAAACCCATCAAGCAGTAATCCTGCAGCTGCCCAAGACAGGGCTTGAAAAACATACCCTCTTCAAATCATAAAAACTACATCTACCTTTGTGGAGAAAGATTATTTCCCAATTATATTTGTCCTATAGCTGCCACAAGGATTTTCTTGGGATACGAAAGGTTCTCTTTTTATTGACAGACTACTATGTTGGGGATTTTTTTTAATATGCTGAACTGTTAAATACCACATCAAATGTTAAGATAAGCTTTTCATCAAAGTGTTTCTCTTCAAACAGTAAGTGGATAATAGTTCTTGGACTTATGTATGACTAATAATAACTATTGGAATTAATAACACATTGCCCCTCCAAACTCATGCTCTAGAAATGCTTCTTTTGATTATGCATCAGAACACAAGATTCCTCACAAGAGCTAAGCCAGCAGGAAACAAAGCCAGCTAACTGGAACAGGCAGCACATGCCTTGGGGATGTGGAGCCAGTCTCTGGAACACAGAGCTCAGCTCAGACTTGGTGGGAGTCCAGCTGAAGGTCCCACCTGGATGGTCAGGAACTGACACACAGATGTTCCTGCAGAGGCTGAGCACCAGGTCTGTGCACCCTGACAAAAGAGCCACAGTGAGATCTCAGTGCTGTCTTCAGTAGTTACCGACTGGAAGGGTATGAGAAGGCAGAGCCAGACCGTTCTCAATAGAGCACGAGGCACAGGTGAGACAAATGGAACATGGAAATTCCACCCTGACATAAGGAAAATGTCTTTTTGGCTTGGTTTAGGGTTTTTTTTAACCACCAGCTTGGTCAACTACTGCAACAGGTCTAAATAGGTTATGGAAAATTCATCCCTGAGGTATCCAAAACTTGGTTGGATGCCATCCTGAGCAGCCTGCAATAACCAAAACCTGCTTAGATCAGAAGCTTGGGCTAGACAACCTCTAACCAAACCTGATACCACCCCGTGAAGCACCCACAGCCAAATTCTCTCTGAGGATTTCCCCACGGGCACACAGCAACTGGGTGAATTGAGTATGAAATGCACACAGAAGAGAGAGTTAGAAGGTACCAGAATTCCAGCTATCCTGTAATTTCTGTAATCATTGTGATTTTGTTCATAAGGTAAGTGGTAAGGATTTATTGTGTACCTGAGCTTTTACTATCCTTTACACAATGAAGTTGAACAAAGATGATATCTCAAGACCTCTAGTTGCCTAAAAACTATTAGAACCACTACAGAAAGGATTATTGAAAAAAGAGAGTTTGTCAGTAACTGCAAAAGACAAATACTATAACAAAAAATGCTTAAGAATCATCCAACAAACATAAACACAGGGAAAAAGATTTCAAATCAAGCTATCGGCAACCCATCAAAAATACAGCTTTTCTTGGAGAGAATTTACTCAGAAATACATAAATCCTTGCCAGTTATTAGAAATCACTTTCTTGTCTGTCATATATCTGGAAATGGCTTCCAGGATTATTTCTTCTTTACTACAACCTTGCCAGGGATCAATGTAATCAATGTAGTTCCCTGGATCCTCCTTCTTGTCTTTTCTAAGACATTAGCTTTCTCCCAGCTCTCAGAAACCCCTTCCACTTCCCATGATTTTCCAAGGGAAATTCACACGATGCCTTCAGCCCTTGCAGGTGCATTCCAGCAAGACCAAGGGACGTGTATGTGTCTAGTTTCCTCAAATATCCCCTGAGCTGATCCTCCTCCATCAAGGATAAGTTTACCTGGCACTGGACTTCTGTAGTGGTTTCAGAGACCTGGGATTGCTGAAGGTTGATCTTTCCAGTAATGATCAATGTGAACAAGGCATTCAGTACCTGGACTGTCTCCATCTCCTGTAGGATCAGATCTCCCCTCCCATTCATCATCCATATTTTCCTTAGTCTTCTGCTATTGCTGTACCTGTAGAAACCTTTCTTGTCCTTTCTATCTCCTGTTGCATTCCAGTCCAGATGGGCTTTGTCTTTCTTAACCCTAAACCTGATTCTCAGAGAGGGTCTCCCTATTCCTCACAGACACTTGTGCCTGCTCCCACCCCCCGTGTAATTCGTTTTCATTTAGCTTCATAATTAGAGAAGTACAAAAACTGATTTCAATTATACAAAATTGATCATTTATAAAAATGCATGATAGCAAAACATCTTCCTCTATTTTGAACAATTCCTGAAAGCATTCTTTGTCCAGGAAAATAATATATCATTTAAGCTTATCCTATCATTAAGTATGTCACAGCATGCTTCAAAATTTATGACAGAAGGTGACACAGAGTGGAGCCTGCTGCCAGACTGCTGGAACACAGAATCACCCTGGAAGAGAAAAATGTAACAGAGGCCACTGGCAGCTCAGAGCAGAGAGAGCTGGACTTTTGTTTGGCTCAGAAGCCAACTCATCTGCAGGTCTGGGCAGAACCATGAGTCACCAACGCACATGAGTCTAGGTCAGGTCTGGCAAAGATTTCCTGCCTGATTTAAAATGAGTTTATTTGGTCCAATGGCACTTTTCTAGAAATGGAGGGCAGGTTGACCACACATGTGCCTGTCTTTATTTGTGGCCTGACACTTGGCAGAATAAACTTCATTATGTTTTTGATTATGCTTAAGAAAAGTACTGTCAATTGTTTCCAGTCTGTTGCAAACATAAAACTACAAGCTGTATTAAATATGTTCTATTGTATTCACCCCAACATTATGAAATCATGCATAAAATCCTAAAATGGGATAAAATAAAGGAAACTTCTCTTCCCCTCCTCCCCTTCCCCCCAACTTCTGGCAACATTTCAAAATAAACAAGGAACCAAACCAATGCTTCTACTGAAAGGTCAACCAGCACCTGAGTCAAGGAAAGATAAAACTGGCCTAAAACAAAAATAAATATATTATTTAGTAAGAGGAAACCAATTTTCTCTTATATCACACATGCAGAAGGATTAAACAGCTCCACAATGAAATCTCTTAGTAATTACCCGTGCCTATTAACGAAGAAAATGGAATTCTTTTGGCTGTGGAATGTGAAAGAGTGAAATAAAATTTACACTTGACTAAAAAATTAAATTATTGTATTCCAATAATATGGAACTGACTAGGTATTGGGGAAAATTAAGATTTCCACCTTTTATTCCCACACATTCTCATCTCAGGAACTTTATCGCTCCTGATATAAAACACAGAAATTTAGCTATAGATACTCAATGATAGAAAAGAATGTGGAACCATGACACAAAAATACATGTTCTGTTTGAAATTCAGTGTAAGAGATACTCCATTTACAACTGTGCACTATGTTACATTTTAGAGTTAAAACATGCAAAAGATCAGTGCAATCTGAAGCTCAAATATACCTGAGCACACTTTCCTCTACAGTTTCCTACCTTGCCAAGCTTCTTGCCTTGCCTTTCCTCTGCTTATTTTTTACATGATTTTGGTATTTATCTAAATTTAAAGCTGAAAGATGAGTCTCCAGTACGACTCTTTCCAGCAGTAATCCTTCGTCCATGCACGCCCCTGACCAAAGAATCGCTTCTGCTACCCTGGATAGGGCACAGAGACATCATGAACACCTCTTGTAGAGAGAAAAGAAAAAAGAAATTTAGCAATTCCTATTGCTATTTACTGACAATTTTCTTATTTTATTATTTCTCCTAAGTTTTAAGGTAACATTTGTGTCCTCCATGCAGAGTATTTCAATGACTATGTTCCACCAAACTTAATACAGAAAAACACTAAATATTTTGGAACAGAAAGTCACTTTCTCTGGTCTTGCCACAAAAATGTAGCAATTTAACTTCAACCACAAATAGTACCTATATTTGGAAAACAGGAAAATATTATGCATGTACTGCAATACACTATGCAAAAATATTAGGTATATATAGAAATAGGCAGATATAATAGATACTGATTTTAATTTCAATTAGGAATTATAGGAAGACTCTACAGTATTTATAAATACTATAATCTTTTCCAGAATGCAAATTAGTGTTGCTCCAACAATGTTCAGAACAATGAGTATGTGATACAGTGTAAAACTAATTAACTAATGGAAAGTATTTTAAGTATTTTCTTGGAACTTCTTTAAAGAGTTGAAAGGGGAAAATAAGCATGCAGTGAATGTGAGCCTGAACTGTTTTTATTTACACACTCCTCAGTCTTTCCCATCCTGGACAGATCTTGTGCCTGATCTCACAGCACAGGGCAGCTGGAAGAAGGCAGCCTTTATAGATAAGAAACAGCTGTTATGCTTGTTTGACCTGAGGAAGAATTTGAAAAACAAAAGCAAAAGGACATAAGAACTAAATGTGTCCTCATAAAAGCAGTACTTGCAGAATTGCTCCAGCCTATTTCCAGCCAGCCCTGGTAGCAGTATCTGACATGCACCTTGCTTGTATCAAACTTACTTCCACTGAAAGACAGAAGGGAAAGAGAATCCAGTAAGGGCAATAGTGGTTCACAAGCCCTTTATGAAAATCTCCAAAATCAACCTTTTTTAAAGGAAAATTATAGCTCAGTGAGGGAGAGGAAGAACCAATACCACACATTACAAAATATCAGAATTAAGATTTGCCTCTACAAATACAGTCTGGTCTCTCAAACACAGTCTGATCTCTTATGCTAAAACAGGCAGCCAGATGAACACTGCAGTAACAGAAACCAAAGCATCCTTATCCATTTATTCCCTCTTCTAATCTACTTGTCAATCCAACTTGACACATACCAACATTTTCAAAACTCTAAATACTTGATTTGCAAATCCCTGATTTTGTCTTGTTAGGCCTCAGTTTTACAATACTTAAACACATTTCTAACACAAATTGTAGCAGAATTTCCCTGATTCAGACAATGTTTAAGCAGCTCTATATATGAGTACAGATTTTCCTGACTCAGTGCTCTTACATAACAGCTTCTACAACCCCCCTCCACAATTTCATGCTCTTTTTTCACTCATTTCCCACTGATTTTGTAGAATGCCTCACTTTCTTCTCTAGATTTATTCTTAATGCTTGACAAAAATGTCCTCTTGTTTCCTTCTTTTGTAACTTATTTCTTCAAATGTATCAGAAATATTTGTTTGTATTCTTAAACCAATTTTTTTCCACTTCTGTAAGCTCTCATTTTTTCAGCTTACACAGTTTCTTCTGTAAAACTAGAAACATTCCCAGTTATTGGGAACAAAAACTTCAGAAACAGAGACAGGTCTGTAGCAAAGAGTTTACTGCACTACGAATTTTATGGCATAGAAATCATTTAATGTTAGCAAGGAGAAAGTGTGTGTTCCTGGGAAAGGCAAAAGCGAAGGATTTGTTTGAAGAGCTACTTTATAATGCCATATTTTTTAAAAATCCCAGGAAAGGATCAAAGAATCAAACAAATGGAGAACTGTGGCACAGTCATCTAACTGAAAAGTTTACTAACACCATTAACCACTTCCATTATTTAAGATATAAAAAGAACACTTTTCAAAGGAGGTGGATGATTTCATATCTTTTTTACAAGCACTTTTCCAAGTCAAACCTATGTTAATTAGCACCCTGCATTTGAGAGTATTTTGTGTTTTAATTGAATTCAATTCAGAGCCATCTCAATAACTACATACCTTTAAAATTTTTGCTCCAAGGACATTCTTTTTAACTAGGTGCTATCACACACAGCAGTTGTTTAGCCCAGTTCCTTTTTTAAGTGTCAGGCCACTGTTTTCATGGCTCTGTGTGCACAACTGCAATTCCTCCCTGCAACAATTTGAAACCAAGATGATTGTTCCCACATGTCTGTGCCAGCCAACAGCCCTCAAGGTCTTTATTTACTAAAGCCTTAAGGCTACACAACTTAACTGCCATGACTTAGCAGGGTAGAGCTGAGAAACGCCAAATCTACTTCAGAAAGACAGCCTTTGCCACACTTGTGTTATCCTTTGCTGGTCTAAACTAACTAGAGCATTTTTGTCTGGGTTTCTATTCCATCCAATTCATGAAATCAAAAAGCAGCTTAGACTTAAATGGAAAGAAAACAAAAATGGAAGCCTCAAAACTGGAATTCAATTAAGTTTATCACATCAGCTAGCTGAAAACATATGAAGTAATGATAGAATTAAACTATTCCAGAGAAAATGCAGCTGCTGTTTCTTTTGCAGGGGATAATTTGTAAATACTTTTTACCTATAACAATGACAAATCTTCAAAAAAATTTCACAGACTGTATTACTTGATTTTAAGTGTGGAAAGAATTAGAGAAATGTAAAATACTATGTAATTATATCATGTTATCACTTGAGACATGAAGTGCATAAGTTCTGTTTGCCCAAGCTGATCGTATTTGAACATTTCTCTAAATATTAGCAGATTACCTCTGAAATCACTGATCTTTTAGAAGCTCAGATCCTTATACTTTCATTGTCCACTGTGATATCAAGAACTAGAAAATTCTTTCCTTCTAAAAGTTAAACAAGGGGAAAAGGAAGAAAACAAACAATCCACATCACATAGCCGTAAAGGAAAATATTATTCAGAATCCTACCAAGAAAATAATCAAAAAGCCATATGGGGTCTACTGTCAGTATAAGCATCTCTAAAGGTTTCTGGATGACCACAGCTGCAGAAGCCTTTTCATTCCAGATGGACCATACTCCTATTTAAACTCTGCTTCTGTTGTAAGCATGTTTTGTTTTCCTCAGCAGAGACAGAGGAACGCTGAGAATCTATCTTTGCACCTCCTACCATCTGAGCAATTGTGAGTTAAGGACTGTTACCTGTGTTAGAAAGAGGACATCCTGAAAAAGGAAATCATGAATTTAACAAGTCCAAGTGACTCTAGCCTTTTCTCCCCAGCTGTCTCTTAAGAAAACACAAAAACCTGCAAAAATACTTCAATAACTTCTCCATGCACTTCATCACTACAGCAAAATGTGCAAAACATCGTTAACTGTTTCAGACTGGTTATTGTTACATCTACTGCTTATTCTGCTAATTACAGCATTTCTGCATTCCCCTTGGGTTTGCATCTACCTGGTGAAATTTCAGTGCTGTTTTGACGTGTATTTTTTTTTTCCATTTCTTGTATATGATGCCAGTACACCAGGATCATAACTAGGCCCCTTTAGATCAACCAGAATTTAAGCAGTATTTAGGGTACACAACAAATCATTTCTGAAGTAATCCTATCCAAGTTCCTCTTCAAACATCTCCAGTTAGAGTGAAACATTTAAATTAGTAGCTAACAATACTAATATTTTTCTAATCATTTCCATCCACTAGTGACTTATCTTATCTGAGTAAATTTTGCTTGGTTATAAAAGCCCATTAAAGCTGTCCAACTGAATATTGTTTTCAATGGCAACAAGGTAATTTTCTGTAGAACTAAGAACTGGGGTGCTGGGCAGGCGGGAACTACACTAATTTTCACTTTAATTCACTAAAATAGATGAAAATGAGAAGTGTTTTGACAGCAAGGTAAATCTAACAATCATCAAACTATTTGTCCCAAATAACTTACAGAAGGTCTTTACACACTGAATATACAGCCCATTCTTTCTACCTTCCCCTTTTTAACACTGTTTTCCTGCCTCTGGGAACTACTTTCCACAGACCCTGAAGATGGAACTCTGTAGTCTTTCATTCACCTTGCTCACCGGAAATTCTGATTCAATTTCTTTGAAATTAAAATAATGGTGTCACCATAAGAAAGAATATTCAAAGCAATAATTAAGAATAAATTCAGTCGAGGGGGATGGGATTGTGTGTGTAATACCTATCAGGTATTTGAGAGAGCTTCATTTGTAATACCACAAAGTCACTGGAATGGGTCTCAGGAGGTCACAGGTGCAACCTGTGCACAGAGATCCCTGAAATCAGACCAGGCCATTTGATGTGCCTCTGAACAGTCTTGAAACTGGAATCCAGTAGGTGGATAGACACCAAGAGAAAAAACAACAAATTAAAACCCTCCCACCTCTGCTCCACAGTTTACTTCTGTTCAGATATAGCATAGATGTTCTTTCAGCTTAACTCTGAATTTACTGCTCTGCCACCACACTCCTCTCTCCTGTTCTGAACAGTCATAGGGCCTACCAAACATGAGTGCTGCACAGAAACTGAAATGTCTGGCACATTCCACCTGAGACAAAGCTGCTGCTTGAAATATGGAAGCCTTTGTCAAGAAGGCAGTGGACATCTGCAGAGGGACAGAGAGCAAATGGTAGCCGGGTGTCCAGATCGGTGCTTTGTGCCGTGGGTGATCCTCCCTTCGCACGCACAGCACATCTACCAGAACAATGCCCTGGCAGCACAGCAAAGAGACCACACTGAAAGATCTGGCCCAGCCTGATTTGAAACAAGAAAAATCACAAAACAATAGAAAAACACAATTTCAAAGTAAAACTCTAACTTAGAAAAATAAAAATGTGAGAGTGAAATAACCGTAGTTATACCATTATTGCTGTAAAATTGAAAGCAGATTTGCATTTCAAGAAATATCAAATATCAACATTGTAATAGAAAGAAAAATAAAGCTTTTTTTTGTCTTGTTCCAAGTATTTTGTGCTGTCTGCTTTTATTTGCTCTTTATGCAAACTAAGAACTGCCAAGAAGTCAATCATTTCACAACCCTTCTCTATAAACAGATTTGTTTAAACAAAAGAGCAGATTGCAATAAATAACTGCTATAATCACCCTTCCTCTTCATTTTTATTAGGATTTCTTTATTAATATGTGTATGCTGAACACATCAGTATTCAGTTACAGTACAGACTTTACCTATTTTTCCAATCCATTCTTTCCATTGACAGGACTATGCTCACTATTTACAAAACTTCTTTGTAGACATTTTACTTATTTCACAGTTCATTAACCTTCAAACAGCACACCTGCCAGTTTGCAGGTGTGTTATCTAAAGCAATGATACACTAAGTGCTAAAGTATGTTTGTGTCAGAAATGCTTATGAAATAAATGTTTTTCTCCACTGAGCTACCCAGCTGAGTTGAATTTATTTGCATCAATCTATAATAAGCTTTTTTCCTGATGCTAAGTGCAGTAGTTGAGCACCAGTCACTGCAAATATGCACAAAAAAGAATCAAACTGTACAGTCTGCCACTTTTTAAGTATACAAATGGCAGTGTTTAATATTTTTAAATAATTGAAAAGGATCATTCACTCTTCTTTCCTTCTGCAGTAACACTACAAGGCTTCATTTAAAAATAAACATCTTTTAACAGCTTTTTCACACAGCAGGGAAAACCTCATCAAGTGTTGTATTCTCCCTTTTAACAATTCTCCATGGAGCACAGTGACATTTTCAGTTTTCTATAGCTGGACTAGCCTTACATTGGCTCATTTTTATCTGACCTCAGGGTTTTCACATCATTAATAAAGAGATAATCAAAATAAAGGGTATATACATTAGGGTAGGAAAAGTTTGCATAGTTTGGCACTATTATCATATATAACCTTAAAAATGGAACAAAATGAAATGCACGTAGCAGAGGTGGTGAACCTTCTAAGCACTGCTTCCAAACATTTTCCTACTGGCAGTAAACCATTTTCAGACCTCCCAACTCTGGCCACCGTGATAGTTACTGCTGTACAGGGTTTATTTCTTTTTGTTTCAGCTGTCAATAAAAACTTCAAGTGATAGCTTTTTAAGTCAACTAAACATATTTAAATCAAAACAAAACACTGACATCACTGGGACAACAAAAACACAGTGCCAAAAGAACACTGTGTTTAGATTCTAGGCTTGGTTACCAATGGTTTAAACTTTCTCACATTATGTCACAAAGTGCCATTGCACCTGAAACCTGATCAAAAATTTATCCAAAAAATTCAAGTGCCCTCTTATTTCTGAAGATTTGGTATAACACATGTAAGCCAACTAAATCTGCTAGTCATGCCTCAATAGTAGTCAGTATTCCTCAGGATGAAGATCATAATAACTCTGCTTACACTTCATTTCTTACTGTTGAAACCAGCTGTGTAAGCTAGAGCTCAAACTTAAACTACACTTTTAAAGCAGTAATCTTTTCTGAGCTAATTGTGTTAAGACATCATGAAAATTCCAAACATGAAATTATACCCCAAAAAAATCCATTCTACTAAATAACAAACACTGGTAGAATTTGGCAACAAATAGAGGGAAACAAATAAACTTCCAGGGCTACATGAACTACAGAAAAACTGTCATTAATATTAACATATTCCTTCAAAGCCTCATGCCCTGTCAGACTTGGCTTGTGAGAGCCATGTAGGTAGGTGGAAGGCTGGCTATCAAGTGGAATCAGGACACTCCAGCAGAACCAGTATTGCATCCCAGGGGTCAATAATGTATCCAGTCCTGTTCCATGGCTTCATCAATGATCTGGAGGATGGGGTAGGGTGCAGCCTTAGTGTGCTGTGGGAAAAACATGAAAAGGGCAGCTGAGACACCAGAGGGTTTTGCTGCTGTTCAGAGGGACCTTGACAAAGTGGAGAAATGTGCTGACATGATCCTCATGGAGCTCAGGGAAAGGAAATGTAAAGTCCTGAACCAGGAAAGGAACACCACCAAGCACCTGCATGTGCTGGAGTCCACTCAGCTGGAAAGCAGCTTTGCAGAAAAGGACCTCAGGGTCCTGGTGGTCACAATGGTGAACACCAGCAATGTGGCCCTGCAGGGACACACTAACAGCACCCTGGGCTCATTAGGAAGGGTACTGCCAAAAGGTTTAGGGAGGTGATCCCTCCCCTCTATCATCATTGCTCAGGCCACACCTCAGATACCATGTCCAGTTCTGGGCATACTGGAGACAGCCCAGGGAAAGGCCATAAAGAAACTAAAGGATTAGCTGTATTAAAGCATTGAAACATCTCTCATATGACAAAAGCCTGAGAGAGCTGAACTGTTTAGCCTAGAAAAGTGAATAGGGCATCTTATCACTGTGTATAAATGTCTGAAGGAAGGCTGTAAAGATGGAACCAGACTCTTCAGTGTTGCCCAGTGAGAGGACAAGACACAATGGGCACAAAGTGAAACACAGGGGGTTCTCTCTGAACATTGGAAGCACTCACGCTGACCCATGTGGCCCAAAGAGGTTGTAGAGTCCAACAACCAAAGAAGTGTTAATGCCTTGAGATATTCAAGAGACATCTGGATATGGTCCTGGACAGCTGGCTCTAGGTGGCCTTGCTCGAGCAGGGATGTTGGACCAGATGAGCTCCAGAGCTCCCTTCCACCCTGAACCTTTACATGATTCTGTGAACCACATCCCACTCCATCATACACAGCTGCTTCAGCAAAACCTGAGGATAACCTGCAGAGTATCATTAAGCTAAATAATAATAAAAGGCTTCTTTATGAAATAACTGAGAGCCTGTGGAGGGTTTCTTTTATTACAGGATTTACTATGCTAATTTAATTACAACAAGGTGATTACAAAGTAATCCTATTTAGGCAGGAAGTTGACACTGCAACTTTGAATACCTTACTCAGCACAGGATTAGAGCTGCCTTTTGATGGTTACTTTCACCTCCAGAAAGAAGCACTTCAAGGCAAGTTATAAACATGTTTTAGGACACAAAATTGTACAAATACTATTCTAAAAAGAGACAATGTAGACACTCTGGAAGAAAGGAGTGTGGCTTAATGCAGGCCCAAATGTTATTAGCTTTCCTCATCTGGGAATGACCAACAACAATAGCTTGTACAGTACAGAATTCCTTCCCTAATGACTTCCACCTGCTGGAGGGCTGCCATTTGCCCTGCATCCCCCTGCAGCTGCTTTCCCATCTGCTGCTGGAAGCCATTGCCCTCCCTTTAGATAAGACCTGAGCCTGGAGATAGATGATACAGCTGCTCTAAGCAACCAAAATCTTTTCCCAATTCGCAGAAAACCAGACCTGCTGTGTCTAGAAGCACTGCTGGATTGCTACCACAGCACAGTCTAGGCCTGATCATGTAAAAGGTTCAAGCTCAACAGCCATGTGCAGAAACTGAGAAGAGGAATTAGATACCTTGCAGAAGACAATTGTTTCTCCACCAGGACTGCAAAATCCCAGCAGCCCTTCATCAAGAACACTGTAATTCAGTTCTTTTTAACATCTTTGGCCCATCAGCCAGCAGGAAGATTGTAACAAACTGAATACAAACCCTGATAAGGGATTAGGAAGTCAAATCAGTGGAGAACCAGTGGAATTCATCACCATCCTCAGCAGGGCGACAGGTTTGCACAGCCCAGGATTTAACATACACAGTCTTTCCTACTCAAATGTTAAACTGAGGTCACGGAAATTGCTGGAGTTTTTATCCTTGTTCTGTTATGATTATTTTGTATTATACACATATGCTGGTTGGCCCATTAAACACAAGCTAGAAATTCCAGATTTCATCTGTATCTTCTTAGTGTGCAGAGCACAAGACATACAGCAAAAAGGGATGACCAGAATCTTAGAAATATTTATTTCCTGTTTCTACAAGAAGGATGAGTTTAAGCCATTTTTTTTCCTAGAGCTTTACTAGCCAAACATTTGAAACATTCTATAAGATCCCTGTATACCTTAAATAATATACTTCTCTAAATAGAAACTATTTACACTGTACAACTAAATGCCACAGGTATTTGTTTCCTGAAAGAAGCAAACACATTACAAATAAAATCAAGATGCTTTAATAGCAATCAATCTAATCAGCATTGTGTGCTCCAAGCCTATGAAGTTTTTCAAAACACCAGGAAAATAGTTAATCAACATTCTAAACTCTGGACTTACACATTCCCTTAAACGTGACAACCATCTCAAATGGGTATTCCATAACTCACATTTTTATGGTCTGATTTTGTAGATAAATAAACAATTAGTACACTGCTCTGTTTTAAAGAATAAAATTATTCATATTTTAAAGTACACATTGACTGCACTTAAAAAAAATAACCAGAGATTAATAATGTGCACCTTTTAGCAGATCCCTTAAAACTACATCAGTAGCTTCACCCTTCAGAACAGAAATACACAGAAGAAGCAACAACCAGAGCAACCAAAAGAGCAGCTCAGTCACCAAACAGATGAGGAAACAGGTCATGATATCACAACAATCAAGTCATGAAGGTCCACTTCCCCCCATTGAAGCCTATGAGAATTAGGCACAAACATTTCCTTAAAAGGCAATCATTAGCACTTCTAAAAAAGTTCTAGAATGAGAGCTGGTGTACTACCAAAATTAGATATACATCAAATACATTGGCATTTAAATTGCTTTAAATTATTTATTATTCTTTAACAACTTTCCTGCCACACAGACTTGAATCAAACACATCCAAACCTTGATACTGGCCATGAACTCAGTATTTCTATTGCATTTCATGATTAGGAGATACAATACCTCTGTCTGAAGTATGGCAGCTCTCTGTTCTTTGGCAGTAAGGGACTCTTTAAGCACTTCAATGTGTTGCTTGCAATCTGAATTCTGATTGCTGAGGGTTTCAAGCTTAGTTTGTAAGGCAAGAAGTTCTGATTCTTTCTTTGAGAGTTCTTGTTTCAGTTGATCAATCTGCAGCGGGGGGAAAAAGTTAGGTCATTAATTTTGTCTCCAACTCATGGCTCCGCTGGAAATCTGAAAGGTGTGAATGACCATGATATAATAAATCAGACACCTGTGAATTCTGGAAGAGAATTAAGGTTCAGACTTTTTACACTCACACCTTGAATTTTGTTTCTTGCAATTTAATGCGCTCTGTCTCAAGAATGAATGCCCTGTTGTTGCTGAAGTTAAAAGCAAACTCCTAAAGATTATACCTGATGATTTGGCCTATAAATTCACCACGGACCTCACTTAAGTTCAAAGGCATGTATCCCATGTGAGGCAAGTCTGGCAGGACAGCAAAAATGCATAGGGAAAAAAGTGTTCATAAAAGTATCAATTCAATCCTTCCAATAGCATGATTCCCATGACTTATCACTGGCCAGAGAGAATCAGGAATTTTTTAGGAGTCTGAAAAAGAAAAACCAGGCATCTCAGAAAGGAGAGGAAAACAAAATAGTGGACTTTTAACCTTACTCCTCTTGCAAATTTTTTGCTGCCTACCATCCCCACCTCCTATTTTTCTCCCTGGCAGTTCACATGGAATTCTCAGGTAGTAGAAAAACCAAGCCAAGAAGACTAACTTAAGAGAAGTCTGGGGAAAACATTATAAAAAAGTTCCACACAATGAAAGGGCTGAGAGATTATAAAAGCTTATCCCAGAGGAAACAGCAGAAACACAATACTAAGACAGAGCTTCTGAATTTAAGTGAATTTAAGGTTCATCAGTAAATGTCATGGAATTGTGATTACTCTCCTCATTCCACAATGATAAATGGGAAGAATAGCCACAGAACACAAAATTGTAGTGGATTTGAAATATATGAATCAGAGCAAAGCACTGGACTATATACAGAACGATTTGTATAGGTGAAAGGATGGTGAATTAGGTGGCATATAACTACTCCTAAATTCTTGTGGTATAACACTGGCCACCGGATGAATCCAGATACATCACCTCATGAGAACTATCTGAAATAAAATGCCTCACTGCATCTGCATAACTCAGAGAAATCACTTCCTTTATATGAACAGCTCTTTTCTATGTCCCAACAGACATTTGGGATACAAGAAACCGAGAAGTGGTAGATGGGAGATGATTCAAAAATCCCCAGGAAAAAAAAAACAGCCATGAGTTGATGCTACTCAACCACATTCCAAAGATTCACATACTAAAACATTTCACAAATTCTGTGTTGTATGGGACGGGAAATACTCACTGCTAATAAAAATGCTTCTATTTTGTTTTACATTGCAAGTGCTTATTCATTGCACATTACAAACTAAATTTAAAAACAATGATTCTTCCAACTACAGTCTATATGCATGTCTTAATAGATTTATTCCTTATTTCTTTGTATAAATCCCAGTACGTTTCCATTGTTGTTTAAGGTGCTCAGATCGTCACCTATGAGCTACTGCATGAATTGAAGAATCTACCCTGGCACTAAAAAAAAAATCACCTTTATCAAAATAAGAAAAGAAGCGTACAGAAAACAGGCATGAGGAAAGAATACAACTAAAAGATGCTAAAGAAACCTTCTCTGGAATGCAAAACCACCCTCCTCCATCCCTTGCCAGAGCAGGTAAGCAAGTATGGCAACCAAGAGAAAACGGATAGGAAATGAAGCAATGGGAAAATCTGTCTATGAGACACACAGACAAAACTAGGCAGGGTCTGCAGCCAATCTGAGTTACATCATAGGCTTTATATGAGACACACACAAACATCACAGATGCTTCATCTCTTCTAGAAACTCTTCCCCCTTCTCTCTATGACACAACCCACACCTGAGAAATAATAAAAAAAAATTAAAAGGCATTGCTTTCGTTGCAGGTGTGCTCTTTGTGTTTAAGAGACAGAATCTGTTTAGTGTAAAGTTCTGGTGACAAGATCTACAAATTGTCAGAAGTTTAAAAATGTGTCACAGCTCACAAATAAAAACAAAAAAAAATAAGAGTTAAAACACAAACCAAACACAAAATGATCGTTGAATAGTATTTATTTGCTAATGTATTTTTAAAATAAAGTATCATGGTGAAAAAGTACTAAAATTCCCACTTTAAAATTTTAAAAACTGTGACAAAAATAGAGAGGTATAATAAAAAATTATAAAACTTAAATATGGAGAAATTTTAGGCACAGGTATCCTCATTTTTTTAAAGTTCTGCAGTATCTCAGTGTGTGAAAAAACTAATTAAACATGACATGAAATAGATTGCTGCCTCTAGCAGATATGCAAACATTTTTGCTGTATCTCAAGTGATGTGGAAGACCAACTGTCATGATTCAGTGAAACCCCATTATCTCATGTAATACAACAAAAACATTTTGACTTCATAAGGACTAAAATGAAGTTAACCTTCAAGTGCTATAGCATCCTATAAGTGCTGTAGCATCAAAAAACTCCAGGTTCGTCCTCTGACCTTCCCACTATCTGACATATTTCATGTGTGCAATTTGCCTATCACAGCTTTTTCAACATTGCCCAATATGATCTTGCTTCACCTCCTTTCCTGAAACCCTAATTCATTTTTCTTCCTTTTCAATTTACTGTCACCTCCCATAATTTCAGTTCTTTAGAACCCATTAATTTTCCATTTCCAGAAAACCATTATGGGTGTTGTTCTGTTATTTTTACACACCAAATTCTTGTATGACATTATGCAGAGTAACCAGAAAACAAAGGGGAAAAAAAAATCAGAGCTTTTCCTCCCAATATTTCATATTAAAATTAATGGACTAAATCTTTAAGTAAATAATTCTGTTAAATGAATCTATGCTGATTAATGCATCAAAGGATTTGGTCTGATGCAACAATGACAACTGCTTTTTAAAGTGAAGGATTTAAGAGAAGGAAAAGAAGTAGCAGTGCCAATGATGTGCCTCCATACAGTAGAACCTACAAGTCTATCAGATTCTGCAGATTATGTTGGTAAAGGTCTGGTTTTAAACTGGTTGTTAAATTTCCAAGCCTACCCAAAAAAAAAAAAAAAAAAAAAAAAAGCTGCAGTTCTTTCCCTGTTTCCTGTTTTGGTTTGTAGTGTTTTGGGTTGGTTTTTTTCCTACAGGATCTCCTAGAACTTGCATGTCTGCTTCATTCAGTATGGAAAGTTCTTACATGCAGACATTAATCACAGAGCACCTTATTACTGCTTTATCAAAACTCATCTTACTAGTAATTTGGTGAAATTGTACTAATCCACCACTAGATTTTCATACCCATTCCAGTGGATAGCATGAGAGTTCTAATACTTAAAGGATTACTTAATGCCAAGGGCAAAGTCACACCTGAAACAAAATGCATCTGTGTACATTTAACTACGTGGTTCAGAGCCAAAGGATGAAGTCTTCCAAAGCAGAAATTATTATTAAAAGTATGTATCATCCTATATGTTTTATTCATATTCTCAACTAAGATATTTGAAGGTGCAGATCTCTTGCTCATATAATCTTTAAGACCTGCTTTGACAATTTCTGTATTATGTGAGTAATTACAAGTTTTCTCCCTTCAAAAACTGAGCAAGGAGAGGCCTTATCAAGTGGGCAAGAAAAAGAAATCTGAGCAAGTTTTCTTCCTCATTTTTACAACTTTTATTTAACTGCAAGTCACAATAAAGCCTATATATTTGGAAGGAGTGAATATCACTAAGAGATAGTTAAGAACATAAACACTTTCAAACATTCTCTGCCACTCATGTAAATAAATTGTATTTTCATTATTTGCCTTCATTTAACACCTTCGCATTTATTTAAATCACAAACAGATTGAAAACAAGTTATACTTTAAGAATAAATTAAAAGTATTAAGAGCTTCAAGCACCTCAGAAGAGTTTTGTACTGTTCTTTGCCATCAATCCTGCTTATCAGAATTTATCAATGATCTCAGGTTCCACAGATCAGTTCCAGCATGATCTGTTTGTTGACAGATCCATAAATACTTTTCCACCTTGAAAGGTTCTTAAATGAGAGGAAAAAATGTCATCTCCTGCTGTAAATCTTAATTTCAAGTGGAAGAAAAAGACCAGAGAAATAAAACAGCCAAAGCTTCATCAGAATGTGGCTTTTATCAAAGATCAGAAGGCTGTGACAAAACAAGGCATATTTAATACTCTCCTCATTCATCTACTTTCCGTGCTACAGAAATATACTGAAGCTTTTCCTCACAACAACGTCAGGAGATTGTTAAAGTTCTAGGCTTTGTACCTTATTTTTACCTCAACAGGTTTGTTGACATGCATTGGGAGTTCTGCTGTAAGTCACTAAAACTGAATTGCTTTTAAATTAATGATATTTAGGTTAGCAAAACAATTTTTCTGATGATAATGCTACTTCAGAGCCTTAGTTATTTTTCAGTAGCTTAAGAGCTACCTTTTTTCCAAAAGAAAAAAATATGTTCTTTCATTATTATTTTTTCTTAATAAATCTGGATTAATTCCATATGGGCACTAACACTTTCATTTCTTCTGTAGCAAAAACCCTCAAACAATGAACAAGCAATAATGTTTTGTGTTTGAAATCAGGAAATGTGTCACATCACTACATATTTACTACCTGCCCGTGGTCAACTCCTAATAGTCTATGTACAGTAATTTGAAATGAAAGGAACAAAGTCATTAAATTGCTAGAGGTGAAAATATGAGCAGAGTACAATTTGGTATCAGCTGTGAAACAAAAGTCCTTACTGCAAAACTACATCAAAAGCTAAAATCAAATAATTTTCATTTATTCAAAATGCTTCACTCCTTCATGTCCACTGATTATTATATAGTAGAGATTTACCAAAAGGAGACATGCAGCTTTTTGCATAGGAAATGGTCATGTCAAAACTTTCCTTTCCATTATTTAAACAGTCTTAATCTCTTTTATAAATAGATCTTACCTTATTTTTCATGAACTTTGAGTGACTCTTGTAAACTTCTATTTGTTTGATTTCTTCTTCTCGGTCCTCTGTATTCAGAACTCCATTTGTCTTTAACATCTGTATTTCATCTTCAAGATCTCTTATATTGCGCTCAAGTGAAGCTATTTTTGTATCCTAAGTTACAAAAAAGAGAGTATTGAAAATTATATGAGACAATATTAAAGAGTAACAGAAGCATGTCTGTCCTTGAGTGAATACCAAATAATGAGATAGCAAAAATAGATGGTACAAATAGAGAATGTGCATAAAACAGGAATAATTCTATAGGTTTTAGCTTAAAGAAATGCAGAATTCAGACCAGACCTCCTTCACCATTGTTGCACAGACTGTAGAAAACACATACTGGTCAAAATTCCATTGAATTCCTACACAGGGATGAAGGGAAAATAGCAGATGCCCTATTTTTCCACATATGTATGATAACAAAGCTTGTTATCATTAGAAACCATCTAGGCCTGGCTATTCTTCCAAGCCCTTAAACACCAAGTTTAGCCTAGAGACAGCAGTCCCTGTCTCTGCAGGGCAAAGGCCACTTCGTTGTGTGGCTCAGCCTGAGGCTCAGGTCCCTGCTCCTCTGGAGTTCTGCCTGCTCTCAAGAGGAGAAACATTGTGTCCTCACATATTTTTCCTTGACTAATCTAGCCACATCACTAAGAGGGGATTTAGCACTTTTTATTGTGAGTCCCAAGATAAACAAAACCACAACCACTAAAAATTTCTGCATCCCAGCCAATGACTGCCACGTGTGCCAGCACAGTGAAGTTTTTTTTGTTATTTCCAGTCATTTAGAAATTGGCTAAGTCCCTTTTGTGAGACTTAGAAAGATTACAAAAGTGATTACACAAACTTGTCACAATTTTCTGTTTGAAAGAACACTGCAGAATTACTCATTAGGAAATCTCTTCAACAACTTAAAGGATCAACCTCCCATAAAATATCAAAGACTGGATGAAGTTCTTGTTCCATTGTGATCAATATTAAATAAAAGAAAGAGATAAAAAAATAAAATTAAAAAAAAAAATCCGCCACAAAACAAACCAAGCTGATTCACTAAGACCAGGTTATTCAGTTAGAAGGCTAATTTGGGAAAAAAAACCACAAATTGAATTGGTCTTTTCACAAGGACAAGCTAAATTTGAATAACTGCAACTTTGTTCTTCTTGCTTTCTTTTAGATTGCCTAAAAAGAAGCAAAAACTCCAACTCCTGTAATAACTTCTTTCATAATAAAGCTAGGCAAGTGTAGCAATTTAAGACATGGGAGAGCCTGGATGAAGTTCCAAAAAGCATCTGAATTTTTGGTACTGAAGTACTGAAATAGAATCTCAGATTATTTTTGAAGACCACTGTTATAAATCCATATAGAACGAAAGCTAAGGACTAAGCAACGTCATTTACACGGCCTACTGTCACTCCTCTAACATTTTTGCGTTTATAGTGAACAATAAATCTCAAACTAAGAGAAGGGGTTTTTTTATTATTTTCTCATTCCAGCAAAAATTAATTTTAAAATTAATTTCAATTCTAAAACCAGGAAGTAAAATATTGAGATGGAATGAAAAACTGGAAAAATTCTCATTGAATCTTATCATTTAAAGAAATTGCACAAAAGGCAAAACACTGCAAGAAAAGATACAGAAGTATTGAAAAGCTCTCAAGACTTAAAAACAACACAAAAAATAATTGTAGATGTCACAGATACTATAATCAATTCAGCTTGGTCCATTAGACTTCATTTCAGAAATATTTTCCTTCTATTTTTAAAGATAAAAGCAAAACCTAAGCTTTGCTACACTTTGGAATGATTTTGCAATGAAATATATTAATACTTACATGCCCTGTTATGACATGACATCTGGCAATAGTCTTCATCAAACCTCCCCACCTAAGTCTGTAAGAGTCTGCCTTTTTGTACTGCCTTTGTGTTTTACGTGTTTGCAAATATAATATGGCAGAAACAACTTTTAGCACAGCCTGCTACACTCTTTAGAAGTTTTATACATCACAGAATAACATTCAAACTCTATGAGAAATATCTAAAGTAATGTGTGGAAGCATTTTCTGTATTTCTGCTTCATCAAAAAATTGAAATCTCAGAGGAAAAGTTTATTTTTAATATCAATCTCCACATACTGTGATTAGAGATGGGTATTCTCCTATCTCATGAAAAATTGTCACTAAGTTTTACATTAACTTTTTATTGAAACAGAAGCCAGAAATTTCACAGATTTTGTGAAGGTCAAAGGTACTGTTCCCTATTGCAGGCTGGCTTGCCCAGGAAAAACCTTACAGGTTTCCTGCCTGAGCAACAGCTGGAAAGTGAGGAACTTTGTAGGTCAAAAATAACACAGAGAGCCCAGAGTTCCCAGTGGGTGCTGCCACACAGGAGCTGGGCTGACTTACAGGGTACATAGAAAGCTAGGTAGCTTTGCATTTGCCAAAAGTTTTGACACATTCCCATAAAAATCTTCTGATTCAGCTGAATCAGCATTTTCCCACATAAAATTTCAATTGGAAAACTTTCAACCAGTCTTGTTGGGGCACAGGCTCTGGCAAGCTTTCAGAAACTGAAATGGGAACAGATGCAGATTTCCTTCAAACCTCTAAGATTTATCCCCATTAGCAACACTCTGAAAAACTACATGGGTCTGTGTTGAATCACAACGAAGATTCCTTTGCAATAATATTAAGGAAGCAGCTTAGTATTAAATGGTACTAATAATCATCTTCTGAGCTCTGAAACAATACAGCATTTGTTCTGATTTTTTCAGTCAGACCCTCTAAATCTGTTAAAAGACATAAGATCATGTAGCAGGATTTGTGATAGAGATCAGGGCACTCACCCTAATCTATCCCCTCCTTCCAGCAGTAACCAATACTTCTTCCTTATCTCCTTTATTAGAATAGTGCTGCAGATATTCTGTGAGAGGTTAGGGCTATTTAGGTTTCTGCTGGCTGGACCTAGCAGAAACCCTCCTCTTTTGGAATGTGGAAAAATTAGTAAAACAATATTTAACAATGGAAAAAAATTAACAAGTGAGCTTCCCCAATGATGTTTCACAAATCATATCAGTCCTTACAAGAGTCCAATAGTACATTTCCTGAAAACTGAGGGGCAGGAAAAGGGCAAATCATTTGTAAATAACCACAGAATCACAGAATATTCTGAGCTGGAAGGGACCCACAAGGATCATCAAGTCCAACCCTATATAATACAGCATTCCAGCCTGTCTTACTCTGAAAGGAAAAGTAAGGAAATGCTACTGTTCATCATTTGAGATACATAATAAATTTAAATTATGTCTGCAAAATTTTGCTCATAGGGCATTCAACAAGCAATCAGAAGGAAATATTTGAAACTTCACATTTAATAAAGCTTGAATTTAAACACACTTATGTACACAGGCTGTCAACAGACCATACACAACTACCCTTATTGTATGAACTTTTACTTTGTCACTTTAATGCAGAGAACATTCAGGTTTATCCTTGAAGATAAGGGAGGTTAAAGTTCATGCAATCTTAAGAATAGAGTATGTTGCACTGCAAACTCACATACACACTCCTCTAGAACCAAACCCATACCTGAAATATCACAGCTGGATCAACACATAAAGATGGCTCTTTCTGCAAGTAAGGTAAACCACAAATATTTTCATTTACTTTACATCTTACATTTATAAAGACTTTATAGTTGCTAGACTCCACATATTTTTCAATATCTTATTCTTAAGATAAAATCTAGCCCATACCTGTAGGCAATTCCTGATTTTCTCTCCCAAGTAACTGTTTTAGTGACGATAGAATTAGGCCATAGCAACATGTAATGGCTGTGCTGGAAGCAGCATTTAAAGGTCACTAATCCAACCCCTGCCATGGTCAGGGACACCTTCCACTCTCCCAGGTTGCTCCAAGCCCCATCTAACGTGGCTGGGAACACCCTCAGGGAAAGGACATCCACAGCCTCTCTGGGCAACCTGTGCCAGGGCCTCACCACACTCATAAAAAATTACTTTTCTTCGTATGTCCAATCTAAATTTGTCCTATTTCAGTTTAAAACTGTTGTTCTTTGTCGTGTCACAGCAGGCCCTACTGGAAGGTCTGTCCCCATCTTTCCTATCTGCCCCCTTTTCAGTACTGAGAGGCTCCCAGGCCACTGAGGATCCTTCTCTTGTGTTCAGCCCCAGCGCTGCCAGCCTGGAGCTGCTCCAAGAGCCCTCTGATCTTTGCTGTGCCTCTCCTCTGCACCTGCTCCAGCTGGCCCATGGCTCCTCTGTCCCGTGGAGCCCAGAACAGAAGGCAGCACTCCAGCTGGGGCCTCATCAGAGAAGAGCAAGTTTTGACCCAATCCACATGCTCAGGAGTATTTATCATAAAATCAAGTGAAAATTGTGTTTCCTTTTAATCTTTTTTATTATACTAATAGGTGTTAATCAATATTGAATATCACTGATATTCAGAATACACTCAAAGATATCAGTCATCTGGCATTTGCAAAATATGCAAGGAACCACGCAGAGGTGCAATTGCAATTGAAGGAAAGGATTTCTATGTACCACTTTTATTTTACACTTAAATAGACTAAGATTTAGGTTTGAGAGGAAAAAATGCAGTTTAATCACATATATCCAAAGTCACAAAATCAACCACTGCATCAAAACTAGACTAGTTTGATGGAATAATAGGATCACGTGGGAGAGGGAAGCATCCTGTCCTCCCTTAGTTTTGTGACTCCACTTTCCAAGAAAAATGGTTTCTGGAGAATAAGATCAATTTCAGAAAAGAGAATTAAGAGTGTAGTGAGAAAAAATGCAGCAAAAGACCTGGGACTTCTGGAAGCAAATGTGTCCATGAAGCAAAACCAGAAAGTTAGGAAAGAACAGCCTGTTCAATGCATCTGAAAAAACAATAGATATCTGGAAAGGAATAAATAAGGCAAGAAAAACAGGAGTCAAGACATAGGATGTGAATTTTCCATCTTTTTTTGTTTGCCCTTTTTTTATTTTGCATGAATATACAGGAGATAAACACTGGTCAATAAGACAGCAGTTATGCAGAAAATGCAATTGCTGTAAGAATAAGCAATTACTTGCAAAGCTTTAGAGAGAAATGAAGAAGATGGCAGGACACAGTACAGAAGATGTGTAGGACAAATAAACCAAGGAGAGGATGGGTAAGAGAAATGGGAATATTTGATTGGATGAAAGGGAGTACAGGCTGGGAAAAGGGACAGAAAGAATTCAGCAGTGGCAAGGAGCAGAAGAAAAGCACAGAGAGAATAGAAGGATTTATGAAGGAGGGAAAGCTGCATCCTAGCAGAGCCTGGGGGAGCCATGGAAGGCACTCAGACAAAAGCTAAAGTGGTGAGGGGCTGGAAAGGGCTGGGTGTGGTGAAGAGAAATGCAAACTGCTTGGAGTCTCTGCATGGGGGAGTGGATGGCCTGAGTCTGCCATATTACAGCTAATCCTCTCCCTCCTTCTACCCTCAACATTGTAGAGAAACAATTCCTTCAATGCTTGATCATTCAAAACAAATGTCTCACATTTTTTTTCAAAACAAATGCTGTCTGGATTAAGACAAATTTACTTGAAAACATTCCAAATCTGGAACTTGTAATGAAAATTGCTGTTTAATCATGTGGATTTCAACATCTTACATTTGTCCCTTTTTCTTTTCAATATTAGGATTAATTTAGACAGCCCTAAAGGGGCGTGTGCTCATAGGGACAGAAAGAACTGGGTGCCTCAGAGGCAAAAAGCAGCTTTGGATCAGTACTCCAGCAACAGGACTGCAGCCTCACTCCCAACAAACAAAAGCCCTCACTATAAAGATCTGATTTTTAAAAGAGGAACATTGTACCACACCCACCTCTCCTGGGAATAAAACAGAAAACACTTCAGTGTCCTCAGGGACAGACACTGTCAGGAGCAACTACAGACATCACGTCCTGTACCCCACATCCCTGTTCTTCTCAAATACTTTTGGTACAGGAACTGAAAATTAATTTCAACATGTCCTTTACATTGTTATAAAATGCACATAAAAAGTTATACATTGTTCTAACACATTGCTTTTGTAACCCAAAACTTTTAAATTTATAATTCTGAATATTAGTAGAAAAACAAAGTTTCCCAGCCAGTATCTTACTTGCCCATTTACTTAGGGTAATGAGTAACTGCAAAAACATAGATTTCATAAAAAAGACTTCTGAACTAATGTCCAAAGCAAATACACATCCAAAAATGGAGTTCTGTAATCAATGTACCCTCTTTGTTACTCATATAATCCAAACTAATTATTATCTATTAAAAGACAGATACTGTATTTATAAAGTCCTGCTGTTGTTTTAACTGTGTGTTTACCACAATGTTCAGACATGCTGAGCTCATTTTCTCACAACAGAAGTCACAGGCAAAATGAGGCCTTTAATTTGCACTTCCTTTTAAGACTGAAATGAAAGACCATCATTAATGAATTTCAGGCAGCATTGCCAACTCACAAATTATCTCAAGTCTCATGGTATTTCTCTTAAAGATGAACATTCCGAACTCATAGAATTATGCAAAAATATCAGTTTTCACTTTTTAAATTACTATTTTTATTCTTTGTTATTGTGGAGGAAAAATCCACAACAATGTAGTAATATTATATATCAAAAAGAGTAAGCTAGAGTCAGGACTAAGAGACCAGTTTCATCACATTTTGTCATATCTGCTGATGAAACTAGTATTTTCTTTAGGTTGGCTGTAAAATTATGGCCTAAAAACAACCAACATAAGAAATGGTTTTAAAGTTTGAGGAGGAAAACATTTTACATTAGGCAGTTTATTCCATGCACTTTGGATCTCCTAAATCATGCACATACACACACCCCCCAGTCTTTTTAAAAAGTAATATTCTGTTCTCATTATTCAGCAATGCTACACTTTATTTTTTTTTTAATCGATTTTATTTAGAAAACAGACCAGGAGAAATAAATACTAATTATTACTAGCTACATAACAAAATTAAATGACATGGTAAAGGAAGCATTCGATAACTAAAGAGTAAAAGTCATAAATCAACACCCGGTAGGCAGCTGAGTGTCACAGCTGCTTCTTCACTCCTCCTCAGTGGGACGGGGGAGAGAACCAGAGGAGAAAAGTGGGAAAACCCATTGTTTGAGATAAAGCCAGTGTAATGTGTAAAGCAAAGCTGTGCATGCAAGCAAAGCAACATATGGAATTCATGCACTCCTTCCTTCCCATGGGCAGGTAGATGCCTGGCTGTTTTCAGGAGAGCAGGGCTTCATCAGGCACAAGAGTTATTTGGGAAGACAAATGCCGTGACTCTGAATGTCCTGCCTTCAGTGTGCAGAGGCTGAGCACGACATGACAGTATGGATTATCCCTCTGGTGAATTTGGGTCAGCTGTCCCTGCTGTGCTCCCTCCCAGCCCCTTGCCCACCCCCACCCCACTTGCAGGGCGAGAAACTGGGAAAGCTTCGACTCTTTGTAAGCCCTGTTGGACAACAGCTAAAACATCAGCGTGTTATCAACACTGTTTTCAGTCTGACATTCAAAACACAGCACCACACAGGCTGCTACAGGGAAAATTAACTCCGTCCCAGCCATACCCAGTACACAACTTCAAGCTGTAAAAACAACACAGGGAAACATGCAAAGACCATACCTTCATTTCAATGACTGTTTGCAGAGCCTTCGTCTTTGCTGGCTCAGGCTGAAGTTGGGTTCTTCTATGCAATTCCTGTGGAGGGACACGATAGAAATAAGCTTGACGACTCATCTTCCCATTATTTTAACTGCTCACATGAACTAATTGCAACAAAATAAAAGTCTGATGACAAAAAAGCAGGTAATGCCAAGTGCTACAGGTGCTCCCCTGGCTGTAACCCCTCTGCCATCACTGCACTCCCTATCTTATGTTACAGTCAACTCTGACAGCACATGCGCTATTTCTGAAACCCCTTATCAATAATTAACGTCAAGTGTGACAACACAGCCAGGAATTTCTTAGTCCAGATACAATGCTGCTGCTGCTGCTGCTGCTTAAACACCCAAACTTTATTCAATTGTGCTACTAATTTAAAGACTGGCAAGTGTTAAATCCTTTTCTGCAGTTTCTCTCTAATTTTTCCTCTAATGTCTTAAATAAGAAATTTAAACACATTATATTCAAATTTGACATTTTAAGGATAATAATTATGTAGTGGGCTGGTGCAGCACACGCTACAGTAGCATTTCCATTTCAGTTTTCACATTTTCATACTGTTTTTTATGCATCTTAATAGACAGGCAAAAGAAAAATTGATTGTGTTATTTAAGACAAAGTTAACAGTACCAATACATACTGGTCTTTATAAAAACAACATTTAAAAAAAACCCCAAGAGTAGGAAGACAGCAGCACTCAGTCTCATGAAACCAGAGTTGTATCTTTCTACGATAAATCCCAACAAAAAACTCACATAATTACTTGGAAAAAATGTAATGAAGGTGTGACAAAACACTTAAATTTGAGTATTTGGTGATGATACTTATTCCCTTCCCATAAACCATCTGAGAATTTTATTAATAAAAAAACCTAAAACAGGACAGATAAAGTCCCATTTCCACTCCTTTGGAGTCCTTCTGCCCTAAAGGACAGGAGTGCCATCCTTGATGTCTTTATGTCCCGGTTCTCTCTACTGCAGTCCTCCACTTATACTCCTGAAATAACCTTCTAGCCATGAAAAAGACATTTATGCTTGAGGCCAAGGAGCCAAAGTCATTCACCTAGGTCTTGCCTACCTTACAATCCACAAGTTTAAAAGTCATAATTTTTTGTGCCACAAACTATCAATTAGTTTCTTCTTCTGTGTAGCAACAAACTGCTTATCCATGACTATGAGAAACAACTGTTTTCAAAGACTAAATAGTAGGAGTGATTTACTCTGTGTTATAAAACTGAAGTCTACTGATAATAAACATATTTATAAAATAGATTACAAAAATGTGACCTAATGTATTAAAATAACTGAGACATATTAGTACACCTAACACTAAGTGTGAATATTTTCTTATCAGATTAAATACATTGCAGGTACATGTACATATATTTAAACTACCATTAACAGATAACAGTGAATTATAATTTTGCTTTCATGCATTTTTCAGATGCTTAGGCATTTATGATTTTTTCTGTGTTTATTAAATAGTAGCTTTGATTAGACCTTTCTCCTCGGTTATTTTGTTTTTTAATTTAAATGCAACTCTCCACATAATAAAAAGAAAGAAATCTTTGCAATTCACCTATGCAAGGAATCTTTCAATCAACACCACCCATTTGTCTTAGATGAAATAAGTACTTTCACTGCACAAATGTTTTAAAAAATAAGACTATGTAATGAATTTGTCATACAGTTACACAAAAGAATAGTTGGCCGGTCATACCACTATCAGATCAGCAAAAATTACAGCTAATTCTAAGACCAGACTTTGCTCCCCAGGGCCATATAAACTGAGCTGGAATATAAACAGGATTCCACACATTGCCCAGGGAGACAAACCAGAGTTTCCACCCCCTTAGCCAAAGATGCATAGACTGCCAAAGATGCGTATTCCGAGATGTCTATCATAGCATGAAGCCTTGCCTCATAATGCTTTTCCTGTTTGCTTTATGAATCAATCTGATGCTGGCTGACTTAAAAGCTTTTCTTCTCTATTCCTGATGGTAAAATGAAGCAGACTTTAGGATTCTGGAGAAGATCAGAAAATGACTCCCACTTTATTATTTTCTGTGGGTTTTCTTCCAATCAGATTCAAATGTTCAGAGACTCCCACAAGGCTCAGTTCTTGAATTTATGTTGTTCTATGTATGAGCTTTTTCATGTAGGGTACCTTATTCAGGGGGATACTTTTGGGGTACTAATTTAAGGATATACTTTATGTGCATGATACCTTACACCCTGATTGTTTTACTGTCTGAGGTCATCTGAAGGCTTTCAAATTTGCCTGAACAGCTAAGCAAGAAATATTCTAGAGATTTCAGAAAGTTCTCATAGCCTAAGGAAACCAGATTTTTATCCATTACATCATTTCTGGAATGATGTGTATTTTTTGTTTTCAAATTCTTTTGATAAATAGTCCCAGGAAGACAAATAAGAAAATGAGGGGGAAAATCAAAAACTTACCAGGGATAGTTTATTTTAACCTAAACTGTACTGAAGGGAACTCTTGATTCTTATATTCATAAAAAAATCCTTGTGTCATCATCTCTGCAACAACCAAGGACTATGCTAAAAATCTCTCAGAGATGCAATCATTTATAAAATTAGGTTTTCTTTATATCCCTCTATATGATGCCTGCAAATAGTAGTAATTCCGAGTAACCACTTTGCACATGCAAATTAATTATATTGCTGTGTAGCCAAATGCCCACACCTCATATTTCCTGATGATGCTTTGTTGTCAAGGTGAGTAACGTACCCACACAAAACTGGCAGGTATTCAGATCTTCTTCACATTAAATTTACTTTAATAGTCTTTGCTTTTAGGCTAAGATGAACCTCAATCCAAACTTGGCCATTGCTTTCTCCTTCCACAATATTAGTTTAGTATCTTGCATTGGCCTCAGAAGTAACTGTAGCACACAGTCTTACCATTAACTTAAACCATCATAGGTATTTGAACTCTGGGAAAGCCTATTGAAGAAACTTTGTCAAATTCCAACAAATTTTATAGCTTGAAGAAATTAAAATGTCCATATAAGAACGTGAAATGAAAAATTAGAGGAAATATGAAGGGCTGATAAATACAAAAGTTTTGCAGAGATTTTCTTTGTAAAATAGGTGTATTTAAATTTGTTAAGTTCTCAGAGTTAAGCAAATACTCAGATGCAAGACTAATTCTCTCGTCATGTGTCATTTCAAATAAACAGATATGAATTTTGATGAATATAAAAGAAATTGCATTAATCAGGGACCACCACCACACTATAAAACAAAGGTCAGTAGTCTATCATGAAAGAAAAATCCAGCAATAATCTCAATGGCCTCAGTACTACTCTTGAACAATGAGTCCAAGACCATCCCTGGCCCACATTAGAACACTTGGAGATGTAAAGAAGAGTCTGAGGGAGAAAGGAGGAGTTTTTACACCACTTGAAAACCACCATATTGAATCACAATCCAATGCACTTCTTTGCAATGATCAAACTTCCATTCAGGAATAATGCATATAAGAGAGGCTTATGAAGTCTTACTAGTATACCTAAAAACAGACTATGAGGAAAAATTATCTGAGCATTGAGAAACTCAGCTTTTATTTCACCTGTATGTCACAAATACCTTAAGCAACCACGTGTATTGTCATACTGGAAGTTTGTCCTCTGGAAAGAGACCACATACAAAAAGTTTCAAGTGAAAACAATTTGTATATGGAGCTTGAAATGCATGTGAGACAATTGTAATTGAAAGCACACAGAGTGTTTCCTGAAAGGAGCTACTAAAACTCCACTTTTACCAGAATTCTTGAAAATTTATTTCTTTTCTTTGTAGAAGGAATAAAACATCTAGGGCGTCATTTCTGTTTTGCACAGTATCATTAATCTCTTTTACTCTTACCAAATTTACTTCCCCCAAATTTAGGAAAAAGGAAGAGTTATTGCTTCACACATGTTTTCAGAAAAAGAAACTTTGATAATAAACAGTTTTTTCCCTTTTCACCATTTTCTTTAAGAATGCATACCAAAACGCTTGATGCAGTAAAGGAAGGCCATATATTTGTTTTCAGGGGTAGTCAATTAGAATCAGAAAACAGACATTCCAACTGCTGCTTACACTTCTGCAAAGCAAATATACTCCAGAAACATCTTGGCTAAAAAACTTTCTCTTTTTCGTGCATATAAAGCTTCAAAACTGCATGGAAAAATATGCCTTTTTTTAAAAAACTAAATGTTTAAATAGTCATTTATTAGTAACTCAGGCACACTAAAAAGAATCACTTAACTTGCAGCAGGACACAGTAATGAAGCATTGTTGGGAGTTACAAACCAGGATTTTTAGCTATTTGGTTTTGGGTGTGGTGATCTTTTTCCAGATTATGATCTTTTATTAAAATCACATCTTCAAATTCTTAAAATGCAAAATCCTTATTGTAATAAATCCTTTGTGTAATCCATAGCGTTTAAAAAATCCTTATCCAACAAATCCATTAAAGACTTATTTCCACTACTTCCCTCCCATTTAGAAGCCTAAGCACACAAAGAACTTTTTAATAAGGCTGAAAAAGAAAGCAATATCCCATCAGTTTTAGAATAAGTGTAACACTAACTGTGAAGTAATAATGGAATTCCACCTTAGGGTGTAACTAAGAATAGACTTCCCTCGCTCCTGCCATCAAAAGCATACACGCAATGCTTAAAAGGGTAAAGGCACAGCAAAGATGACCAAATACAATCCCAAGCTCCAGAACACACAGTAGAGATGCTGCTGTGTGCCAGCTCCATTCTTCATAAATAATAAAATACCAAAACCACATAAACGTGGATGCTGCTGTGAGATAGGGTGCTCAGCAGTGCCAACACACAGTGCTTGTGGCATTTCTGTAGGCCAGTTCATCTCAATAGAGGAAAGCAGTTTTCCAATAGTTCCTCCCATCCTCATACAACTAACCTCCTGATAGTTTCCTTTAACAAGCCAAAACCTAAGAATTCTGTCCCAGGAAAACAAAAAAGCCAAAGGGTGATATCCTGTTTAGTGCTTTCCCCACCTTCCAACCTATGCACACACCCAGCAATTCTTGTTTAATTTCTGCTCTGCACCAGTGCTCCTCTTCAGCCTCCTAAGAGGCAAAAACAATTTAAATTTTTTAATTAAGAGCTTAGTTCTCAAATGGCAGCAAAATAGCCCAGCCAGAACCAGAGTCACACTCGACAGCGCGAAGCCAGAAACACTACATATTTCACACGCTTGCTGCACAGAGCTCTTAAGGTTACTGAAAAATGTGTTAGCTGGTGTTAACATGCACAGAACTTCAAACATGCTGTTCACTTTTCTGCTAGAAATCCTTTTATAAACTTTACATTGATAAAACATCAATCACTATAAACAGCTTGAGCCATGCCAGAGGAGTGCTGGCCCACCCCCATGTTGCAGTAATACTTCAGATTGCTTAGCATGGGACTTCTTCATTTTGAAAAGCATAGTTGTATCTACTAATGTCCACACTTATTAATATACTGTCATTACCTTTCCATGTCTCCTTTCCCTTCATGTGGACCTGGTGAAATCACTAGCTAAAATAACTTATGGGTTTGATTTTCAGTTCCCTCATTCTCCAGGAAGTGCTTTTCTAAATATCGGTGGGTTTTACTTACGTGCATTTAAAATTACTGCTGGCTTAGGCTATTTAGCATTTAGACTTAATCAGCAAAGCCAGCAAACTTCAGAGTTAATAAGACTTCAAATGTGCAAGTTCACTGGCTCTGTGCTATAGCAAGCTTTCTAAAAATGCAAATAAAGCTTTGTGACAATTTTTGTGGCATCCCAGGGACCCATATTCAGACCAACACTATCCAGTGCCTCAATCAGTGGGATTGAGCATTGAGCACAGCCTCAGCAATCTCACAGATGACAGCAGGCTGAGCAGTGCTGTTGGTATTGCTGAAGGAAGGGATGGGTGAGAGGGACACTGACAGGATGCAGGAATGTGCTCCTGGGAAGCTGCACCTGGGGGGGGGCAAGGTGCAGTGTCAGAACAGGCTGGGTGATGAACATGTGCACTGAGAGCAGCCCTGCAGAAAAGGAGATACTGGTAGATGAAAAATTCTATATTCTTTTTTAACAAAGATTACAGTTATCATATTGTCATGCAACAGAATGTCAAAGCTCTCAGTTAACAAAATTATCTCCCCTAGATATTCAAGGAAATGTCATCCCTGCATTCCCAAGTGTTCTACAGAGCTGTTAGGTTATGCAAATGTATGGCAGAGAGGGACACAAGAGCAGTACCCTAAAGAGATAAGACAATTTTTCACACAATTTGAGTGATGGGCATGCTTTGGCAGGTGGCATTTTGGTTTGTTTTTTTTAAAAAAAAACAAACTTGTAAATAGCATGCTTTTTAACCTAAAGCTAAAATTTTATGCTTGTCAAAAGAACTCACCACACCACAGTCCCACCAAAAAAAGAAAGCAAGAAATTAGTTTGCATTGACTTTTTTTAAAAAAAAAACTATTTTTGGATCTACCAGAAACTGAATTTAAGGCACCCACAAATTCAATGCAGCTCTGCCTATCAAGTTGAGATTTGCTAACCAAGTCAGTCTTTCTCAAGAAGGAAGAGGTAGGAGGTAATGTCTAAACATTTCAGAATGCTGAACACTGACTTCACTCTGAAATAACAGGAACATATTAAAATCAGAAAAATAGATTATTGTACATGAGAATATTGGAGTGAAGAAACAACAGCAATGTCCTCTACAATAGCCTTGCTGCACTGACAGTGTTCTAGCACTACTACAGAAAGGAACTGTTCAGGTCACATAAGAAACAACCTGCACAGGTTAATTGATTATCATTCTGTGAGGTTTGCCAAGAATCTGTTAAAGTGAAGCTCATACATCAGCTCACAATAATTAAAAAAAAAAAAGGAATAAAATCCACTTAGCACCTGCTCCAATTCTTTTTCTATTGCCTGGGAAACTAAGTGTTGCTTGGTAACTCAAATCCATCTGTTCAAATTTCCTCTTCCAGTATTCCATTTTTATCAGAACAGAAAAACCTACCCCTGAACTGAAAATATGATTGGGGGGGGGGAACCACGGCCAAAAAACCAAAAAAAAAAACCTCACAAAAAAAAACACAAAAAACCCCACCTATTTTATCATTGCATAAAAGATACAACAGATCCTTACCTGTTTTTAAATTAAGGCAGAGAGAAAAGCATCTGATGCTGTCTCTTAGAAACAATATATCTCAGATAATTTTTTTAAGAATAGGTAAATAAATTCTTTCTACTCCTTTTCCTCACTTCAAGGCAATACAAGGAGAAAGACACCACTTCCTCACACAGTTCAGACTTCATCTTTCCTGTTTCTATATGCTGACATATAGACCTATAGACCAGTGGCTGAGGGACAGTTTAAAAATTACTTCCCTGTACATCAGTACCCAAAATAAACGCTGAACACACAGATACTATAAATATATCCAAATGCTTTGTTTTCTCCAGAGATCATAACCAAAAAAAACTCAACCAAAATTACTGCTATTATCTGTTGTGATTAAAAACAGACCCTAAAGGAGAATTTTCGAAACTTTGCAAATCCATGCAAAGCTTTTTGCATAGGTTAAGAGCAGAACACCAGCAAATGGAGGAAAACTGCATGTGCACATAGGATAGTACACATTCTGTACATGATTACATGTATTTTAAAAAATCCACCAAACAGAATGGCAGCAATAACAAACCTCCATTATCTGTGCTTTCCATGTTTTACCTTTTTTTCAGGTGCTAAACTTACCTCAGCATAGGCATGGGGTTTGGTTTGTTCTGAAAACTTTTGGAGTCACTATTGCAGAAGGCCTTAATACAGCAGGTATTGTTTCAACAAATAAAAGTGTCTTAATATATACTGAGGAAAAAAAAATACATGCTATGTAATTATCTGATTTCTGTATCTTTTCAAACTCAAAAACTTGGAATTACTGCTATTATAAACATATTTTGGCATATTTTTTTTCAAAAGAGAGACACAGTCAGCTCAAGGATTTTCAGAGTAGTACTTTGTTTCAGGAGAATTTTATGAAGAAGGTTTAATTTTTTCTTCTCTTAGCCAACCTGTCCTTCTTCAGAAGACATTCTCTCTTCTATGTGAAGCATAGAACATTGCAATGCTCATGACCAGCCCAGATGCACTGCAGGGAAATCAATTCATACCCAAGAAGCAGCTTTCTCTTTACTATTTATCCTTTCTCCTGTACCTTGAAATTAGAGCTTTACTTAGTCTAAGACAAGTATGGGATGCATAGACCAGACACTATCAACCCTTTCAAGCTCTGGTTCATACACTGAAGAACATGTAAAAAAGCAGAGATGTTACAGCAGCCAAAAGTTTCAACTTAAGTATTTTTGAACTTCCAGAATAAAAAAGTCTATGCATAAATTCCTCTCCCCTTGCAGGATTTGCACATATTGATCAGCAGTATTATTAAACAGACATCTACATGGACCTTTATGCACCTGTATACATTTTACACCATGTTAAGTATAAATATCACAATATCGTTTGGTATTCCAAAAAATGGGAATTTTTAATCATCCAAGTGGCAAACTTCCCCATCTATGTAGGAAATCAGAACAATTTATTGAGCCCACAGCCTCTTCCTTTCTGCTCACTGGATATTTGTGCCAGGCTGCACACCACTACCATTGTCATGAAAAACTTGCAACTCATCACTAATGAAAAGACCAAATCCATTTTATGTGTAAACATACAGACATTTCCCATCCACAAGCAGTCACATCCTTTCACTAAGTCATTCCAACAACATTTTGATCATCTATTAAATCTACTTCCCTTTTTAAGGTGGGCAGGAAGGTCAGAACACACATTCAGTGTTTCCAGCAGAGCTACCTCATCCACCCAGTCTAATGCTTGCAGTAGCCCAGCAGTACCACACAGGAACTGCCTCTTCACCAGGACAGTGAAAAACAACTCATGGCACACCTTATGTGCCAGAAGTAACAGGATGCACAGTCAGGAACCCACAGTGGTGCCTTCTCTCAGGATCAGGAAAGCACACACAGTGCTCACCTTCAGCTGACCAGCCTGGAGTCTTAATGGTAATATATTCCTTTTATTTATGCAAGTTGGGTCAACAAGTCTAGCTCATTATTTATGAAAATACTTCTGAACTAGAGAAATTACTTTGATGCCATTTTGATTCAATTAGCTTATGATCCCCCACGACAGAGATATGTAGAATAGAAGCAGAATACTCAACATGCTAAAAGACTCTTGTTAAAGTCATTTCAGTCAATAAGCCATTTCTTAGAGGTTTATCTTACACTAAACATGCTCTGTAGTACAACTACATGCTAAAATACCACTTCAGAACACTTTTTGCCCCCCTCCCAAATACCAAAAGTATAAAATACCAGCAATGTAAATGAGAAAGGCTATACAATAATATAAGCAAAATGACCAATAAAAGTGTTGGTTTACTTCTCCATTCTAACTACATGAAAAAGATTGGTTTTATACAACTGTGAAACTACCTTTAGTTTGACGAGGAAATCTGCAACAGCACAGGCTGGCAGAAGAATCCAGTGTTACTATGGAGATTTGATTTGTAGAGTTTCACTTATAAAGAGCAATTCTCTTTGGAAAACACAATATGTTGCTGAAGAATCTTTAGCCATAAAGAGAAAAGCAAATTTGAAAAATTCTTGATGTCTATTTAGCACTCAATAGATGCATTAACATTTCACAGACTATATACTGTTGACAAAATCAGCATAATGAAAACTTGTAGGTAAGTGTATAATAAATTAATTCCTTTCAGAATATTCTGTGACCTAAAACTCAGAATAGAAAACAAACTTTAGTCTGTGTGCTGACACATGGACTGTGATATGCATAACAAAGGAGAACCAACCTTTTTCTGACTTTTACTTACAAGCAAGTTTCAAAAAACATCTCACAGACATATTAATAATAGAGCTCTGAAATAGCTGAGCATAAAGTGCTAAATAACTGAAAGCTACAAGATTTCACTCAATAGTGCCTTGCCAAGTCTCCACCTTACAGAGAACTATATTTTAGGGGATGAAATAATTTTCTTTCATCATTTAGTTTTAAGCCCAGTTATTAGAACATAAATATTAATGTTTTTAACTCATTGATTATCAAGTTAACAGAAAATGTCTATGCATTGAGGCTGCAATGAGCGATCACCCCTCACTTAAATATATTTATGGTTCATCCATCCGTCAATTCTTACACTTTTCTTCTGATCCTTCTGTAAGGAGTTAGGCATCTGTTAATGCTGACACTTCTCTTTGGAGATTCTCTAACTCATACTGACTATTTTTTTTCTTTCCACTCTCCATTCACACTACAGAACAACTCTTAACCTCAATACCACCTGAAATGTTTGATTTCACATTTATTTCATATTTCTTTCTGAAAGTTTTTATAGGCTTAGACAAGGTCAGTCCTAACAATTCATTCAAATGTGGCAGTTTATTTTCTATGCCTTTCCAAATATCCCTGTGAGGAATTTGATCTAGGCCTTCTGTAAATCACTAGGGAGCTTGAATCTGTCACTGATTTAAGCACACAGGACTCACCAAACATGCCAAATCTTCATTCTAGATACAAATGTCATTCATATATCTTCCATAGTTTTAATTCACTGCTTAAGCTACATTTAGAAGCTCTCAACAAGTACAGAATGCACCAAATTATCACTAAATGACAAAAAAAATAAAACCCTAAGTTACTCAGTAAGTCTATGAATTGGCAGATTTTCCTTAATTTAAATATAACAGTAGGCTGATAACCATTACCCAAGCTCTACTGACATCAGATAACAAAGCTTATAAACACAGACATTTTGGCATAAGATAATTCAAAACAAAGAGTTCCAAATAGCTTAAGGGTTAAAAACTATAAGACGTAGGTTAACTGTACAGAGAGAAACTGTGTGGAATGAGAACTGAAATCTAGAGAGTATAAAAAGTTAGCTGGTGGAAAAATGCCAACTACATAACTCTGTTGACATATTACAGAAACAATTTATTTCATAGTTTACTTACTGCATTACTTCTTGGTTAAATACTATCTGGTTATTTACAGCTCTCTGTGGACTCTCACAATAGAGTCAGGCAGATTTTCTAGGTCCCCATGTCTTACCACACAGCCTCCATTTTCAAAATCACTTCTTCACATATCCTGCCAATTGATGGACTTATCCCACAAACGTCAAAAATTCTTGGCATCAACTCCTACCTAACAGCAATATCTTCAGGAACAGGTCCATAGTCAGAACCTCAGCATGCTAAAGTCTCCCTTTACAGGCATTATTCATTTTCTATTTGGATATTGCTCTGTGTCTTTTTTCAGAAGACTGGATTTCAGGGCTGAACTTTGGCTCTCAGCAGGTCTCTGTGAACCAATGGTTTGACTCTTTCTTTATTTACATCAGCACAAGTGTACTCTCGCCAGTGACATCACCACAGCAAAATCACTGCAGATTAAATCATGTGCAAGTCTGCTAAGTACAACCATGAATATGAGGATCTTACTGTATTTAAAGGCAATAAAAAAGAAATGGATGTAACATTTTCATTTAGTATCAAACACGCCAACATTCCACGTTAGAGCTCTTATTTGCACTTGTCTCTTTCACTGCTCAAGTCCTCCACACCCCATATCTCTGTAAACACAGTTCTGGAAGTGCATTATTCTATGAAAAATCTAACATCAAAGTTTCTTTGCAATTGTAATAAAAACATACTTAAAAATAACTACGGTTTATATACTTTTATTGTAAATTTTCTTTGTCTTATTGCATTTGGATGACAGCATTTTCTTTAGAACAGTTTACAACATAAGGACATTTTTATAAAAAAAGAATGAGTGCAATGTAATCCTTTCTGCAGGCTTCTTCTGATCCTCTTATTGTTCGTGCTTTCCGTGAGGAAAAGATGGTGCACAGGGTGAGCTCATCACAGGGTTATCTGAGAAAAAGAATGATACAAGGATGGTTTAATTTATTTTTTCTTACACAGCAATTAGGTCAAATTATTTTGATTCTGTACTTTACTTCATTAATATCTATCATGCAGCATTCTAAGAAGCAGCTACTATATTGCCTCATATCAAATATGCAGAATTACAAACCAAGGAACTGCTTCATTACCTGCCTCAATTTAGTCTTTCAAGTTGGGATGGTCAATTCCTTTTCCTGACCTTCCTCCTATGCAATGCACTTCCTATCAGATGTTAATAACCTGCAAGACAGGAAAAGGAAAAAAGAACCCTAAATTGATCTGTAGCTCATACCATTATCCAACCCCTTAAAACAAAAAGTAAACTGAGAAATTAAAATATAATGATAAGGTAAATTTAACTGAAAAATTAGAAAACAAAAATATTCCCAGACACATGCACAAATTGTTAGCTCTGTGATCACAAACATAAATACAAGTGTGACTGACAAATAATTCATTCACTGGAGCAAACTTACCACAGAAAGGCTGGTAGGACTTCTGTGGTTCACCGTGAGGAATGGGCCACCCTGAGGGCCCCCCTTTAGTTCTTCTGCTACACCCTGATGTTCTCCCCATCTGCAGATGTATGCATAGAGAACAATCCCTATATACAGAATAAGTACCATTTTACGGGGTTCTTTTGAATTAATTAATGACTGGTTACAAAATGAGAAATGGTCAAGTTAATGAGGGTTTTCTTGCTCAGGAACCAGACTTGAATATGGTTCAAAATTTAACTTATTGGTTCTCTTTCACATCTATAGGAAGAGGAACTGATTCTCAATATCTTTCTCTCTTTTCTTGAGCATATTAATGCTACCAAATTTGTTAGAAGAGCTTTTAAAAACAGTTCTTGGAAATTAACTCAATTATCACAGCTTGTCTGGTCATAAACAATTAGTCTGCAATTATTTATTCACAATAAACAATAGAGGTTAGAATTAAAGAATTTTTGACACATTGCTGTTTTGCTTATGCGTTTCTCATGGGGCTGACTGTTGTGTTGGTTTGGGATGAGTTTTTTTTCAATAATTAAGATTCATATGAATTATTTTTACCTTAGATTACTCAACAGCCTTTCTCATGAGGTAGGTCTCTCCTGGTAGTTGTATGGGTTTCCAATACTTGCACACCAAATATTCTAGGTACAGTGTTTAAACATGGTCATGCTCAATTACCAACATCTAAATGCAGATGTTCATACCCATATTTGGCTGTTAATCATTATTTACCCATATCCATGTGAACTGGGAAAGTTTACTTTATCGGCAGATATCAGGTGAAGAAAAAGCAGACTCTGTACTTCTATTATTAGATTAGCTCTATAAGGTCATTAAATATGGATTCAGGTGATAGTAGACCAGAACTTTCAAGGCTGAGTGAGAAGAGATCTTGCCTCAGGGTAAGGCCTTAAGAACACAGCAAAAACTCAGACACAGCAGCAATAGCTGGAGAGCAGGCAAATTATTTTCCAGATAACACAACTTAAAATTAACTTCATGGGCTTCTCTCATTATTCAAAGACCTGTGACTTCAGAATCTGAGAATCTCAAATCTAAACCAAATGATCTGAATATTCTTATGGCTGGAAGATTGGATACCTCCAAAGTCCCTCAGACATTTAACTGCAATTTTTAAGTATAGGTACTCAGAATAAAATATTTTTATAAAAACTTCCTTGCAACAGTGGAAGGAACTGCAGGGCACCCATCACTTCCTTTCTGCACGTGTTCAGAAGTGCCTCTAATACTGCCAGCACTAAGATACAAAGTGTTTGCTCAAAATTGAAATATATCTGAATTGCAGAACATTCTTTGTGTTCCTAGTGGAGCTCAGCTTAATGAGGATGTTCAGGGTGTGCACTGCCATTCGACTCTCGAGCAGCTCAGCTCAGCACACATGTACTGACTACCTTCACTAGGTGTGGACATCCTCAAATATCCACCTGGGAAACACAAGATTACCATGAATGCAGAGCTTCTGTCAAACTGCTGGAAAGCTACTGGGTTTTCTCTACAGTAATTCTGAAAAATCCCAAGGTGCTATGGAAAAAGCATTTACCATTTTAGTAGAGTTTGAGGACTAGAAGTTTCATGGTATATTGAAGTATCACAAAGAAAACTCTCCCCTCAGTTTTTGAAGATTGTAAGAGTTTTGCACATTTTTTTAAGTATAAATGCTGTATTTTCACATGAATACATATAAAGCTCACTGATCTTCAAAGGTGCTGGCCCTGAACACATCTTGTGCAGTCTTTATTTTCTCAAATATATTTCTCAAATTTTGCTCAGTGTCCTTCAACCATAAAGAAATTAAGATCATATCCTATTAAGTTCCAAATATCCAAAACACCAGCAGAATCTATTCAAAGAAGCCAAGCAAAATCTGGAACAGGTACATCTCACATCTACTTCTCAGACCACTTCTCTGGCGATATTACATGAAAATAAAGCATCATGAACATTCTAAGTTATGAAATTAGATTTTGTCAAGGCTTTAAGCAAAATCATGAAAACAGCATTGTTCAAAGGGTTTGCCTTCATCAGAAAAAAAAAACTGCTGAGATTTTGATGCCAGTAATTTCCAACAGAAAACATTTAACAGAAAGCAGTCTGGGCACTGCTCAGGTTACAAGTGAACGTATTTTATACTTAAGCTTTTGCATTACCGTAACACATTATCTCGTATAATTAGATTTTTCCAAAACCTCTAGAAAATGAACTTTCCACATGCTCTGGATTTTTGTTTAGGCAATAAACATGGTGTGCATAAACTAAACAATGCATTGCAGTAATAGGAATTATGAAAGAGCAACACTACAACCTAATGGATAATAGAAATAGTTCTGTAAACCATCATTATCTCTAGCACAATAGGTCTCAAACATTTTACAGACTTTCAGTTTCGATCTTCATACCAGAAAAAAAGGGCAGAGATGAAAAAAACCTCATCCAATATAAACCCCCAAAATATCCTCAGTACCAACTCTTAGCTCCAAAGCTATTCTTCTACTGCTAGGATAATGTACACACAGTCTAAGTCAGTGAAGAACTTGTATTTTTCACATGTCACCCACCAAGCTACAGTAAGACTTTTCTCACTTACTTTCAGATATTTTTGCCTTTCCTGTTTTCTTACTATTAAGCATTGAACAGATGGCCAACTGAAAATAAATAAATCACAACCCATACTGTAATAATCCATGAACTACTAAAAAAAATAGTTTAAAACCATCTTTTAATTCAGTGCTATTTTATCTTAACACTTAAAGCAAGACAGACTTTCTTTCACTAAACAGTCAAAGAATTGCTTGCTCATTTAACCCCAACTGAGAAAATGAACAAAAAAGTTAGATTTGATTTCTCAGTGCATTAAATTAGACAAGATTTACAGATTCATATATAAGCACACTGTATTTTGGCTCAGCTGTTATGGTACAATGACATCTAAAACAGCTTTTGACATGTGCTTTCAAGATAAAGCAATATATTGCTTCCAGTTATCACCTGCAGTGTTGACAATTATGAAAAATTATTGACACCTCATTATTTTCATTCAAATTCCAAATTCAACCATTAACTCAGTTCCTTTTCAAGAAATCCCCAACCAGCCCCTGAAAAATCCCAAAGAACTTTGTTCTTTACAGGTCATTTCCTGCTTTTTTATCTTGCTGGTTTCCAGGTTAAGTGAGACTCTGTCTCTGAGTGTGACAACATCTAAAATCTCATGTCCTTCAGGAGCTTGCCAGCAACAAGAAATACAAGTGTAATGTAATAATGACTTCCAGTTCTGTCATCACATTGAACAATCCCAATACAAATTACTTTGTTCAGGTACCAGAGTGCATAAATCCACTCTTAATAAACTGGTTTAACACAGCTGAGAATACAATGAAAACTTTTAAAGATATTTCCTTATCCTGGCAAGCTTTTGATAGGCTGTTCCCTCAAGAAAGCATTAGAAAAACTATTTTCTGAAGTACATCCCCACACGTGCCATGTGTTCTGTAAGAGACCACAGTTACAACATGCTCCATGCATGTATCACCTCTCCTTCACAGGAAGTGTCAATTTTTAAATTTATTTTTACATCAGGATGTGTAATGCTTCAAATCTTAAATGTTGGATGGTACAGTTTTGACATCCAGAGCTCTGAAGGCACACAAAAGATGGAATTAGTGCAAAATATAGACAGTTCAAATTTATTTCTGCAAATAAAATAGGTGTTCTATAGAGAATTACATTCCTACACTCAAAACCTTGCCATTTACTTCTAACATTTATAAAAATTTTATTGTGTCACTAAAGAAAAGTTACTTTTTCATTTGGAAACGTTCATGACAGAAGCATTGGTATTATCACTGCCTCAGAATTATTATAAAACACTTCCATAAGTGTTGGACATCCATATGCAATAAACACAAGCTTGAATTTACACTGGAGAAAAAAATAAAATACTTGTCTAAAGTATTGGTCTTCAGAATCTATCTTTTTCATGAAACATTTTACATAGTACTCCTATGATGCAAAAGAAATATACAAATCATCCCCCAAAACATTTTTATAGATCCATTAATACCACAAGTATCACTTTATATAAGATGCTATACATAGTATATTACTTACATGGATTACTATACTCCTGTAGCCAGGAAATTCACTTGGAAAAGAGTCATAATTTGTACATTGACATGGATTTTGTGTTTGTATTTATCTAGATGCTGCTGTCATTGCCAAGTAATTGCTTTTTTGAGGAGGTTGGGAAATAACTGAAGTCCAAGCTGTGCAGCCAGGCAGGTGTGAGAGGCAGACAGCCACACAGAGTTACTGCTGTGCTTCACACACCTGGAATGGAGCTGAAACAGCTGCCACTTACTCTGCACCTGCATCAGGGCTGCACTGCCAGCATGAAAGAGGGGAGAACAAGGCATGACTGCTGCTTTGTGCCCCAAGTACAGATGAGAGTGGAGGGGGGTGTGAAGTTGAATACAGAAAGGGTCAAAACATCTCAAAGAAATCCAGAGGACAGACAAGCTGGTAAACTTTACTTTTTCCAAGTTTCTTGTCCTGGTGCTTCCCTCCCAGTGAACCCCAAGCACTATGTAACACTTCAGGAAAGATAAGTTCTGAATGTATTCAGAGACAGACACTTAACAATAATTCAAGGGGTATGCAGAAAGACAGTAAAATTTTAAAGCTGCTCTTTGGACTAACTGTTCAGGGAAGAAGGGCTGAAAACCTCCAAACAAAAAGGCTTTTCTGATACCTAAAAGTGCCAAGTAGTTTTCTCATTTTTTCAAGATGTGTCAAAAGGAATACAGGTTAGCATATAGCTTGATTAAAAGTGTAATTCTGAAACTTGTCTTGGGCAAAAATTTTGATTACAGCTTCATCACAATCACCTGTTGATGAGACACAGTAAACACCAAAGTGAGCCAAAAGTCTCACAGAAAAGTCTCAATTGTTTCATCCTGATACTGGCTTATACTGTTCCTGGTGAATTCCTCGTTCAAAGTGAAATGGGAAAGGGAAGGTAGACAAAACTCCAATACATCAGATCTGGAATATTTAGCTCTGGAAAAGAAGGGGAGAATGTTCTCTTGGAAAGAGAATGCTTGCAGGTCTTTCATAAAGCTGCAAGTCGCTGCAGCCTCAAGTCCAGTGAAAGACCAGAAACATTAATGACTGCCAAGTTTACAACACATAATTTTGACCTGGAGGGAACACAGTCAAATAAATTTAGCTGTCATAATGGCAACTGTAATTATTAAAATAATGTATAAAACCCATTTCAATCTGAAAAACAAGCTTTCTTCAGAAATTCCTTCATGCTGTATATTGCCTAAATTTTACTTTCCTGTAGTAGATATCTATCCAAAAAAATTGCATAACTCCTACAGCTGGCAAACTAAACATGTTAAGACAGCTCTTTTGCTCCTCTTCCCAGGAGAGCTTCTGCTCTCTAAGTGTCAGCATTTTGTAAATAACTAGTAAGCATTTCACAAATATCACAGTATCATGATGCATATACCAAACCCTGCTTGGCAGCATTTGTAACTGCACAGCCTACACATTCCCTCATTTATGGAGTTCATCACTGTTATTCTGCCCAATGATTCCAGCAGGAAGGGACCATAAGCAATATTCAAATGCATCTGACATTAGACCTAAAGCTCCACAAAACTGAATGAAAGATGTTTGTGAATTTCAATCACCATAAATTCATATACTGATAATACTCAGCCTGCTAATAATGACTTCATAATTTGTTTCCAAAGAAATGAAAGGGAAGCTTTTAGGAAACTTTCTAATTCTATTTTTTCCTATCAGACACTCAAAGAAAGAACACTCAGGTTTTCTGGATGTTTAAACCAGTATTATTTTAGACTTTGCTGGAAAGCAAGCCATTCAGAAAAAAATGGTTAATAAATTAAAGAAAAATTTTGTGTCTGCCACCTGGCTTCCAGATACATGTGATAGAGACAAGAAACCTCTCCTGCTGAACAACACAGAGGAAACAAATGCTCAAAGTAGCCCCAATTTGGAATCCTTCCAGAAGCTCTGTCTTACCATTCTGAAGCCACTATTGTTTTGATAAATTCTATTATCTGCATTGGTGTTACAATGAACTTTTTTCCTGGGGGCCTATGCTTGTCTGTTCCCAATCTCTTGGTAAGAATTCCTTTTTCTGGCCAATCATGCTGTGCTTTAATGATGCAGATGGGGAGTAAGCACTGCCAAGACCTCTGTAAACACTCACAATGCTGTTGAGAGGCTGAAAGGTAACATTATTTTGATAATGGTTCCTGAAACTTGTTATCAGCAGAAAATCTTTTCTCTGCCACATGTCCTCCTATGTGAAAATATGCCATTTGCAAGCTGAGAGCTGAAAATTACTCTCTCCAGGCAGATCAGGAACAAGTGAGAACAAACTGATTGTTCTGACTGAAACATGCAGGTGTTCAGTCCACCAAGGCTCTGAAACAGACCAACATTTTTGTTGGGATAACAATGCATTTGCAATAAAAATCCCTCCTCCTTTGCTAAAATGGTGTATCTTTTAATGGAATATAGATTCTACTTCCTTTGTGAGAAAGTTCTACAAGGGGAAAAAATTGTTTGTGGCATGTATGTGTAGAGGCACTAGAAAATCAGGAAAAATTCTCCACCCCAAGGATACTGTAACTCTTCATCAAAACAGATGTTTAATAGATGGTAGTAAAGACAACAATTAAGGAGATAATATATTTTTTGTTCTCATCTATTGTACACCCACACAATCATTTATGGAATACCAAATAGCAACAAGCTTAATTGTTCATATTTGGGGACAGAAAAGTTTATCAGCAATGACATTGCCTATGATTCTCAAGACATAGCAGATGAATGTGCTTTCTCCACGAAATCCCCGTTCTTTTGGCAGTTTCTTCCTCCAGATATTGAAACAAGGAATGCTGGAGCCCAGTGTCTCACAGGTGCCCCAAACTGAGAGAGGCTGGGGTTTAATGCAGCACTGCTAAAAACTTTCTAACACCTGAAATGAGCACTCCCCAATATATTTTCAGATGTGTTTTAGCTGTTGCAGTGTCAGAACAGATACGGTGAAACTCCAACCCATTCAAAGAGGAAAATGACCCCTTAAATTTGCTCTTTCACTTTTGTAAATCAAATTACAATCCTTGACTAACACATTGGGACCGAATTCCACTAATCCCTTCAGACTGCATTCCTGATTTTCTGCAGAAAGCTGCATTATCCATTTCAGTCTCCTTGCTTTGGTTCGTAACTTCGCTGTTCTAAACTGCATTCAGATCACAGACTAATATAAAATCTGTGTGAAAATGTCTTTACATTGACTACCATTGTAAAATGAACAATGAAATATAACAAATAGGGTGAGATTGTCTGTGAAAACAGGACTGAAACACAATCCTCGTTCAAGAGAGCCATCTAGTGCCTTCATGCTCTACATGAAGTTAAATCTTCAAGTTAGCTACTGGCAGATTTTTAGGAATTATTTAGGGCCTCATATTTTCCCTCATACTTTCAAATACCTTGTAATCAATGCACTGTTTCTTGCTCAGCATCTGAAGACTATGGTTTTAGTTAATAAACCTGGCAAAAATTCAGCAGATAATGAAAAAGTAGAAATTTAATTAACTCAGTAATTGCAGGAACTTGCTGAAAGGATCTCATGAACTGAGAAATTCCTGGCGTTCTCCTTCTAAAGATCATGTATTAGAGAAATATTTTTTCCAATGTTTACTTTTTAATCAAATAAGGAGCTAAAGAAATTAAACCCACACATTTTAGCTTATATTCATTGTTATTAATCTAAAACCTAAGACCTAGGTTCTTTTATAAATAAATTTATATTCAAGGAAATTAAATGTGTAAGAGCCAAAGCAAATTAAAGCAGTGTGACTACAAAAAAATAGATATCTAGATGTTAATAATCTGTTAGCAAATTAAAATAATGCATTCTCCACATGCTTATTTTAGGGATAAAGGTGTGTGAAGCTCATTGCCTTTAATAAATGGCCCTTTACTAGCCTCATTGGGAAGTCTTTCCCAATACTGGTTTGGATGGAATTAGGAATGAGACAACATAACAGAGCATAAGAACTTTGTTAATGGAGAATACAATAGCCAGAAGTCAGTGGAACACCACTAAGAACCTGTTTGCAGTTACCAGTACAGCCTGACTTCTGTATCATGTACAGCATTTCTCTATCAATAATTACTTTACTTTTCTTTTTTTTAATAATATCAGTGGAATTTGGGCTATGTAAAAAATCTTCCATTATTACAGATCTCTAGGAGTGAACACAAAGCATGTACTTAGAAGGAATACATTCAAGTGAATTGCATAAAAAGCAATTTTTTCTTATAAAATGAAAAATTTTATATATAAAATGCAAGGCAATGAAGAACATACAGAACTAGTAACTATTCTAAATATACTTTATGTCTACTAGACATAAATGGCTCTAAAACATTTGGATAGTTTTGTTTTGAAAAGGGTTATGGTTCAGGGAGAAGATGATGTGCTGCTAAATAGAAATAAAATAAGCAGATGAAGATATTGGCTCCACCTATGGAGAAGCTACAGCAAACTATTTCCTTTAACAGTGGAGCTAAGCAGTAACCAAGTCTGGATTCATTTATTCTCTCAATTCTAATCCTATTCCCTTTAAATCAGTCAATCCCATTGACCTCATCTGACTCCAAAAAAAATAAAAAAATTACAGATTTTTGTGCTCAGTGCTTTCAAGCATACCCATATTTTTGGTGGATATGTCTTTCAGAGCACATTGGGGTTATTCACCAATATTTTAGACCAATCTTTATAGGGAGATGGAATATATTTATAGCCATTATCAAATTTTGTATTTGTGCATAAATATATTGAGAGCCTTATAATCATGTTGAAATACCAGCCTCAAACTGTTAAAAAACAAAAAAATTTTCCTATTATCAGGATTGTCTCACAAACTAATAATTACATCTATAAAATTAGGATATGATAATCTATTAACTAAATCAGAAATATTATTTTGTAAAATAGTTTAATCTAACATTACACTTTTCCTTCATTAAGCTGAGTTTTAGGTGAAACTTTGGAAAGGGTTTACATTATTAGCTGTGTTCTACTACCTACAATAAAACTTCCACTTTTATTACTAAAATAAGCCAGCACATACCAAGGCAAAACTCATTTTCTTACACAGAGTTTAAGACTTGTACAAGGAAAATGTTTAGCAAATTAAAAACTTCTTTTTTAGCAGACTGGGAGGGTGAAGGAGGGAGGAAGTTGTTTTAAAAGATGAAAAAACATTTTCTTCTTTTGAGTCATTGCATCCTTGTAAAGGAAAAAGCGTGCTCATACATATATATGTATATATACAGATACAGACTCTGGTAGCAGATTGGCCTCTTGCAGTTTTCTGGAGCTCCAGCTCATACATGGATTTCCAGTCCAGGTAAAAGGCTGAATGTTGCCCGAATGTTTCCTAAGACAAATGAGTCTCAACTTTGCTAACACAGAGGGTCTAAATCAAACAAGTGAACACTGGAATTCAAGGGTGGCCAGCTCTTCCCTTCCCTGGAAATTCAGTTCTGATTGTGAAAAAACAAATCAACATGTCAGAGCTGTGAGTCACCTCCATAAGCTACAGCCATTCCTATAAAAAAGGAGAGGAAGACAGAGCTGGAGAAAAGTAATTACATTATAGGATAATGAAGTTATTGGCACAGAAATTAGTAGCAGCATTTTTACAAGACAGGGAATATGAAAGAAACCAAAACTGATCATTTTTCTCTATTTCATTGTGGCTTGTCTCCAAAATCTTGACATAGAACCAGAAAGTAGTAAATGTGTGAACTGAGAAAAGAACCTTGCAAAGACAGTATTTTACATCTGGGGACAATACTTGAATTACAGCATTTCAAGCCAGTACCCAGATTGCCTTCTAAAAAGATGCACTTTCCAGGAATGCTGGCAGGATCAATACTCATCACCTCCATACATAGAAAGGTACAGAAGTCCAGCTTATTTATGGACCTGGTTTTTCTCTCTTCCAAAAATAACTCTTTTAGTTGCGAGCATGAGAAATGGCAGTTTCCTACTGACAATTTTCTCATATATGAGATTCCAAACTACTGGTGGTGGTGTCATGTAGGTCAATCCTGCTTTTAAAGAAACTGATTTCTAAATGAACAAAGCTTTCCAATCATTTATGGACTTATAAAAACTATTGCAAGCGAGCACCCTGGCAAGAATATCACAGGTCACAGCAAAATCTGAATGGGCTATGTTAGAAGTAACAACTGTTCTCTAGAGCATAATCAGGTTCTGTCTACTTTCTCATGTCTCCAGCAACTGCCAACACTGCAGAGCCCTTCTGCATACTTACGGGGTCACCTTAAAAACACATATTACTATTGATATTTTGATAAAAAAGCAATTGTCTTTATAGTAAATTATAAGATTAATATTTTGAGTTGAGGCAGGAGAAATAAAAGGAAAGAGGTACTAATGAGCCTAATAAAAAAGCTCAGTCTAGAATGGTTGTTAATCTGTGTAACCAACTTCAGGGAAAAAACGGTTGGTGTCGATAAAGCATTTCCTTAGTAAATTACTACTGGCTCCAGTGTAAGACATTTACAGTAAACACCCCAAGTCTGCAAGGCATCTGTTCTATTCACAGTGGAAGAAGGAACTTTGCTCCATTAATAACTTTAGAAACATGCAATAACTAATTCAGGATGGCAGTTCAAATCCTATCAGCAGCCTTCGTTATTTGACCAAGCTGAGTTCAAAGATAGAGCAAAGTTTTAAAAAAACCCTTGAAAGTTTAGAAGTACATTTTAAATTATTATAGAGATGCGTTGTTCTTCTTTCTCCTAAATATGAAAAATCTGTAACTTTAAACAGAGAACAACATTATTTTAAGAACACATGCAAGATAAGAGTTAAAATGTATATATAAAATCCTATATGATCTCAGAATTTGTTTTAGTGAAATTGTATGTTGTACAGAGAGGGCACGTGTAATATACGTGTATGTATATATAATAAAATACTTGCTGGAATTTTAACATTTGACTTCACTAGAGACTTAGTGGGACTTTGCCCTAGGCAAGTTTTTAATAGCAATAATAAAAAAATACTTAATGGTACTTAGGGTAAATAATGTGTGGTCACTCTGTTTAAAAAAAAGTAATACCAAACATCTGTGCTAGATTTCCACATGATAAAATCCCCATATTACCTACAGTTCTCCCAAAGTTATAGAGAAACAAATGTTTATTTAAAATTCTAGAAGAGACATGTGATAACCAATTTAAGAACTTTAAGGCAGGCATTTTGTGTTTTCTGACAGGAATGTACATTTAGTGATCTTCATGATACTTAATTCTGAACATGAAGAAAGCCATAGTATGACATTATGGCTTCAAGACAAATTTTCAGCCACTAACAGACTAAGAATGTACTTTTCCTTAAGTCTACTTGCAAAGACCATTTTGTTCCACACAGGACACATTAATTTCCTTATCAAAGCAAAAGCCATTCTCTTTTTTGTTTTCAGAAAACAACAATAGATTTCATCTACCTTTGAAAAACACTAATAAAAATACTTGGGTGAATTTAGTTCATTAAAGACATAGGATTCAGTCTTACAGTGATGGAAAACCAAGTTCAATCTGGGCAGAAAGCATGAAACAGAGCACAACATTCTCTTAAGAGGCTACATCTCCCAAAGTGAAGCAGAAACTCATGCTCACACAGGTACTCAGAGCTACATTTGTTCTCTCTTGCTTTGTGAATCAGAAACTAAGGAAACCCTTCCTATAACTCTCCCCAGGCTGGGAATTTGGCTATCCCTGTGAAAGCTTATTGCTTAGACTTTAAATTCCTTGATACAGGGAAAGAAATCTAACCCCAGTTTTTGCGCAGCTTATTTCCCAACATTTTAGTGAACCTTGCCGACACTGACATTCTTTGCTATTCCTGTAAAAGTGCAGGATTCCAACTTGAGCTTTATTCTCCTTCTCCTGCTCTATAATGGGCCTCACATTTGCCATTTCTAAGGCCCTCAAACACAAAGCTTGTGTAAAACTGTCATCACAAGTTTGCTCCTGTGAAACAAAGTTTAAAGATGCATGGATTGCACACTGCAGAAAGGTACAATCATTGAGAGCCACAAAGTCAACACATCACAGTTATTCTGTATCACCTAAGAATATGAAAGCAAATGAAATAAAAAAAATATTGGTTTATTTTCTGAAGTTATTTCTCTGCCTCTAGTACACTAGCCAATTCCATGACTCTCGCCTGTACTTTCTCTAAGAAATACCATCTAAAGCCTGGAGAAATTCCAGATATTTGAAGGCAGCTATAATTATGAAATTCTGCTGAGGCTACTCATGGGGGTGGGTGGGGGAAGGGCAAGAAGCAATCAGTGGCTTAAAAACAAGAAATTTTTGCATGATTCTTGGATATCAGCCAATCAGAACAGTAGGATATTTATTTCTGGTAATGTGCATTCTTGTGTGAAATGGGCAAAAAAATAGTAATTGACAAGGTGGTAGAGGCTTACAGACAACAAGATGTTATTTCTCTCTACCAAGTTAAGTGAACTTGATCAAGTTACCAGCTAGACAAAAGCAGCTGTGGAATAACAAAGAACACCTCCCTTACAATGCAGTTCCCTGTAGGGTCAGTGCTCAGGGGGTGCAGGTCAAGGAGAGAGAACTCACATTCATTTCAGATATGAGTGTGTTGGAATTATGTGTCCATAATTCCCAGTATTTCAAAACCACTCGCTTCAGTTTCTCTCTGGTAGTTTAATTCATCTGGTTTGGTCAAAATATCACCCACCAGTGATTATTAATAGCTCTCTACACCACCATGTTGACTTATCTAAAAGATGAACAAAATTAATGAAGAAAAGAAGAAATTCCAGCTTTGCACTGATTTAAAGGACTAAGAAATGAACAGCATAAGAGAGAAAATTATGGCTGCATTAGGGGAAAATATGGTCAAAAGCTCAGCAAAATACATGTAAGATTTGACCTTTCTCCAGCTAGGCTGGTACACAATTAGATTTCATGAACTGAAAAATTCAGATCCAAAGAAATTTTAAATTAAATACCAACAGCAAAGGGCTTATGAGAAGTCCATGGCTACACGACATTTTAATGTAGTGTTGAGGCTGTATAAAATCAGCAGTCTTCAGTTAATTTTTTCCATATTCAACTTCATTTGCACCACATTAACTTTTTTCCACGGACAGCACTCTTTCTGCTGGAAACTACGGCAGAATCATTGTAAAGGTAAACTGACACACAAAAACCCTATTTGCTGAATAATTTCATATGATGCTACACAAAATTTTCTCACCCTTGCTTCACAGAATGACCAAATCATTAAGGTTGGAATCCAAGACATCCAAGATCATCAAGTCTTTGAAAATGTCCACCTTGTCAATCAGACCATGGCACTGAGTGCCACACCCAGTCATTTCTTGAACACTTTCAGGGATGGTGACCCCATCACTTCCCCAAGTTGTCCATTCCAGCGTTTAACAACCCTTTCCATGAAGAAATTCCCCCTGAACCTCCCATGGCACAGACAGTTTCAAGTGAAGTACCAGAAATAAAATAGCAAAACTAATTAGAGAGAAGAAACAGCCATCCAGGATTTGACCAAACAGAATGTTACACATGACCCAATACTAGTTTCTCAGAAACACACTCAACACTTGAGCTATACTTCAACCTGTAAAAATAAAGAAAGCAGAATATTTTAAATGATGTTCTAAAATGACAAATATTTTGTTAAAGGTATAGAAAGATCAACGCAATTTGAGTGAATACTAAATAATTCATGGATTAAATTCATTAAAAATGTATTCAAGTTCTAGCTTACTTTTAAAGCATTCCCTGGAGGAAAAAAAAAGTTCAGTAACTCTGCCAGGTGATTTACACATTTAGGATGAAAACCTACAAACACTAGTACAGGGGGAAAAAAAAAAATCAATCTACCAGGCAGGCTGCTGCAGAAGATTCAGCCCAGTAACCTTTGTTTTATCATCTTGAGAACCTGTATCATGTGGGATGAAGACTAAAAGCAGAGACAGAAATTCAAATGAGCACTGCAGAACAAGGATTTACCAAGCTACACGTAAAGATCAAAGGTTGATCTATTTGGACTTTTAACAAATACATAATACTTTTAAACTATACATAATGTCTGATGTTACTTCAAAGCATGCAGACAACTTTCCATAACAAGAAAGCAAAAGAAAAAATTTGAACCTTTGTACATTTTCCAAGAGTCCACCAGAACAATAAAATCCAGAGTCCTGAATAAACAAACAAGCACTTACTAAAACATTTTGTTTTTAAAGAGTTCCTACAGCCTACACATCATATTTCCAAGCTCCCTATAACAAACATCAAATATGCAGAAACTTAAAAAAATAAATAAAAATAAAACCTATAAATACTATGTGGAACAGAAAGAGAGCTGGAGAGAGAGACTGCACCCAAAGCCTTGAATTCTTAGAAAAACACGGAAACCGTGAGCCAGAATCTCTAAAACATTAGACAGTTCCTGCCAATCTGGCTGGGACAGATTCCAGGCGACAAATCTAGTAAAATTTTAAACCTTGACCACTTACCAAGGTATATCAGCATGTCATAAGCAGTAATTCCCATTCTATACTTGCAACACTCCAGACAAAACCTCTATATTCTCATATGAACTGAAGCAACTTTTTTCCCTGCCCCTGAGAACAACTTGGGGGAACATCAAATTAATTCAGAATAAAAACAGGAAAAACATGCACAGTCCATAGGTAGCAATAACATGTCCTTTCATCATGCCTTGGACTAATCAGTAAATTGGATGCCAATTGGACTTTACTTGGAAGCTTACATTTTATCTGTTTTTTGAGCTCAATTTAGTTCTCACTGCCCTTGATAATGATTCTCATTAGAAACTTTCTTCAAATTTCCTCATGTCCCATATATAGCCAAATTAGGGCCCACAAACTTGATTCATACTGATTGAACAGATGAAATACAATCATACAAGCACCCATCCTTGAAAATAGAGTGTATGCAGACCTAAATCCAGAAACTTGTCTGCTAGTTTATAGAACTTATTCCCCAACCTTCCCTCATCACAAATTCAGTATCATGAGCTCCTTATGCAACTCCTCTCAGAATCCATTAATCCATTACATCAGTTTTAATTAAAATTCTGCCTGTGAAAAGATTCAGGATCCACACCTTCACAAGAAAACTTGACTGAAGTGTTTCACGAGATTTTCCACTTTCTGAGTTTCAAATAGGCATCAGAAACTACTGAGTCCTCAAATATATTTTCTAGGTTAAAGAACATAAGCGAAATATAAAACAATTTGTCCATAGCAAAGGAAATATTTTGACACCAGTCTCTAGATGAAAATAGCTGCTCTTAATCTCGAGCACTAATTCTTAAGCTCTTGCACTAATTTCATTTGCACTTTGATCTGTCAGGCAAGTGGATGTTTTTCATGACCACACTGCTGCTGAGTTTCTAAGCGAACAGACGTGTTTCTCCTGACTTCCCTTGCTGTGTATAGACTGTGCACCACCTCCCTGCAAATGTTCACCCTCCTTAGCAGGGTATCAGTGAGGAAGACTGGCCCTGCCTTGTTTGCCTGACAGAGCCACACAAGAACACTGCTGGGATCTAAAGGGGCAGATGGGCTTGACACCAGGCCAGATTTTCTTTCAATTGTACTAATCCAGTCATACCAAATGCAGTCCCAAAAATGCATTTACACGCGATGTGGGCAGCTGGTGGAGGTGGGCTTGGGATCACATTTAGGTTTTCTCAAAGTAGAGCACAGCCAGCAGCATAGTGTTTTAATGTGACATTATGGAATATTTATGTAAATAGTTGCAATATCCCCACATGAAAATACATTAGAAATACACATAGGCAGAAGCCTTTGTTTATATGGAGGGCAAATGATTTTAAAACACTCTTTTCAAACACCAGAAGCATAAAAACCCAATATAAAGGTAGCATGGTATCATGACTATTCAGTTAGAACAGCAACAGGTATCACTTCCCTCTTCAGTAGGTTTTGCCTTGACTTGCCAGATACCACTTTGTCAAAATGAAAGGATAAAGAAAGTCTCCAAAGCAACATTTCAAAAACAATAAGCCCAAATATACCTACTTCTCTTCCTTATTCTTAGTCTTTCTTTCAAATATCGTACAGTCCTGCTGAGTACTTCTTACAGATGTAAAACAAATGCATGCTATCCTTCTCATCAAAAAATTAGAGCACATAAAGAAAACACTTCAATACTTTAATTATATGTCTAAAACCGCAACAACTTCCGTGACTATTTTTAACAAAAATAGCTATTTTAAACAAATAAATGAGTTTTTCATTACCTCTCTAAGATGCATGTTCTCCTTCTCCTTCTGATCTAAAATCACTTCTAAATGATTAACCTGAGATTCAGCCTCTGCCATCCTTCGAGTTCTCTCATTGTCATCTTCCATTCCTTTAGAAGGCAAACCTTTACTTTGCAACATCTCTAAAAGCTTTTTTATTGATTCATCTCTGGCATTTAGTGTTTGCTTCTGTGTTTCAATCCTGAGCTCCATTTCTTCTAAAGTTTTTCTCAACAGGAAGAGCTCTTTAGCTTGTCTATCATGCTCTGCCTGAAGTCTTCGAAAATTCTCCTCTGTGAGCTCAATGGTAAAATGCTCAGCCCCTCGGTTCCCACTTTCTTGCTGGAGAAGATGGTTAAGGTCTCTCTGGGTTCTAAGCTCATCTTGAAGTGCCTGGATTGTCATTTGCAGATGCTGCAATAAAGAAGAAAGAAAAAATTTGCTTAGGATCTGAATGTAGAATTAGTATTTGATTAAAGTTTTTTGTACGCTGTTATAAAAGGTCATTAGAATTAGTAATGAAAGTATACCAGATGACCATATAAAATATCAAATGTAGGTGACAATATTTGTAATGGTATCTTTAAAGTGCTTCTAGAAAGAAAAAAGAAAACAACATATACAGACACAAAATGTCAGCTACAGATAAAATTGACAGCAACAAACACAAACACTAGGCAGTGACACATCCATTAGAACAATCAATGTGTACCTACAAAGCTCAAAGACTCAGTATTCCATGTTTTCTAAATTACTTCATAGACTAAAGATAAATCTGCTCTTCATGGTGCTCAACAGAACTGCTGTTTATAAAGTCAATCAAAGCCCTCACTATAATTAAAGGGGACTTTGGGGAGGGGCTGAGTTGGGGCTGCTTGGTTTCATTTTTTTCATTTTGGAAGCTAAAGCTATGAACAAGTTTAGTAAACAGGATTACTGTATCTCTCAAAAGCAAATAAAATAACTCACAATAAGCAATACCGAATTTTGATAAATAAATTTACTGCAAATAGTGGACAAACCTTTGTTCTTCTGGCATCCAAAAACTGAACAGCATGGTAAATGAAAAAATGAAGCAAAATCAACATAAATAAAGGTCAGATGCAAGCAAAGGAGATTCAACAGAAAGAACTGAATTCAACAAAAAGTATCTTCAACAGAAAAAAATAATTTTATTGAGTTATACAGAAAGGCAACAACAAATTCACAGTGCTCAAATATATAAACTTATAGACAGACTTTACTCAACAGATGTGACAAACTAAAATATATTTGAAATAATCAGTCCCATGGTAAATTACAACATTCCTACTGGACATTGCTGTTCTTTTACACTTTAGGTTTTTCAGAACACTGTAACTTGTCCTAAAATATTTATACTACAACGGAGTGCAAGGATGCATTCCTTCCTCAACACAGATCAAAATCAAAATGGATTCTGCCCATGTTAAGCTTGGAATACAGATATGTAACTTAAATTGCAATGGTTTATTGTCTTTATCTGACAATTTGTTTTTCTTATTATTTTTTTCCTCTACTCATTGCCTACACAGCATTCTGAGCTTTTAGAAGTATCAATTCCTGAACAGTCTCACTGTCTGTACCAGAGGACATTTAACTGAAGGAATTAGGGGACTTAAAAGCATGCCATCAGACCTTTTAGGTTTAATTGGTGTTCTGCAACTCCACATTCTAAAAAACAAGAACAACAGAAACCACACCAAAAAAAATCCAAAACAGCAAAAACACAGACACAAAACTAATAACAAAACTTCATTTCATTTGATACTACCTTCATGTTTTACACAAGTACATGTAAATCTGTCAGGTTTTAGCAATTATTTAAACTAAATCAAAAATTCAAAACCTTGACAAACCAACCTTTTGAAATTTTTGAAATCACCTTAAGAAACCAACCTTTTGAAATGTTTTTATCAGTTATTTCAAATGATAAAGAAGTATTGTCAGGGTAGAATTCAGTTAGACACTCTGAATCTGTCCTATCGTTAAAGAAGCACTACTTTAATGTATGTCCAGATATTAATTCTCTTAGTATCTGCATCTTATTAGGCACACATTCAGTTGAGAGCATACACATGCAGGCAGCTCATTCAGAGCCCTGCTTTTATTTAATGGCAATTATTACCTTTTCTTAATCTCATCATCTTTTTAATTAGCTACAATAAGGTTATAAACTCAAGTAAACTTAAAACTCCTTTAGAGGTAGAAACTTCCTCACTTTGAATCTACTGATGTGCCAACTGTTTGTGACCCCAAGACTTACTGCACCTTCTGGATTCCAAAATTATTTCACTGTCCTACTTCTCACACCTTTCCAAGAACCTTCTCTGTACTACTGTGCTACAACTAAGCAACAGCAATATTCAGTAACTACCAGTATCCCAGAAATAGTCTAAATCTTTTCCCTGATCTGAATAATGATTTAAGATACATCCTCCTGATGTTAAATCAGACAATATTTATTCATGCTACCACCTATTTACAAATGAATGGTTTTCCAAAGTCAAGTAGTCTCTATATATTAAATGTCAATATGTCTGTAAAAATATAGCTGAGCAAAAGAAAATTAATTCTAAAATATTATGTTTTAACCCACAAATAAAAAGTAAATTTGACATACACATTGCTTACACACTTCTAAATGCAAGATGCAAAAACCAAAAATTGTTGGATCAACACAAAAATAATCAGAAATCAGAACTCAAACAGCAATTCTGGTTAAGATAAATGAGACAGTATCCTTTTCTGCCCCCAGCAGCCTGTGTATGTCCTTGGGCTCTACCCAGACTCACTTTTGTCACTAAGCATGACAGTAATCCTGGCTGCTTCTCCATAATTATGTTAAAACTAACAGTCTCAACTGTGGCAGACTACTGCTACTTTGATATAAAAGAATCCATTTTTGTACACCTTCAAGACTTAGAACATGGTGGACCAGATTTAGATTTCTGCTGGCACATATTTTTGTATCTGCAGCTTGCTTCGGAAAGGAAAGAACAAATGTTGTGAGGGTGGAAAAAAATTGTATAATTAACTGCAGGGGAAGGGATGTAGGAGTGCTGTGAATATCTGTCACATGGCTGTCATTACAGACACAGAACTTTACAGGATTAAAAAAAACGTGCAAGATCTATCACATTTTTTATAATTTCTATTAAAAATGGACCAGTTGACCAGAAATATTTCCATGCCAATTTTTTGACAGTATATAAATAGTTCTCTCAGAACTTTTTCAATCCTTCTCCACAGCCCAGCTCCAAGAAACAATCCATGGAACTGTGAATTGCCCCATAAACTGAAACAAAACTATAAAAGGAAGATTAACTAATGGCTCTTCCCAGACTTCAATTCACGTTCTACACAAGGAAGTTCCTCTCCTCTATGCCAACTACCTACACCCAAAAGAATTGCCTGCTGAGAACTATTCTGCCTCAGTGTGCTTTGGGCCATATAAACACTTGGAGAGCATCCCAAAGCTGCAAACGTGGTGATCAGTGGAGGAGAATGAATTCACAAGGAGACTCACTGATTTAAAATTGCTGGTCCACCTACAGAAGCACACAACTTCTCGTGCTTTGCACCATCACACTGCCACCAAAAGCAAAGAACACGCTTGAGAACCCAGTCCACCGGATTTTAGCTCCTGATTCTCCTACTCCTTTCCCACCCCAGTAAAGAGAATTGACAGGGCTGAATCAGCAGACACAGCCTAGTCTCTTGGCAGTAAGAAATATAAAATGACACAGAAGAAAAAAAAAAAAAAACCTCTTGTGTAATTGTACGCTACAGAAAGTTAGAGCTATATCTGAACAATACACCTGGACAAATATAACAGCAAATTATCCTGCCAACCATACTTGCATTCTCTAAAATCAAGCTTCCTTATTTATTGCATAATCTATCACTGTTCCATTTTAATTCTTCATAGTGTGAGGTTCTGTCATCAAAAGGAAACAGACTACTTAAAGCTTTCTTATGAACTGCATCTAAATCAATTTGTATGTTAAATTTAGTTGTGCTACTGAAATAAGTACGAACATTAGACTTGCAAATATTTGTAACTAAGTACTGTTAAAGAAAAACATGCAAATCCTAATTTTCTTCTGTAAAGAAAAAGAGAAAAGGAATTGGAGATACTTTCTTCATTACCATAAATTAGAAAATGGATTCTCTCATGCATTTCCTCATCTGCCTATTACAATACATAAATTTGGTATCCAAAACACACCACTGAAAATCAGTTGACTAGAATTTTGCCTGAGTAAGACAGGACTGACAGAAAGAATTGGAAGGAGAAGACAGATCTAATTTGTGAGCAATCACAAGAGATTCTGACCACACACAATGAATCTTCAGCATGAAAAATTCTGAGCGTGATATGTGAAAGAGCTTTTGCATAACACTGAGTGCAGATATAACCACACATTTGAAAAGGGCGAATTCTTGTCTGACTTTCCTTACTTTTTCTTTCTTTATGCCTTTAAATTTGGTGTCTTGTCTAATCCTATAAAGCTTGCCCTTACAACCGTGCTTTGCAAGTTTAATAAGGAATATTGTCACCTACACTTAAATCTGCATTTCTTAACACAGATGTGGTGGGCTGACCTCAGCTGGAGGCCAGGACTCCACCAAGCCACCCTATCACTCTCCTCCTCAGCAGAACTGGGGGCAGGAGGGGAATCACATAAACCTTGTGGGTGAAGGTAAAGGCAGTTTAATAAAACAAAAGCAAAGGCCATGCACAGAAGAGAAAGAAGTGGCTGGGTATGGCCTGCTCATGGGACATAGAGAGTAAATCTTGTGTTTTCCTTCTCTCCTGTGCTGGAAATCAATGTCAGTTTAAGAAACACAGATTATTATTTGTTTCCTAATAGTTCTGTCTGCAGCATTAACTACCCAGCTAAGAATAATGCACAGTTTAGAAGTCGTGGATACTCAGAGTCTTAGGCATTCATATTTTAAAACTATCCATAACAAATAAAGCAACTATATACTGTGAGAAATCCCTCATGAACTCCAGCTCTTCTGATACTATTTTATTGCCTGCATAAAAAGTTTCTCCTTTTTTCAGGACTGAAGCACTTAAGGTTTCCCAAGGAAGCTTTTAAATCATTTGGAATGATAAACCTTTACCCTCCCAACACAAAATTTCCCTCATGGCCTTGGCTCTACATAATCAATACTTGTAATTTGTATTCTGACTGCCCACTGTTCAAAGAAGAGCAGAATCCCTGTCCTAATGCAAGACCCAGGAGTAACTGCAATCACCGAACAGAAACATCCTCTGAGTTTCCCATCACCACAGCACAGCTCCAGGAAAGTGAGGAAACACTCAAGGCCTTGTCCAAATATTCCACTCCCCCATCGATCTCACCCACAAACCCCACTGGTAACAAACAGATACAAGATGAAAAGAAAAACAAAAAGCACAAGAGCACATCATTCCTAGCTCTCTATTTCCCACGAAACACACTTCCAGTTATCTCCTCAGCCTTTTATCTAGAGGGTACAGAAAGTTTTCACTTCTGATGTACTTTCTGGAAGCCTTGGTTTTTGAGATTGCCTTCTCTGCTGTTAAAGCTTTCCTCTAAAGAATATTTTAACACAATAAATATATCCCTAAAGTAATAATCACAAGCTTTCAGAATGTAACAGTACATTATCACAGGTTTTCAATAGGTTCTATTTAGGCAAGATATTTGCAGACATACACAAAGCTCTCAAAACATTGTAGAAAAAATTCTTAAAACTGAATAAGTGATTTTCACCAACAAAATATTGCACTGTGTATTTAGTACAGACTGAATTTTTTTTTGTTTTACTTAAAAAAAATCAGGAAATACAAAATAAAAGATTCTGATCTCTAAGTACAAGTCTCCACATACAAACCAGATTTTTTTCCACCATAGAAATGTCCAGCATCAAGTTTTTTATCAAATAGCTTTATATTCCTCTTTTAGTTAGCTTTATCTTAATTAGTGGGGTATTACGTATTCAATGCCCAGTACAGAAACAACCACATCCAGATTAAGTCAGCAAGTCATAAACAGGTAACTAAAGTGACTGAAAAACTATTGAAACATTATTTGTCTCAGCCTCACCAAATTATAGGTTTTTAGTTAATTTTTATTCCATAAAATTGGTTAGGTATTTGTTATTAACATGGAAATTGATTAATCAAATGCTGGAAGAAGCTAAGAGTGTGGTTTTGTTTTGTGGGAATATTTTAGGGGTTTTTAAAGAAAAAAAAAAATACACAGCTCCCCTGAAAGTGAAATCATATACATTCCCAGTGGACCAGCAACAGACTGAGCACCTGGCAGATTCCAGAATAGATTACTGATGTTTCTGAGTTTTATCTCTCAGAAAACTCTAGGGGCTACAGAATTATCTGGGGGTTTTTTTAAACAGTTGTAGAACACCATAGGATCAGCATTCCTCAATGCTGGTTTAAGGCCAGAGGAGAAATAAGGTTTAGTGATGATCCCAGTGAGCCAAGAAATTAAAACAAAATGCACATAATGGGGGTATTTAATTTAAAAGCAGGATTGCATGTGAATTAAGATATGCATTTGTCCTAGGGAACTGAGCTCTATTCCTGCTTCCATAGTCATGGACAACTGAAATGCACCTGTTCAAAAAACTTTGAATATTTGTCTTCTTACTTTCATATCCATGGGGCTGTGTTCTGTAACACCAGTTAAGTGTGAACCATCATAGCAAATTGCAGTTAATGAAGAACAGAAAGTTAAGAATTTGTTGTTTCTGATTGCCAGCTTTAAAAGAAAATCTGATAAGCAAAAAGATACTTGGCAAGTACCTTCCTCTTTCTTTTTGGACAGTAGAATGTATTGTGCAGCCTGCTGATTCAGTCAAAATAATAGCATAGCAAAAATCTTGGACGCTAAACAGACCTATTACTTTCTTATTTCTCAAAAACTGAGGTCAGGGTACATTAAAGGAATTTTTTTCAGGCATCAAGTCAAGAAATTGCTTACAAAAGGAGTGCATTGAGAGCAAACAAGGTCATATTTCAAACACTGAAAAACTTGTGGTATTTGATCTTCAGACCCTCCCTTTATCTGCTTGAACTTTTGTTATAGAGTTTCTGCTTCTGGCAGAGAGTTCATTATTACCTTGGAAAAAAAAATAAAATTTATCTTTTCCTAGATTAAAAAAAAAAAAAGCAATCTGGGTTCTACTCTCCTATTTAGTAGTCTGCCTCTAATGAAACATCCCACTTCCTTCATTAAAGAAATAAAATGCAAGGAAGGGGATTTCTGTGGACAAAGTGCTGGTTCTGCTGAAGCTACCAAAGTGAAATGCAGATAAAGGAAGGTGTCTAAATAGTGTCTCCAATTATAAAGTCATAACAGATATGATAGCTACTGTCAGTAAACAGCAAGCCACAAAACACTGAATGATGTTTAAAAAAACAATAATTCACAAAATATGCAGTATGTGCTTATTTCTCAGAGCACTTTAATACTCTGCATACACTGTAAAAGTTAACATTTTATAGATCATATCCAAGAAACAATACAGGGAACTCCAACAATCTCTCCAGTGGAGATTTTGGTGATTATTTTACGCTGTATTGAAAGACACAAAAGAGGAACATTAGAAGACCAGACAAAACCTCAGCACTGTATTGCAAACCTTGATGTTTAATTTACATCTGAACTGGGGACTTGAAGTTTCTATACAGGAAATCTCCACTCACAGAAGAGACAAATGCAGAGCATCACTGATGCCACCTTAACATTTGTGCTGACCTTCTTACCCTTGCCACCTTTCCATTTCTTAACTTTCTAACTATATTTTTTTTAAGCGTAGCCACTAGAAAAATCATATGAATATAAGTTATTCACGTGACAACCTCAAGCTCAGCCAAACTCAAGTAAGCCAGAAATAAAAGTTCCAATTTCAACCTCTCCCTGGTCTATTTTAATCAGTAAAATACATAAAATAGCGCTCTTCAGCTTTCAATTCTTTTCCACTACTAGGAATAGTACTGTGAGTTGATTAACCATAATACATAATCATTTCCCATTGAAACAATTTGAAAAGAAGCTTTTGAACTATGTGTTCTAATACAGCTAAAGGAAAATGAAAAAGAAGAATCAATATAGGGATTTCAGTGGCTCCACTCATAACAGAGTTAGATCCAACAGTGACAAACGATGCATCACAAAGCAAGATGACCATCTGGAAAGCCATTTCTTCCTGCTTTACTGGAAAAATGAAGATATGCAGGAAAGAGAAATCATTAGAGCTCAAAAAGATCTCCGCAGTTAACAAACATATGCTTTCAAGAGTCGGGAGAACTTCGGTTTCCGCGGGGAACTTTGTAAAATCTGGGTTTATTGGAGTCTCCTCAGGGCCGAAAGGAGCTGTGCAGCTCTGGAGCGTTCCCACAAGGTGGCACTAAATCCCCAGCCGGGAAATCCTGCAGCAATTCCGCACGGCCCCTACAGAGCCCCAATAAACAGCACTGCTAACGGGTCAGAAATCGCAGGGCAGCAAAATAAACTGCCCAAATCAGGCATTTCAGAAGAAGAGATAAATTTCCCGCTCATAATGGAGAAGTTGTGGGGGGAACATGCGGACACACAAACCACAGGCGTGTGGATATACACACACACACAGGTTCGATGTATACATTGATTTACAGTCAGCACTTCACAAGAAATCGAGTTAAGCCTGGCCCTTTGTTCCAAGCTGTGATACAGAAGCGAGTATTTGTGGTGTAGGACTGATGTCCCTGGCGGGTTCCAGCGCGGGTGGGGCAGCGCTGAACCCAAGCAGCAGCAGCTGGACCCAGCCCTGTGCCCTGTGTCCATCCTGCACACCCAGCCCAGCCACACCGACCCTAAACACCATTCAGCAATTGATACCGCACAAAATACTTACAACACTTGACTTTTCATGAAGCGTTTAAGTATTTCAGATTTTAAGTTTTAAGTACTACTACCTAACATTCTTTACACCTGATTAGAAAGCTTGTTGTGTATTTCTTTGGAGAAACATATATGAAAGTAATGGCATCATTTTGCAATGAGAAATTTCTCAGCTAAAATACAAATCCACAATTACACTTCAGAGGAGAAACCATATGCAGTAAATACTCCATTTTAAACTACTTTTTTATCCCTCACCCTTTCCTTGCACGCTGGTGAAGTCTTTTCCCCCCAAGCACATTGCATAATCTTAATTACTGGAATAGTAGTGTACCCATATGCTGGGCTAATGTTTAGTGGTGTTCAAACTCCTGAAGTGTCCAGAAGCCTTCAGGGGGCCCTTTGTTGCCAACTTCAATTAAATAAACAGGTACTGGGGTCATTTCAGGCCAAATGCATTCCACAGTGCTGAATTTTAAGTTGTTAGCACTAGCTACCTTTCCTCCAACAGTCCATTGGTTTTTTCCTCATTTTTCATACTGCTTTAAGTAAGCATGCAGTAGGAAAATTCAATTTTTACAGGTATTAAAAAAGGTAGGAGTTATTAAATCTCTGCAAATACTTTTCAACTAAATGCAAAAGAAAACAATTACTAAGGTAAGAACAAATAAAGCAATTTGAGGATCTGCTCTGTGCTCCAAGCATTACAGCCACACAAAAACCAATGTTAAATTCCACAAGCACACCAGTACTACTGATTTTCTCTCAATCACCCCACATTGGTGTTAAGACACCACAAGATCTGGGGGTCAGTAAGGGATTTCAGGGCCACCTTCAAGTACAAAATGTTTATTTAATTTTAACTGCTGCACATCACATGCTTACACATCTGTTGGCTATATAATGTAAACTCATTGCAATTTAAGTACAGATTTGTGATCCCCTTCAACATATCCTCCCTTAATCCCCAGTTTTTGTACTGTATGACCAGAGAGGATTTGCTCTATTCTGTATAAAAGGGAGTGGAAGTATAGAATCAACTCTCCTGTTGTGATCCAAAACACTCCAGGCATCCTGCTCAGCTAATGTGAGTTTCTGTCAATAATTGAATAAAACATATGGGCTATAGTCCTTGTAAAAAGCTATATAATATCTTTCTACTTTTCAATTCATGTTCAGATGCATCCTAGACTTAAAAAATTACGTGATCCTTTATTATGTTTACTTTGTGGTGTTGCAAAGATTCACAAATTTCGCTGTTTCTGATATACAGGTGCTCAAAGACTGCACTGACAATCATTATTTAATGAGACAGCTGCTCCTAGAGGTGTTTCTCAAGGAAAACATTTCAGTGTTTTCTCAGTTCTGTTTCACAGCACTGATTATAATTTGTATCCTGACTTCTATGAAAGACTTAAAATTAACTAGCAAGCTCGTAATTCAAACTACATTGCTGCAGTTAATCTCTCAGAAGCCAGACTACCTAGGTTCAGTACACCACACTTGGTTCATGTTCTTATAGAACCTAGTTATTGTAAGATAAATTATTCTATTGGTAGACACCATTCAGATTGCATCCTAGAATTTTAGGAGAGTTCGAGCAAAAAGCACACATTTTACAGCACAAGTTACTTAAATAATAATCTGGAAAACTGAAGACAATATTAAAAAATTAGATAATCAAAGGTATATTAATTTCAATGTAAAGGTTATGGGAAAACCTTTATATCTCCTTTACCATGGGATATATATAAGGGCTAAGGGAAGCAAAGCATCATTGCATTCTGCTCTGGCCACTATTTCTTGATCCTTAAGAGCAAAGCTGTTGGACAATGAAGTGCCCTCCTCCAAACCTGAGAGCCTGGATGGCAATGAGAGCACTGACACTGAGGGATGAGTGTGACCAGCAATATGATCTTTATAATTGTTACTTTGTTTTCCCACATTTCAAACTACTCTTCATCATGCCTTCTCTCAGCTATTGCTGTCATCAATCCTTAGTATTCCTGCATCAAATCCAGAAGAGCTGATTCCAACCTCTCCATCTGAAATTCTTCCTCTAACAAAGAAGAGGATCATCACTCTACAAGGTGATATTTTCACACCACATTCCTAGTAACAGAAATAGCACATTCCACTATTTTGAACAGCTTTATACATACTAATTGCACAAAAATATTAATATTGATGACATTTCAAACAACTGCACTGCTTCCAGAGGTAATAAAATATTGAATTATCGTTCTCTAATTCAGGGCCATCTAAACACTAAGATTTGGAAGAGATCCTGCTCTGAAATACTCTAATGCTGTACAGATGAGATCATTTGTAGCAGCAAAGGATTAATTGCAGGGGAATTGCTCTCTACTATTTCACATGCTACAGCTCCCATAATATGCAATATGCCTTCTCGCTCAATCTATAAAGAAGCAAATGCACTTTTATCACCTCTGAGGTAAACAGTAATGCAAGATGCTCCTTGAGGTGTAAAATCTACCCCAGAATTCTCTGGATCAAACCTGAGTATGCTACTCAGCAGACAAGAAAGCCCCATGCAAAGAAAGCTCTGGTAAAGGATACAACCCACCATAAATGAGAGCTTATATCAGCTATTATGAATTAATTTAGAAGCCTGCATCTTAAGCCATTAAATGTAACACTATACTTATGAAGAAAACTGCATTTGTTTTTTCAACTGAAAAAGGGGGGAAAGCAGGTTTTATTCTGTAAATATTCTCTCACATCTTTACAGTCAGAAATCTATTAGCCCAAGAAGTCAAGCCTGTGTATATCCCTATGTTCAAAATATGTGAAACAGAAGAGTCCATTAATTAAGCATTAGCATCACTCCAATCAAGAGACATTTTATTAGAGATGCACAGAGAATTAGCATTTAACACAACACTTTTCTTTAGCGCACCCTGTAGATCAACCTGCTGGTGAAATAAGTGGATTGATGATCACAGGATAATTTACTTATTTCAAATGTACTCTACAGGGGGAAGATAAAGTTGCTAACAACAACATAAGAAAAAAATAATTAAGGCCTTTCCTCCAATGAATGATGCCACACTCAGTGGTATGGAACTGTCACCAATGAGGTAGAAGTAAAAAAAAAAAATAGCCAGACTGTGTACAAAGATATGGAGGAGAAGAGGACTAGACATCAAAAAAGTGTGATCATGGAGTTCAGGAAAGAGATTAGAAATCCTAGAAATGAAAACAAAATGGAACTTCAAAGGCATTACACTACCTTTTATCCCTAACAGAACACTTCCCAAAACGGTGGCCATAAAATCTGCATTACAGGCAGTATTTTTTATCTATGATCATTTTTTGTATCTCATACAGAGATGTCACATGGTGGAAGAAGCAAACAGGTGGTCAATGGAACACTCTCCTTTTGTCAAGTCTTAAACCATTATCTCAGACAATACAGGATATGAAGTCTACAACTTTTTTCCCTTCTCTTCCTGCTTCAATTCCTCTGTATTATCACTTATTCTATTACCAAAAAGAAAGAAAAAAAACAAGATGAGAAGAAAGACTACAGCATTAAAACTGCAATTGTACTCAAAAAGACGACATACTGACCTCACTGATGTTTGCAACAGTGAACTAGAGAGCCTTAGCTCAAAGGCCTATTTCATACTTTTTATTTAATATAACTTTACTCCTAATTCAAAATTCAGTTGAATAATGAACCACTTGCTATCACTTCTAACAAAAAAACCCAGCACATTCAGTCTATTCAAGCCATGTCAATGGTACTCACTGGGATTTTTTTACCTCTCCCAACTGCCTTTTACTAAAATAACCTTGATCAGTGCCATGATTCATCTGTTACTTTCACCCTCTCTTTAATATTCTCAGTTGTATTGGAAACACAAGTTCAGTCCTAGATACTGAATTTTATCTATTAAGAGAAAGAAGTCTAGGCCACTTATACTCTGAAACTTGGAGGAAAAAAGCCTTTATAGAAAAGTGTACCTTAAAATAGCACCCTGCCATTTCTACTGCCAAAAACCTTAGTAAAACATTATACTTTTTAGAGAGGATTAGAGGATTTTTTTTCCCTTTGATACACAGAGCCTGTAGAAATCCTGAGTGTTATCCATATTCAATAAGTATCTGGATATGATAATGTGAATAACCCTTCCATTTTCCTCTGTTCATCATAACAAACATTTCTTGACAAACCAAAATCTAAAAAATCTCAAGGATTTTTTTTTAGTATTGATTACTTTAAAAGGCTAAAGCCATCCATTCCAAAGCCCACATATTTTCCTTGCATGCACATTTATATATAAAAAGGTTATTAGCTGCAGTAAAATGTAAACATGTATTTGGATTAGCCCTATTCCTTTTCATCTCTCCGTTCATCACATCACAGAAGCTGCCAGCACATGACCATGCAATCTGTGCTGATTACTTGTACTTGCATGGGGAGAACTTGCTGCTCCTCAGGTATTTCTCAGACAAAAATGGAGGGGGCTACCCACATAATACACCAGTCCAAAAAATTCCTCTGGAAAGGGAACCTGGAGATGCTGTAATCACTTTAGGGCTCTGCTGGTTTTTTCAGTTTCAAAGAGAAGGAAAAACAGCCCTCAAGGAAAAGTGTTTGGAGGGGCCAATCAAGCTCACAATGCTTTGTTCTCTGAATTTAAACCACTTTTACTCCTTTAGATATCTCTCCTCTTTATTTCTTTTTTATTTGTATCTCACTTTCACCCTCCCAATGCTCTCCCTGGGGAGTGGGTGTGTGGGGCTCAGGTGCCAGCTGGGCTTAAAGCACAAGCAAGACAATTGCCAATTAAATAATTAAATAATCAATGCATATTTTTAGTTAACTGTTCTGTGATTACTCTGTATTGTGTTTAGTAGAAGTAATATTAGAAAGGGACCAAAAGAAATTAAATTTGTATTGGCCTGATCTTCAATTAGTCAATAGCAATTTTCTAGCTTTAAGAAGTGTGCTTCCTTTTCTTCCAGTGCCGCAGGAGGCTTAATCAAGCTGGACCATAAAAACCAAATTCCAGGAATGATGAAATGCAAAATATCCTGACCTCCTTGGAGAGTAGTACTGTTTACCTGCCAAGTGAAAAGCTTTCAGCCAGCTGGATCATTTATTTTTAACTACCACTAAATAGAAGAGAAAATGGCTCCAGGCACTTCAGAAAACAAAGGATATTAAACATTTAATTGCCTTTGTAATCAAATAGACTTCACATAATTATTTTGTTCTGTAGAATCTTTTATCACCTTTTTCACTAATAATATCTAGAATGGAAATGCTAGAATTTTTGTAAGTTCAGGGCAAAGAGTTCAATAATTTCTTTCCTGGGTAGCCTGACAAGACACCAGGGACCTGGTTTAAGACCTCTCTTTGGCTAAATGTGCTCAGTCTAACCAAGAATTTCAGAATAAATCCTAATAATCAAGCATCTCTACTCAGACTTATTGTGCAACTTCATTTGTATATTCCTCTATATTAAATCCTCTTTTCAAAATATCTTCAAAATGAAACTGTGCTGAAAGTTATCCCAGTGCCAAAAGACTGATAACCACATACCTACCTACAAAAGAAAATACGCACGCCGTTTTTACGGTATTAAATTCAATTGTATGAGACAAAGTACCAGAAGGCTGTTATTACTGATGCACAGATACATTTTTCTGTCCTGAAGCCTGCTTCAATGCAAGCATCTGATAAAACCACTCAATAAATAAATCTGTGCACTGTAGCCAGTTATAAATAATACCCAAATGTAGCATACTTCCACCAGCCAGAATTCAAATTTCATTTCAGCAGAAATAATGCAAGTATTTGCAATAGCTTAAGCTAATTAGACTTTTCAGCACATTTTCCTGGCTCTTACTCTGGGAAGCAGTAAAATCAAAATTTTCATGACATACAAAAGAAACATCAAAATGTGCTTACTTAAGTTACACAAAAAGGAAGCATTTTAGACCTTTGATTTTAAACTTTACAAGGTTTTTGACAGTCTTCATCCCTCTGAACTCAATTTCATTTTCTTAATTCAAACATATATGGTAAAATGGAACCATTTGGGGTACTTTCTATCTGGTGCCTTGTATTCTGAGTGCTTTCCAAAGCAAATGGCACCCACTTAAAGGAAGCTTTGTCTATAAAGGTCATAATGGTCCTGACCAAATGGCACACCTCAACACTTTTGTTCTCCCTAATAAAATGTTGCCTTTACTAAACACAAATGCATTGTCTCCTAAAATATCCTGTAATGAAGCTACATGGCAGTTTTGATATTATCCCTGTATTTGATAGCAGCAGCTCCCGTTGAGACATCAAACTTTTTCAGTGTTCAAAAGCTTTTGTGAAGTGAGCTACCACAAGCCGCCTGTGAACAGTATCTGCTCTAGGTTTGCCAACAATTAATTTAGGTGTGCTGTCGGCAGGGCTCCAGATAGAGATGTCCTTCTGGCCCTTTTTCCCCTGATTTAGAGACAGATTCTCTGGTTGAGAGAACCAGGATGAAAGAATGTCTGGAACACAGACTGGTTCAGAAGGTATTTGGTAGATGATGTCACTGTTCGTTGATGATGTCGTTGTTTATGACTGATCACTCTGCTCTCATTAAGGAGGGGTTTGGGATACAAAGCAGGTCCACACAGGTAATTAACCTTTTAAACTTACAGGGAGAGATAGAACTTAAATGCAGTTCAAGCACAAGCTGAGTGCAATACTTTTATAGAAAAGATTTTAAGTGTATGACTTAGTAAAGGTCTTACAAACCAAACAGGAAGGAAAATAAATGGGAAAAAAAACCCAGAACCATCCTAGATGATGAGTCTCAGTTGCTTAGTTAGCAAGTAACAGTTTCAATAACTGGAACAACTGAAATACCAGTAACCTTTGATGAACTGGGAATGCACAGACCCAGCTCATTGTTAGGTGGCAATAGGAACTAGCACACAAGAGAAGCCAGTACAAAGCTTTATCCCTGGCTACTAAAGTATTTAGTCTCTCAATACAGATCAAAAAGCACAAGAGGCCAAAAAATAAATCAAGGATCAAAGCAGAAGTCACAGCTGTTCTCAAAAACTGGTCCAGATGCAATATAAGAAATTAAATCATTATTATAATAGGGGTTTTTTATTTTCTATTTTATTATGTCAATCAGCACAGCAGCTACACAGTGGAATATGTGCATGTATTAAAAAGCACATATAATGAAAATCTTTTAAGCACATCAAAATTCAGACCTCCCTAGATAATAAATGAAACCTCCTTAAACTCCCAAGGGGTTTTCTATAATGGCCTCATTTTTACCCATTAAAACATACATATAACAAAAAATGGCATTTTAGTCTATTCAATACAGAATCTTTAACTCCAGTTTTTGATAAATGCCCTTAACAAAAGAGATGAGCTCCCTTTTGTTTGCTTTCTATAAAAATTATCTTTGACCTAAAGGTACTACAGAGCACCTATAATAATACTATAATGCAGACTTCATCTGTTCAAAAATCTAAAGTCAAGTCATTGTTTTTAGCATAGAATCAAGTTATACAGAAAAATTGTATTGAAAACAACATGAAGAAGAAAGATCATTGATGGGTATGAAGTTTTGCCCATCTAAATAAGGTTTTGTGCCTTTATTCAAAATGCAAAACTTCACAGACTTTAACTTAACTATATAGGAAATTCAGAGCATTATAGTGGTACCAATCTACTAGCCCCTCTTAACAGGTACTTTGCACATGTTTCAAAGATTATTTCTCTTTCAGAGTGAAGTCCTCTTCATCAAGCTAAACTTTGAAGGAACTTCAAGATCACTTTGCACATTGGGATATTCACCTGCAGATACAAATATGAAGTGAAGCTCTTCTAATATTATTTCTGTAAAAATTACCGAAGTGCAATATCTTGCATATATGAAACTGGGAGGCACATTTTGAACAAGTTATTTTACTCATACATAAAAGTAATGTGGGTGTTTCACAAATTACTGTGACACATAAAATTAAGACAGAACAAGAAAAATCAGTATGCTGATGATCTTATTTAACGTGTTTCTAATCTGCTATTTCAATACATTTGCAATTTCTAAAACACAAAGGGCTAAACTCTATAGACTAACTCAAGACTCAAGTGTCTTTTCTGTGGAGCTTTCTAGGATCTTTCTAGGTGGGGCTGTTAAGAGGAAACTGTGGACCTTTCCTTTCTTTTGCAGTTAGAAAATGTCCTGAAGACTTCACAAAACATTCTTATTTTCAGATACACTCAGATCTCAGAAATTTCCACAGAAATCCATAGTTCCTTCATTTCTCAGTAGTGGATCAGTTTGCATTAAGTTTTAAAACCTTATTTCTTCTATTTTTTTTTCCAAATCCCAGGTAGGAGGTAACAAATACTTTACCAATAAATATACTCTGTAATTCAGGTAATTCCTACATGCAAACCTTAAAGGCAACATTAACACTCATTTTCTACCCATTGCTATGGTAAAATAGCTGGAGGCTTCCAGAAACAGCAGGGAAATCTTAACACATCTATCCACCTCCCAGTGCATAAAAGCCATATAGGCTTTCTAAACTCCATTATTTCCCCAACACCTTGTGTGGGACACAAGTATATTTGATAAACTCTTCACCTAGAAGTCTGCTCCCTCTTGCAAAAATAATATTTATACCAGCTTTTGAGGGCATTTGAGGCCCATTTTCTGCCTTCCCCACTGTCAAAAAGCACACAGAAAAACATGCAAAAAAATCCCACCATCAGTGATTATAATACAGTAAACACTATGCTCAGACCTAAAGGTAGTTCCTCTGAATGAATCAAATATAAATTTGGGGCTTTCCCCAACCCTTACAAAAAGAAACCAAATTTACTTTTTTTTACGATACACTTATCTTGCATGCCTCATGGTTTTATTATAGAAAACAAGTGCACAGTAACATATGGTACATCTGTTTCATATTTTGTCTTTCTGCTGTCGTGCTGTTTCTCTCAACATTCAGTAACACACTTCTGTTGGCTCATAATAATTATTTTTAAGCTGCATATGAAACACAGCCCACCTCTACTGTCACTCCAGGGACATGATATTCCTCCCTCCTCGTACAAATGTACAGTGGAATATAAAGATAGCAAAACCAAAATTAAGACAAGAGAAACCAGGAGCCATTATCAAACACTCGACATTTCTTCACTTCCAGAAGTTTGGTTTTGCTCCTACACTGTAATTCACAGAGGAAGTGACAGCAATGGAAAGGAGATGGTACCAGCAGAAACAATAGTTAAAACAAATTTAAGCAAAGCCTAACACTCAAATCTGTACAAAGACATATTCTCCAACTGAATAGGCAACCTCAGGCACAACAGCCATGTGGAAACATCTGTGAGGCAAAAACAGGACAAGAGCTGGGAGAAAGCCCAGAGAAAAGAACGGTGAGGAACTGAGAACATGGCATGAGCCAGCAAAAGGCACAAGGGGGGAAAAGAGAGGACAAAAAGAGGTTTTATCTGTAGGGTGAACTTTCAGATTGAAGCTCTCTGAGAAATAATAAACCTGGCAGCAAAGAATGTGTAATCTGTAGACAAACTGGACCCAGAAAGGGGTAATAAAAGCACAATAGAGGAGGTGAGATGGGAGCAGTGAATAGGTAAATAGTCAAGATAAGTTTGAGCACATTATAGGGAGAATTTTTTACACATGCCTGTATACAGAATAGCCTGTATTGTCTCAAAAGAGACAATATGGGGAAAATACAGAGAGAAGACAAAAGGTAACCATCTTTTGTGAATCTGATACTGGAAGTTGATGTCATTGCATCAAAAATGCAGCAATAAATGTAACCCCCCAAAAAAATTTAGTATGTCAAAAATTTGCCTCCAGTCTGTCCAAGAAAATCTAAATACTTCTTAGCAGCTGTCTATTCCTATGGGCTTTATGTCACACTTCACAATGGGACACTGATTGGAAAACCTGAATGCCACTTTGTTAAATAAACAAACATTCAATAAAAATAATACAGCACTGTTGCTGAAATGACAATTTTAATTGCAGGACTTCAAGCCTCTCCACTTCTTTGTGAAGCAGATGGTAGTTTTGCTGGAAAGTTGGATTTGGCACAGTGAAAATTGGCACCAGAAGTTGAAAAGGTTCCATTTCAATTTTGTCACATGGAAAGATGAATCTATGAATTAGGTCATAAACGGTGAAGTAGAAGCTAAAGGAGCTTTTAACTCCCCAGACACTTCACCATTAAAGAGTCTGAATAGTCTCCTCTTATTACACATTTTACAGTATTCCGTAAATACCATAAATTAATAAACTATTCCAGCTCTAACCTGAGGGCCTCTTACTGTTTCTTCCGTGTTCTTTGTGCATAACCACCAAAATAACTGCACTTTAATAAAAAGTTGGCATCTATTTTTTTTTATTTTTTAAAAAAAGTAAATTATTCTCATCAAGAAAGTTGGTTTAGGCACATGTTGAGCAAACACAGCATCATTTACAGGAGGAAAAGGGTTTTTAGACATTCATTGATCGAATTGATAACACTGACATAAGATCATCTATCATATTTCATATTTCAGTAGAACATATGGGTTTCAGTAGAGTCTTATGAATTGGACTGTTGACAAAAATAAGCTTTCCCGATATGCCATTGGCACTACACTTAACTGAAATATTATATTTCCACATACCAATATAACAACATCAATATGCTTCCTAGCTGTATGGAAGGTCCTTTATACATAAAGAATCAATATGTGTTGATAAATATCTAATCAGAAAACAAAGTCCTATGAAATTGTTTCTACAGGATGATCCAGGATCCTGGTAGAACAGGTACAACAGAATCTTTGAAAAAAGCTTTAGAAACAAAAATTCAAAAAAAATTTGGATTTTTACAGATAATATTTCAAAAAGTTCTATTTTTTACTCATAAAATGAGAGCTAGGTCATACTTTCTCAGTATTTTAATAGCAAATAAACAGGGAATTATTAATATACAAAATACAATTAATTACCAACTTTCTTCTTCCTGCTTACTTCACTGTCCTGAAAATATAGCAGTGTAAGGCTATAGAGTGTGTACTGCATCACTTTTTCAAAACTTATGTTTTACTTTAGAATAGGATTTTGCAAGACCTTAAAAGAATTTCACAGCATGAATTCAATAGCTAAATTTAGCGAGATCTGCTCCCAATTTCCCCAGGCATTTTTCACAACCTCCCTTCAAAGCATTAAGTACAAGCTTGCACAAACTAATTTTAAAGAGAACATTCTTCTCTATCTCAAGAAAAGATATATGAAAATATGTTGCTTATCTCCAAAGTGGCATTGTTTGGGTAACATTCACTCCAAGGAAGGAAAAATCAGGGCCTTTACACAGCTCTGCTTCCTCCATGTGTCAAGCCCATCCAGATGTACTCACAAGTTACCCTCCTATCTGCTATTAGATGCGGGTTTTTTCTTTATTAAAGTACAAAAAGCAGCAGTTGCCAAAGAGATATAGAAACTACCAAAAATCACATTCACAATTTTGCAATTCGCTCTCATTTTTATTGCCATGTATTTATAGTTCTACCGATATTTTTATTCCATAGCCCTCATCTCCCACCCTACATTCATTCAGTGCTGACAGACATGTTATTCCTTAACCATATAAGTGTTTATGCCACCAACTTCAGTGCACAGTAAGCAGAATATAAACAGTCTCAGGGCAGAGTAAATTCAATTATAGGCATTCAGCTAAAATACAGCACCGACTACCCCATGAAACTTTTTCATTTCTCAATTAAATTTTTCCAAGTAAACATTTCTGCAACCATGTTACGAACATTTTTAAATTAAGGCAAACTTAAAATCATCACTTAATACTTTTATATTAGATGAGTCATATGTTGCCAATTTTTTTGGTAAACTATTACCTTCTATTTGCCATGCCTCTGCAATACCCAGAGTATCTCAAAACCAAGCAGGAACCACCAGAGGCTCCAGGCACAGCAGCCAAGCACCCACGTGCTGCACAGTACAGCTGGCAGGTGACAAATGCTCAGGTGATAAAATTTCTTAGTGGTAGACATGACCTCACCCAAGAGAAACTAGTTGAGACCAAGGGATTTGACCCATCAAATACACACTTCTTTCTCCACCTAATGAAATGTTCAAATGAACATTCTAGTATTGCTCTAATATGTTGGAAGAAGGCAGTTTTGTACACGTTAAAAAATAAATCGAACAGAATTAATATTTTGCAAAAAGGAAATTCAATTAGTATGCAATATAAAGCTAAATTTGCAGAAACATTCCCTATTTCATGTTATAGAAGGAATTACTCTAGGGATTAATTTATGTTCTTATTCACAACCATTTTTCTAATACAGTCATTAAATTCTGTTTCATGAATCACTGTTCTCATCTGGGCTAAAGCAATTAAGTTCTCAAGACAGAACAGTAGGTGAGCTGGTGCTAATTAATATTCCCCTGAGGTGAGCCCAGAGTTTGCCTGTGTCTCCAGTACACCTGAGGTTGGCATTAATCAAGATAATTCTTTCTTGGCATCTCTCTGAAGGAAAAAACTGGGCATTTAGGATCAAACTTCCTTCCATCAGCACACACCCTCCACAGGCTCTCCCTGCTCTAGTCCTGAGATGAGGTGCTACCTTCCCTTGTAACCAGAATTTCACCCACAAACTGCAATGCTTCCAACCCAATCTACCTTAAGGAGTCAACACATGATTTTAGCAATTTCAGCTGAAGGTGAAAGTCTGATAACACAGGAAATAAAACAGCCTGTACATGTGGCACTTGAGACAGCACCTAAGACATTTCTGAGTTTGTACCAAACCCCAAAAGAGCAGTTCTGGCTGTTTCTGTATGTCAGTTATATTTTTCCTTCCTTCTAATACCTTGTCATTGCCCTACTGACAAAAAATTAACCAAAAAAAAATAAGACACTTGTGTCACCGTTGGACACAAAATGATTCACACGGATGCAGCTCAAGGTGTGGAGAAAGAATTCTCATTTATTTGTTCTTTCAGTATTTATAGGTTTCCAACCATGACCAGGGATTGGATAGTCAGGTCACTACCTTCCCAACTGCACTGGCCCTGAGAGACATCCATCAAAAGGCATGTCTTTAATGCAATGTATGAACAATTATGTTAATAGTTACTTTCCTGGGAAAGTGGCTTGAACTTGTGAAAAACAATATCAAAAGGCCTGATTCTCAGGGCAACAAATTTGTTTGAATACTTCACTAGTTCAGCCTCTGCCATGAAGAAGGCCAAGAAATTCCTCTTTTATTCTCCCAGAAGTGTTTGGAGGGTTTTTATAAAAAACATTTGGTTGTGCTTCAAAAAGAGTTTATGTTTTCCCATTATGCTAGGTTATATTAGGTAAATATAGACTATTCTTGTTTCTCCTGTTGTTTTAAATTTGTTATGTTAGTTTATTCATATTGTGTGTAAAGTTCCACTCCCGTATGCACACTTACGAAGGTGTACTAACAAACAAAGATTCTAATCCTTTTCTGCTATATTAACAGCCAGAAAATACTAAAATTTGTAATTTTAGTATTAAATATTAAATATTATTAATGATTAAATATTAAATATTATTAAATACTAAAATGTTGTAATTTTTAACTCTTAAGATCTTCCTTTAGTTCATTAATTCAAAGTTCTCAGAAAAAATATGCAACTTCTAAGCATTCTTGCACAAAATTGGAAAATCTTGAAAGTTTCAATAAAAGAAGCTCTTCCATCTTGTAACAGTTTATGGAATAAAAGATATGCCCCACAAGGTGGAGGGAACCAAACAAAAACAAAAACCCAAACCCCTGAGATTGCTAGCTTCCCAGTACAGGAGCAGCAGTCTTGCAAGTACTTTTGTGTGTCAAGATATTTTTAATCTCACAAAGAAGGATGCTGGAATTGCCAAAGGCTGCCAACCATCTAATGGAAACAAAGAACACTACAGATATCTAAGAGTCAATGTAAAACTGGATTTTAATAAATGGACTTCTATAAAGTGCTTCCATACTTCTATGGTACTTTGAGAATTGTCAGAAGAAATATCTTATTACATTGGTCCACTTCATTGCAAATAATGTCACTCATTCTTTAACATATTCATGTTTCAGCTTAAAAAAAAAAAAAACAGGGGCTCACCATGAAAAGTCACAGATGCTGCAAGGGCTGTGAAAAGGAATCGAATGTGCCAGACACACAACGTGCTAGGTGCCAGCACCTATTCCAGACACTTCTGCAATTTTCATTAGTAATAATTCCATTATCATGGGGAAAGCTACTTGTGCTCAGGCATACCTGAAAAGTTAGTCAAGGTATACCAAGAGCATAACAGAATAGAGTTAGTTGCAACTTAGAATGTTATTCTGCAAATTCCAGATCATCAACTACAAGTGGAAAAAACAAAAAGGCAAATTAAATTCACAGTAAGGAATCAGATACACCAAAAAGAAAGCACTTCCTGTATCCCTTTAGGCATAATCACTGTTCTGATGTCCTACTTACATGAAACCTCCCAATTTATATTTTAGTAATCAATGACTATAAAGAGATAAATTTCAATACAAGGTAATATTAGCAAAAGATAAATGAGAATATTTATTTAGTGACATTTATAGTGGTCTTAAAGGTCAGCTTTGGGATCAGTTTTGGTAAGATTTAATCACTGAATACCTTACAGCACAGCAAGAAACCATGCAACTAAAACAGTCTGAGCTGATGGAAAGCTGATGTGATATTTCACACCAGAAAAATCAAAGCCTCCGTCACTAAAGTATAAAAATACTTTTTCGTGATTGACAAAGGCAAATTAAGTTATTTGATGGCAGAGATCCATATTCAAAAGCAATGCAGGAATGAAATTCATATGCTTAGATGCTATGAAGCCTTTGCCAATAGGCAAAGTTTCTGAACGTTTCTGAACGTCAAGTTTTTCTCTAGATCCAAGAGGCTAAATCCAAAAAAGAACATATTTATCCAGTGAGTATTTCCAGATGCCCAGACATGACAGAGCATGAACTCCTTCAGCTGCTATACAGGGGCTTTTGTTTCTGAAATAAAACCTCCACAATTTACTTCTCAAATACAGACACTTCTAAAGCATTTGCTCCTTAAATACTTAGTACAGCATAGCTAAATTATTCTAAAGATTCTGTACAAAGAACTGAACGCTCCTCTTTAAAAGGAAACATTGCTAAGGCTTCTTGGTTTGCTGTGTCATTCAGGTTTTGCCCAGCTTAAAGGAGATTGTAAACTAAAATAGAATAGCACTATCAAAATCATGAGACTGTGTTCAGACTTACTTATTTCATTATTTAGATACTAGATAGGTAAAAAGAGTAAATTGCTAAGGCAAAACAATCCACAAGATAAACATCAGAAAATGGAAAGACATTAAAAGAAAAAGCTGTATCATCTCAACAACAGAGACAGATCAGGAGACTTACTTCATATACAAGAATTATCAATTTAAAATGTAAAGTATTACAGTGTAGCTGTGCACAGGCAGAATTTTAAAATACCAGTAGAGCAAATGTGCACACATATATTTATTTTTTCTAGTATTTATCACAACTTGCTCTGTTTTTCCTCAGATTCTTATCTAGCAGCCTGGTATATGGAATTGTGAAGTGCAGAAGTGTGCACCCTGGCACACTATGAAAAGTGCTACTACATTTGTTCAGTAATACTGTGCAAATTGTCAAAGCTATTTCTGGGTTCTCCTGGATTCTTGCCTTTCTTCTTTCAGCTGTTTTACATGTGTTCCTAGAAGATAAGTAAACATTTCAGTATAATTTATTGAAATGAAAAAAATATTAATATCTTATTTGAAATAAAGCTTCATCTATATTTGATGTTATAGGAAATCTTCTCTCCAAAGTCTCTGAAATCTCCTGAAGTTGTGATTTATCCCACAGAATAGCAGGAGTTGTGACACATATTGGTCCAAAACCAATCAACTTCTGGCTAAAATTCAACAGAAAAGCAAAAGGAAGTGACTTCATAAAAGAACATACTAGTTAAGTTAACCATTCTAAATTATGAAGTTCACTTTAATTGTATGGTCTGCACTGGTTTTAAGTATCTAGCAGTTGCAAAGGCATTCATCTGAAGTTCATTGTTTGCCTCTGCAGGTGACATGAGAATATTCCCCTTCCCTATTATCCTCTAACAGCTATAGGAAATGCAATTCACACCCAAAGACAGAATCACTTCTTAAAAGAAACTACCTCTTTACCAAATTTGTTTGGGTTTTCTTGCTTCACAGCTAAAGCATTAGGTTTCACAGTTTCAGAATACTTTTATAATAGAAAAGTTCATCTGATCATTCTGTTTGGAGTCTTTAATAACTGCACTTCTTAGTGCTTTAAAGAAAGGAACATTTCAAGCCATGGTTATTTCATGTAACAGTTCTCTTTTGGACTGTTGGTGGGGTCTTGCTTTTTTATTGGTTTAAAGTGTGGTTTATTCTTTCCAGAATTTGCATAATTTTTTTTTCCTTCCTCTATGGCCTATGAACTGCAAATTTTAAGTTTTTCCATCCAAAAAAATGATGTCTGATTGAGTACTTGAATCATCTGTGTACATCTGGAAATTCACACTATAAGCAGCAAGTTCAACAGCTTGAACTGATATTATTTATTTTCCCTTATTCATTTGTTAGAGAAAGTAAATTCACTCAGAAGTTGTTGCAGACTATCAGGATGTTCCTCTTCCCTGAACTGCAAAGAGAGCAGGATGAACCCATTTCACAATTGGTCATTTTAAAGGTTTAAAAATACCTACAATTCTTCCATTGTGTCCAAATCCATGTTCCCAAATGCTTGTTTCAGTTAAGTGTTGGTCCTGCAGCACAGCACTTCCCTCCATGCCCTTCCTTCATGGGCAGACAATATGGGAAAAGGGAAGGACAAACTCTGGGGAACAAGAAACATTGCCTTTTCTCCTCTCTCCTCACATCTAAGCTCTTTATCCTCTCACATGTGGGTGATGCCTGCTACAGCTCTTCCCTTGCACAGTGAAACAGGAGCACTGCTTTTAATGACCACAGGATTGAAAATGACCACATGATGAAGAGGAGAGTTACTTTTGAATTTGGGAAAAGGAGGTGAGTAGCGACACTGTCCTCAGAATTCCTACCTCAAGACACAGAAGACTAAATTTAAGAGTCAAAGAAAATGCATAGCAAAAGCTGAACAGCACATCAGAGGAGAGGGGGATAATAATGAACATACATGTAAGATGTGTAAATGGTATAAATAAGGAGTTTATACAAATTGACTCACTCTTCTTAATCACACAATCCTGCCAGTAGCCTTTTGCGAGCTGAATTAAAAACAAAAACAGCAGCAACCCTCATTATGTGTTTTTCCTGAATTTTCTACCATCTGGCAAAAATGAGTTAGTCAATAAAACAAAAGGAAATTCATAGCAAAATAGATTTACTATAGTTTTTGCAGTAAAATCTGTTTGTTTCTACACATTCTAGAATTCTTTATCTGGTAAGATTACTATTAAAAATGGATAATTTCTTTATTCTAGAAAAAAAGTATTACAAAAAAGTCTTAAAGGCTAAAATTTGTTGTAGACACTATTAAGCCAGGATTATGGAGGAAAAAAAAAAAACACACCACATATTTCCACAGTAGTAGAAAAAAATTATCTTAATTAAGACACTAAAAAACCCTCAACCATTCAGATTATATAAAGACAGAATGAAAAAAATACATTTATGGATATATATATAAATATATTGCCCAGGGCAAACACCAAACACTGTATTAGAGCTAAAATGCACTACTGACCTACTCAAGATAGTGGAATTGAATAGCAAATTGTACTGTTCACTGCAGTGACAATATCATCAGTATGCAACATTCTGATGAAGCAGCTATGCAAGTGTAAAACACCTGAAGTACCCTAAACATGACACTGACAACTTAGGAAAAACAGCAGAAGAGAAGAACGTGAGCAATTGCTGGTTGGCACAGAAATAAAGTGATTTTGCAAGTGTTCTGTGCCCCTTCCTGCTCAAGTCCAAAGTTCTGCAGAAAAAGAATGAGCTGGCAGAGATCAGAAGGCATCAAACCACACACTTGTCAAAGCACAAACTTTCAGGTTGGGATATTAAAACAGTCACAACTCACAAAGAGTAGAACTTGAAATAAATGAAATATAATTGAAACACTCCTTTTACAAAATTCTACACGCTGAATAACCAATTCTGAATGGATGTTCAAATATTGATAGAATGCCCTGAGAGCTGTTAAGAGTAAACCTTCCTCAGAATATAAAGAGAAATTTCACACACTATGGGACTTGTTTTTAAAATGTATCTAATACAATGCTCAGCTTCACAAATTTTCAATTATCTAAAACCTGTAAGACAACAAAAAGTTACCCTGAAATAAACCAGCCAGCTGGACAATAATGCCAGTCTCCAGAATTGGCAGATGTGTGCAGCAAATGCAGAGAGAAGACTGGTGGAGAGAAAGGTCAGGGGAAAGGCACCTGCACAAAGTAGTTGCAGAAGTTGGTACCAATTTGGTGTGAGACAAAGGTGTCTTCCACCTACTATCCAAACTACTCCGCTCTTTTTTTGAGTGGGTTTTAAGATGTGTTATAGTACTTGAAATATTAATTATGTGACACTGTGTTACAAAATTTGCCATAAAATATTTAATATAATAAATATGGCACTATTTTTTAATATGTTTTATCCCCAAGTTATTCCAAAAGCTTAATTCAAGGATATCAAATAAAGAGTAGATTCTACTTCACACAGTTGAAACAATTCAACTGGATACAGTTGGGAAATGAACACCTAGAAAAACTGGGGAACAAAATTTGGTTTTCAAATACAGTTTCCAATTAGATCAAGTTACCACGTTCTTCTGAGACCACTGTGACATTAAAGAAAAAAAAGATCCTCTAGTTGAAACAAGTATGAAAAATATATTCCTAAAGATAATCTTGTTTTCCTGTAAATTTGCATAATCCTTCCTCCAATATTTGATTCTATGTTTAGCCATCACTGCACCACTTCTCCACACAATGAGGCAATGCTTTATACAAGACCTGAAAAGGATAATGCCCTGGCCCTATTTAACACAAAATCACTGGTGCCTTCAATTCATGCTTTATTGTTACATCTATATACATCTTTAAAAAAAAAAATCTCTTCTCTAAAATGTTACTTATAAATATTTTTTTCTTGGACTTGGCCTGACTGGCACTGCTTGTTAATTCTGCAGTCCTGAAGCCAGGACAGTGCTGTGTATTCAGGTGGAAAAGTCTATCACAAGCATCCTTATCTAATTGCTCAAGTTCTCAGTCTGACAGCTCTCCCTCTTCTAGGGATGAGTTGCCTCAACAGGATGAAGAATGCCTCCTTTGGCTTTCTTAAGCAACTTCTGTGATTTCTACCCCTTAGCTCTCTCCTCCCCCTTCCTTCACTGCACCAGGGAATCTGAAGACAAAAATATCTCTCAAGTGTAAGGAAAGTACTACATCTTTTATATACAATTATGCAGCTCATTCATTCCCATATTTCAACCACACCATGAATGTACAAGTTATAAATAGAAAAATATACTAAAAGTAAATATACTAAATATATTAAAATATACTAAAATAAGTTTTCTCTACCAGAGGGTGATGTAGGAAGTGGTGGTTAACCAATGATGAAAAATCATGCCAAATCTCTCTAGCTCACAAAACTTACACCAGCATACAACCCAATGAGCTTCTGAAAACAAATTCTTTAGGAAGAACTTCAGATTTCCAGAGAATTGCATTATCATTCCAGTGGTATATTGTAATTTTCATTACAGTATTAATTATCAGAAATAGTAAAGGTTGTGGGTTTATTTTTGATTTTTCAAAATATATATTAAGACAGATAAGACAATATAATATGTACCTAATTGCATTCATGTTAACATTAAATTCACCACAAACCTCAATTTTTCTGTAGGTAGCACACACTCCATAGCCCAGAGAGCTGGGCTGACAAGGTGGTACATTTTCAGAATGGCGTGGAAAGAATTTTGGCTTCCAAATAAAGGGTAGTTGGTAATTTTGATTTCCCTCGAGATACAGCTTAGTTTCTGTCACTCAGGTAAGAAATTGTGACCACTGAATGCAAAACACTGTGATTATCACAACCTAATTCATTAATAGAACAGCAGGCTGTTATTGCAGACATGTTGATTGCAAACAGTGATTTTTCAAGTTTGCATTGAAAAATTTTATTTATGCTTTGGTGTATCATGAATTAAATATAACCCACTAGCTCACCTCCACCTTCTAGAGGATTCAGAGGGAATATAATGCCACAGTATTTGTGCATTTCTTCACTGAATTAGTTAAGACCATTATGCTTTACCAGGTACCTGAAAGTTAATGTTGCACACAAGAAAAAGTTCACTCTAACAGGACTATTCTTTCAGCCTTTCTACCTACAAATTGCAAAAGCTATACATCAATTTACACAGTTCAAATCAAAACATGTAGAAAAGATCTCATTTTCAAAGCACAGCTCCCTGCCTCTTTCTGTGATTCTCTCAATTTAAATGAAGGCTTTTGCAGTTAAGACTTGTACTATATACAATTAAATGGAAACTTGAGTGAGTTCAAAAAGCAGGCCTTGTTTCTGAGGAGGCCTCAAAACTTCCCTGGTTATCTTTAGTATCATGGTCCCCTCCTTATCAAATTCTACTCCCCACCAGAGCCAGGAACTTTTCTTTCTCATCAGTAACAACCAAGGGCAACACCCACCCTTCTGGTACAGCTCACACACTGCTCCTCACCAACTACACCCATCCCTCCTCAGGGAAGAGTCCTGCTGTTTTGGCCTCTTCCCATTTCACAGATATTATTTTTAATATAATAAGAAAATCCACTGATTTCACTCTGCTTTCCCATTCAGGTAATGACCATTTGATCTATTCTGTGTGGTTAAAAGCTTAAGCGCTTTGCAGCATTTAATAAATGAAGCAAAGAAGAAATATTTTGTACTTACCTAAATTGCCATCAATGTACATGAGTTTATGACGAAAACAGTGGAAACATGCAAAATAAAGTTAAAATCAACAAGTATACATGCAGCTCAAGACAAATACATTTTTAAAAAGCTGAAGAAGCAAGAAACAACAGTACAGTGACAAACAAAATAAGGTGAATGGATGTGATGAACCTATTGGCTTTACAGACTCATCCTAAAACACCTTAAGAAGATTTCATTGGTTGCAAACATTATATTAAAATTTGACTTTGGAAGTATTTTTTTCTTGAAGAGACCCATTTAGTAAAAATACAGCAAATTTCTTTTTTTTTTTTAAAGATTATTAATATGAAAACATACCTGAGGTAGCTTAGTAAATTACAAGCACAACATTTCTGTTCCTCAGGCTCCTAGCTTTGAGTTGTGTAACCATATACTTCATTAATATTCACAATAAGCTTCAAAATCCCTTCTGCTTCACACATTCGCACAATAAGATGGGCTGAGAAGTATTTGTACCCCAAAAAATCCTCCTCAGACCACATCTGGTATTACCAAACAATAAAAGGTCCTTTCCAACTAGTAATTAAGTGCATACTTTGACACATTAAGGAAGGCAATATCTATCTATGAACTCACACTAAATACCCAAGTGTTGATAACTCCCTGCATGTTCCACTAAAATGAACCCACAAAAATTTCAAAGGGCTTAAAATATCTAAAAAAAATTTTTTTTAATAATGTATACCTTAGCCTAATCAGTGTTTTACTAGGAACATAGTTTAAATTAGTACAGAGAAGGGAAACACCATTTCAAAATATTTTTTAGTATATTTTCTTTTATTCTTCTATTTAGATACTTGTCATGAATCGAAGTGAAAATGAAGAGCACGTGAAGTAACATTGAGGAGCTACTCACAGTTCTAATCATGAATACACATTCCCTTCTCTGCTGATTATTTTATCAGCTCCATTCTGCTAATTGCAGCACCTGAGTTATTCCTATTGCTACAGATGGACAAAAGTTATTCTAAGAAACTGCTTCAAGAAAATTTTATATTCAAAACTATAAGCCTCAGAGGAACTTACTTACTGCTTACTATCCTTTTTATCCTCTCACCATCTCATTAATAAATTCCTGCAGTATGAGGATAGGAACTAAACTTCAAAAGATCAAAACTCATAATATGTTTTCAAAGAACACATTAAGTCAATTAAAATTACCTGGTTTTCTTTAGGGGAAAAAAGGATCATGCTCACCCATTTATTTCCAAGAACATAAAACCATGCCATGACTGAAAAAGAGCCACTGTTCACTGCACCCAGTGCCCATTTTTTATTAATTATATCGTAGTAAATGATGACATTTTTAAGTAGGTAAGATGAGTTTATTTTGTGCAAATGGGCTTAATACGAACTTTAAAAAAATGTCACGGTGATTCAGTTTTTGCAATGCCATAAAAGCAGCATATCAACTAATAAACATTAATGTATTGTATTAGAAGCAGCTAATCCAAATCAATAAATTAGTTTTACCTCTTGACAGACAGGCAACAACCTTGGAAATGAATATTGCAGAATAATGTCTTCTCGGCACTTCCCACCTCCTGGCCTTCTGCTCTCCACTGAAACCTTCTACACTAACTCTTCTACACATTACACATGATTAGAATCTTCTATTCAAGTCAGAACAGAGGGAATAACTAGCTACCTAGCAAAAAAAAAAACCCAACAAAATCTGTTTGAGACATTGCAAATGGATGATTCCAAGATGAAGAACCACTTTAAATAGTTAAAAACATGTAGAGTACATCCTGTCACTATGTATATCAACACATACATAATTCCAGTCAGTATTCCACTCATACTCTTCACAAGGAATATGAAGAACAGAAGACAACTAAATGTGGGCTGTGATATCAAAGTGCAGGTACTGAAAGCAGACACTTTCAAAAATATAACAACTTTCAAAAGAAAAAAGGAATGTCCAAGTTACGGTCCATAACTTCCTCATGGATCTCTTTCTGCTTCCAAAAGGTGTAATTTTATCAATTTTCCTTTTTAAACAGATCCTACTATTCCAACCTAATCCATTTATTTGGCAAATATATTTTCATTTATAATCCTACTTTCCGGGATGTTTTTAAGCCTTTCCAATTGTGACATTATCTGGATGGGTAACACATATCCATCCTTTAGGACACTGATGAAAGCCTCAAGCACATGACAGATCCCTACCTACTGGAAATCTTTCTAATTTCACCATGACTGACTGATGATTACACTTTGACATAGGCTTCCAATCAAATAGTCCTCCACATAGCAGCAATTTCCTGTCATGCTTCCCACCAACTCACTAAAGGGAAATCTTTTGAGACAAAGTTTTGTTAACATCAATATGTTGCTACTTTTTTTCCATCATGCATAACATGTGTTTTCCTGTCATCCAAAAAAAAGGAGTCTTCCTTTGACATTATTTTTGACAAATCCATATTGGCTGTTAGTGTATTTTTTATTCCATCCCCATATTTAGAGATAGCAAACGATTTTTAAAAATACAGCTTCTAAACAATTTTTTGGGTTCTGCGAGATTTCTTTAGAAACCACTATAAACATATGAAATATATTTCACTCATTCTCTTTTTTCACTTCTCTTTTGTCAGGAGGATAGATTTGCCCTTCTCCAGTCTCCTGGGAATTCCCAAGCTTTGCTAGAAGACCCAAGAATCCAGGCAGGGCCACTTTCATCATGGACAGCCAGTGTGAAAACACTTTTTAGTGTTTCAGTATGAAACAACTCAGTTGTTAGGAAAGTTTTATAAGCCAGCAAACCTCAGACACAAAAGGGTAGACTGACCTCTTTTAGGATAGATGAGATAGAGCTTTTTTGGTTCTTTAAAATTACAGCTTTTTGATGATTCTAATTTAAATTAGTTGTTTGAAAGAATCAACAAGCCCCTGGAAAAAGAGTGACAAACACGCTGACAGCCAGCTTGGACTTCCAAAGCCATTCCCTCAGAAAGGCTCCTCTCCAAATGCTTACAAGGAAAGAAAGCAGCAATTGCATAAGAGGAGGGGTGCTTTTATACACAAATATTTGATTACAAGAGAGGAAATAGAAGAAACACATGGTTGACTCCTAAAACCGACAGAAGGTCCCCGTGGAGTTTTGCTGCAACCTGTGGCTGGGCTTTGTACTGACTGACACTTCCTGAGTAACCCAGAGAACTGCAATCAGTAAGATGACTAATTTTCCTCATGGTGTTTGGTTATTCAGGGCAGTAAAGACAAAAACCAAATGCAAAGAAGAATTTTGTAAGACTAAGCAAATAGAGGCTGGCAGATGAAATACAGAGAGATAAGAGTGGCACATGAGTGAAAATAATCCTGCCTTTAAGCATAACAAGCTGGGATCTAAACTAGTTAGAATTAATGGAGAGGTTTTTTCAGCTATGATAAATGCTTCCATTAAGATATTAGCTTAGTACTCAGCAGCAGCAAAAATAAATGCATCCAAAACTGGAAAGAACAAACTAATTGTTGTGAATTCCTGTGAGAGACAAAGAATAAAAGGGCAAACACTACAACATCAACACAACTGATTTTACACCTTATCAAAAAACATAAGATCTTTTGGTCTCCTCACCTAAAAAAAAAAAAAAAAAATCCCCAACATGTAATAGGCCTGAAAAACATGTTATTGTTTTTTTAAGGAATTATCACACATGGTAAGATTCTCCTGTCTGGGAAAGAGCTGAGGGAGGGATGTGATGATGGCACTGTCAAGTCCTAAGAAGCACTGAGACTGGCACCAGACATCAACTATTTATTACTTCTTTCAAGGAGCAGGAAATCCTAGCAAAAGCAGCCAAAGTCTAGTGCAAAACCAAATAAAAAGCAGTGGTTCTTCACAGGTATGTTGGGCTGTAAGAGCCTGCAGACACCAGTATTTTAAACAGGTCCAAAAAGAACTAGCTGAATTTAAAGTCCACTGAGTTATTAAGCACAAAAAAACAACAGCTGGATCACAAGGAATACTCTCTGAGGGATACCACTATATACTTGACTTCTTTTGTGAATGTTTGGACACTGTTAGCAATGGAATACTGAGCTACCCAAACTTTATGCTATTGTGTTATAGAGTAAGGATTCATGTTAAATATACACATTGGGCAAAATACATTGTTTTTGCCAGGTTTGCTGTTAGAAGATAAGAGTATTTGTCAAAAAGATACAACATGAATGAACTCATAACTGAGATAGTTTACTTTCCCCTCAAGATAAGAAGAACTGGCTTTTAGGGGAAAAAACAAAAACATAACCTCATTGCTGTGTGATGAAGTCTCTAAACAGCAGATTCAAATTGCAAATGTCAATATAAGATATTAAGGTGACATTTCCAAAAGAAATACATGACAGTCTATTAGACTATTTCTCCCCCTAAAATGACACCAACTACCACCATTAAAATATCTAACCAACAAAGTTTTTGGAAAACAGAACCTTCACCATGCATCTTTTTGGTAATACTGGTTCAAGCTGCATCCTAGCACATGTTCTAAAAATAAATAATCAGCAACTACTACCATCAGTCTGGATACAAAAGTTATACAAGAAAGTAACAAACTAATAATTCATGGGACTGAATTCCTGATGACAACCCAGTCTGTTTCCCACTGAAGTGAGTGGTAACAGACTTGTCAGCTCTGGAGATATTTAAGTTCATGACATGCCTAAAAGGTGGAAAGCTTGCTGAGAAGCTCTAATTGATCCCAAACTTAGTAGCAAACTAAAAATCTCAGTTGTTGCTGCCTGCCAGTTAAGAAGTTTAGATTTGGAATCTGGAAGTGAGAGAAACACAGGACTGTGTTTTTGTCTGTGGAAAGTTAACAGATGGTCTAAAAAGGAGCAGCTTTAAAATAAGACCAGAAGCCAAAAAGTGTGTGGAAAAAGGAAGGATCATTTTTTTAATTTATTCTGTGCTGCTGTTTTGTATACCTTTGTATATATAGCTGTATATTTGATATAGCAAAGTCTCCAAGTCTGACTTTACACATTTATCCATCCAGATTAAAATATTTGAATATTTTTATAACTTCAGGAAAATAATGTTACATCATGAATAGAAGTACTTGAAATACAATACATATTTACAAGATACTCCTTTTCTACAATGCAGGTCTCTGAAATGTTACTGAAAACTTTCACCTCATTCTGTAATGCAGAAGTACAGAAAGGCAAATATGAGGATTTATCTCCTTTTAGCTTAAAAACTGTTAAGCCCCTGTACAGCTTAAACAAAATATGCCTCTGGATGTTTATTTATTCTTTTTCAAAAGTGGCTCATTTACCTCTTCAGAAAATGTTGCCTAGACAACATTCAGATGGTTGTTGCAAAAAAAAAAAAAACCCTAGAGAGAGTTTCAAAAGAGAAAGGGTAACAATCATTTTCTCCATCAAAAAATGTGAAGGGATGCTGCATGAAGGAAATTATAATCTGCATGTGGATTCTCAGTGCACTTTCCTGAAGTTTAGCAGTCAGAAGCAGATACACCAAGACATACAGTTCTTGTGGCAAATATCAAATTTGGATACAGTACCAAAAGCAAAGCATCAAGTGCTTGGTTCTAAATCAACACAAACTTTCATAATTAATTACCTGATTTTCTTCATGAGAAACTCTCATCTGTTCTTTAAGAACTGACATTCTAGCTGCTTCTTCTTTCCTCAATACTCTCTCTTTCTTTAGCTCAGGACTCCAGAAAGTTTTGATGCTGTTCATAGAGGATCCCAGCTTGCTGTCCTTAATGTCTAGTTCTTTTCTGAGAAGGTCATTCTCCCTCTGTAGATCCTTAAGCTGAGCCTGCAGATCTGACATGGTGCTATCTCTAACCTGTCTCAGCATGGAAGGAACCTGGTGGTGGTGGTGGTGTGAGGATGTGGTCAGCCCTCCGTGCTGGTCAGCGTAAGAAAGGACATCTGTATGTGACAGTCCAGCAGAAGCAATATTGGGGCTGCTCCCCATGGCTGTGACTCGGCCACCATACACAGCTCGATTTGTAGCCCTTCCAAGAGTCATTGTGCCCTTTGGGAAAGTAGTAGAAGCTACACCCTCGTGGTCACTCAGGTACATTGGTCCAGATGTTGCATAGGCTGCGTTAAGGGACTGGATGTTCTCCATGGATAAAGTCTTCCCTGTCCCCCCTCCTCCCCCACTGCTGGTTCGCCTGTGACCCAGGCGAGGGGACCTTGGCAAGCGGGGAGACCTGGCGGGACTTCCTTCCAAGTTGCTGATTGTTCTTGCACTTCCATACATTTTTCTTCTACTTTGAGGTACTATTTATCAAGAAACTAGTAACGCTAAAGTTGAATATTAAATTTATAATTCCAGCTAGAAATACTGGCAGTTTCACTGCATTCTTCCAGTAGGCAAAATCTGGTTTTCCTCCAAAGACAGACCTGAAAAAAAAAAATTATAAAATTAAATTTTCATTTCAGAAAATAAACTTAGAAGTAATCACCATATATCAGAAAAAATAACTTCCCAGAGTAGTAACTTAAAAATAAAATCTACTATATATCTTATATTTAGTATGATTAATTAAAAACGCATTTTCAAATTAATTTCAATCAAAACAAAACTCCCCATTTCTTTCTTGCTAGAAAACTTTGAGCTAAAGCTTGTTAAACTAAGTTGGAATGAACAACATGGGCCCAATAACAGATCTTAGCTGGTATGTTAATGGACTTAAATGACTTACAATAAGAAATTTTTATAAAGAAAATTATTTCTTGTTGGTATTACGAAGTACCCTCTTAAAGCCTCCAGAATTCATTCCCAAGGCACACCGGTATAAAGGAATTCGTTGATTTACTTATTCAAGTTTTGGCATTTTAACATCACTGTCCAAATCTGTCCCTCTTTTCAGTTGTCATGCAGCATTCAAGAGATGACCCACAGCTTGATCCACCACAAGAACTTGTGCAGCTTTTCTGCAGTCTCAGCTTCAACACATTGACCAATAAAAAAAAATTCTCATCATGAGATGAGATGAGGGGCAATGCAACTGCTTATCCTAATTCTGAAGTGCCAGCCATCCTCTGGCCAAATAACTCATCAAGCCCTCTGAAAAATCCATCTTTGTATCCTTCTTAGTTGCCTGAAATAATTCCATAGCTCCTTCAAAGACATGAGACCAGAGCTGAAGATCATTTTCCTTCCACTGGCTCCAGGCAGAGCCTGAGCAAAAGCAACAACAAATCTTCTAAACTGATAGTAGTCACCCCACTTTCACACTCACTCAATTAAAAAAAAAAAAGCACAAACAAAACAAAACACCCCCAAAACAGCACTACACTCTGATCTGCTGAAATGCTGCTAGCAGGAACTGCCAGTGTCAATTTAAACTGCACACAAGAAAATATTTTTAGATACAGCAGATATGACACATGGCCAGGCAGAGGGGTTTGGTATAAATTTGTTGATCCTCAGAAGGAGAGGTACAGAATATTATATCTTATATCACATCCACACTGTTTTTCCTTTTCATTGTACCATCTGATAAATCACTAATTTCCGTTTCTTGCTTAGAGTTAGCTAATAACTTACTTAGCCTTCTGTTTATGTCTCTGATATGCACTTTTAGATACTTGTTTTGCCTTTTAGAGCTTACTAGTTGTGGTCTTTCTTTTCTCAACATATGTGATGTTTTAGAAGTCCTTATCTCATATCAGAGAGCACTCATCTTGCTTGGCACTCCAGTGCCTACCATTGAGCTCTACTGAAAAAAGGATCCTCATTCCTTACCCAAATGGAGGCTAACTTCTCACTAAACTTCATTAATAATGTTCAAATGCTGACTGAACATTGTGATTTCCATAAGCTTGTGAAAATTCTGAAAGCAACAGAAAAAGAGAAGCAAAACACTACCAACCAAAGTGGTATTACTGCCACAGCATTTTCAATTTACTTTTCCCCTATAAGTATTCTAATCAAAACAGATCTCTGTGCTGTATACACAAACACATTGATGATATGCTTGATTTTATTATTTTAATGGGCTACTAAGGACAGCTCACAGACCAAAATATGAAAACCCTGACTTAAAGAAATTCTTAAGAGTTTCTCCAGTTTCATTTGCAATTTGTTACTTTCTACAGCCTGAATTATACAGACTGGCTTTCCTGCAAACGCCACAGAAAAAGGCAAGCACATGAAAATATGCTTTTTCAACATGTGTATTTCTTAAGGATAAAACTGGAGCCTTCTTTTATGGCTGTGCAGTCAGAGAGTAGCAGCCATACACCATTGCTTTATGAAAAGGGAGAAAAGCACCTACATCATTTTCTGCTCTTTACTGCTTATACATGGAGCCTTCCTAGCTTCAGGAAGATTTACTGTGTGTCTCAGCACATCAGGAATTGGAGATATGAAGAAGCAATATCAGCCTCAGGACCTAAACAATTGCCACACAGATCATCATCTACTGCCTGAAGAAAGAGAGAGAGGAGAGATCCCATCTTCCCACAGAACCAGCTGACAGAGCCATTCTAGTTGAAGTTTGAGTGGACAGGTGAGATATAAACAATTTTATTTTGAAAGGTAAGTTTATTTTATATTGCTATTTTAATTGGACAGGGAGGAAGGAATACTAATAGTCTCAAGTAATAATTTTTACCCAAGCTGTAGGTGTTGTAGTAACCAGGACAAAGAAGTCACAAAGGTCATATCCCCCTAAAAGCTTCTCTGAGAAAAAAAAGCCACCCAGCTTTGTTCAGTCTGGTAGGGACAGTCTGCAGACCCACTTAGATACCCCCCCTGCTTGGCTCAATATTTTCTTATTTTATAGAAATGCCTTTAATGTACATGATGTAAAATTAACCATTAAAATCACTAGTCTATTATTCTGCTTTGCAAACAGAGCTTTGTTTTATATGGCTCCTTTTAGGATCCATAAAATTAAGCATGCATTTCTCAGCTGAGGGCAGGAGAACAGGCACCAGACACTTTGCCCCATGCTCTCATCAGCCTTGAAAACCAAGCAAATATAATATCATTCATGCCAAAGTTCCTCTTGATGCCCATTCCAACTTCAGCTTGCCTTATTTTCCACATTCCTTCCCCACCTGATCACCTGCACCCTGCAGACAGCAACATCATGGGTTCATATTACCCACATGGCTAAAGTCTGACAACTCATCACATTTGTCTTTTAGCATTCTATTTTTATAGAAACCTGGACCATAGAGTTCTAATGTGATGCTACTAGAAGATCTCACTCAGTTTAGTTTCCAAATCCTTACTTCTACATTTAACATAATTGCAGAGTTTCCTTGAAATACTATACACAGTACCCAGTAAGTTCTGATTTTCATTGGTTACACACTCTTACATGCTGAGGGATGATTTAGGCTTTTAGTGTCCCCTCCTGTGGCCTGAAACACCTAGTCAGCAGGAAGTTTGGGTATCAGCCAAATACTTAATAGCTTTGCACAGCTACTTGCCAATATTAACATTGAGCCAAGAGCTCAGACATTTGTAAAAGTACCAAAAGCTTTAAGGAAACCTCTTCTTTAGAGTTAACCTCCCCAAAAAGTATACGGTGACAGTAAGGTACAGAAATTAATCTGATTCCAAACCGTCTAAAACTATTCAGTACAATACAGCTCCCCACATATAAACCAAAAAAGGTGATATAGAACACAATAGTACTATTATCTCTGCCAGGACTGCACTTTGAGGCACCACAAAAGGAAGGAGATTCACAGAAAAAGATCTGTTCCATAAAAACGTGTCCTAGGAAACAATCATGATTTCTTTAGTTTGATAACATCTTTTAAATACTCTTATCACAATAAAAACATCTCTGTACACAGAAGACCAGGAGCATATGTGTATTAAAAGTAATGAATAAGTCAAATATTTCTAGCACTTTCTTTTGGTTTACCTAGGTTTTCTACTGCTTTCCTGGTGACACAATACCTTTTCACAGTACAAAAATTATTTTCTTTACATGTTTTTATTATCTGTGCTGATGCAAAAGAAAAAAAAAAAAAGCCAGCAAGCTGATACAGACTAGATACAGAGAACCCAAATCTGTTGTAGAGATATCCTCCCTTTCTTCATTAATCTAAGTAAGCAGCCAGGCACGTCTTCTCTTAATAAAGGAAAAAAAGAAAAAAAAAAAAAGGATAAATACAATGTTCTTCATATGGTGTTAGTACAAGACCAGCATTGTTTCTATTAAAAGAACAGAGTACTCTCTTTTCCTGCTTACCAGGCTGACCAAGTTACTTCTTCTCCCCCACCTTCTTTTAATCCAAAAAAGAAAATAATCCCTTTCTTCCTGCTACTCTGCTATTTCTTAGAAGTTTGAAAAGCAAAGTGTACATGACAACTTCAAAAGCAACATTTTCATTTAGGTTCCTTACAGTGTCCTGAATCTGCATTTCTTATGTCAATTTACCTTTTACTACAGTCTGCACAATAAATTTCTTTTCACTACTTAACAGACATTAATTTAAGAAGAAAATATGAAGGCAAAAGTAGGAGTGGCTGCTCAATATGCATCTAATGATATATATGGTAAATAAAGCTGTCAGGTGCAGTGACAGCAATGAATACTTGTCATGCAATCAGAAAACTCCACCAATTGAAATATTTGCTCAAAATGCCATATTAAAAATCTAGAAGAGCAAGCAGTTCTGACACCATGATCAGGATTGTCAACTATATTACTCTCAAATGTACTTCAGTGAAGGGTCAACAATACCTTTTTAACTCTTTTATAAAAGTTTCATGGTTTAAAACAAGCTTAGCGTTCAAGAGACATGCATTTCTCCCAAAGCATTTTACTCTTTATTACAATGTTTGAGACATCGCAATTGTCTTAAAATATCATAATAGTTAGAAATAGGCTTTAAATACTATAAAGTAGTATTTAAACTCCTCCAGCTGATTCCTCCATTTTTTTCTAACTTTTAAGTTAGGTCTCTGTTGCTCAAACTCCAATTCTTAACGTTTCATCTCTAACACTTCCAGTGAAACAATTATTTCCTGCAGTCCTGCATATTGCAAGTCTTCCTGAGGTTTCTAAGATGCTTGAGAGGTGAGAAATTTCAAATTTGTTTCATTTTATTTTTCTGATGTTGCATAAAATATTAAAGACCTGAAAATGGATCATCAAAAAAAAAAAAAAGGCTCCTGTAGCCAAGCAAGGGCAGAACCAACACATCTAATTTTAATTGTTATGCCAGAGAACACACTGCATCTTTATAAAAAGCTACAGGGCAGCCTATCTGCCAAATCTGGGTAAACACTACCACATACAGTCTGTACAAGTTACCTGCCAGTGCTGAGCATTCCTCACTCTCCAGTCCCTTCTGATTCAACTCCACAGAAGCAGGGATATTTAGTGCTACCCTTTGTTAAAAGTATGAAGCACAAGCACCAACAGCAGTTTCAGAGGTGCAGGGTAAAACACTGAAACACCTCAGCTTTAACTGCCTGAAGCTTCCAGTCCCACACTCCCTGTGTCATTGCTTTGCTGCCCATCTGCTCTATGCAGCTCTTAACATTGGGATTCTATTTTTTATTGATGGGTGGGAGGGTGGATGGTGTGAATCACAAGCAACAAGGGACAAAAAAACAAATTCCAAAACACTGCTTGTCCCTCTTCAGGTTTTTGGTTCTCAACTTCCCTGCACCACAATGACCTTCCCAGGGTACACAGGTATTTCTAAAGGCCTGGCAAGCTTTTGGTTTTCCAGAAAAATATTTCCTAACATTTCAGTCCTTGCAGGTATGCAGGTGTCCTGTGTGCTAAATTCTGCATCCTGGTCTGTATTCATCATGCCTTCCATCCTGCCATTGTTAATCACTTGCCTTTTATTCCCTTCTCAATAAGAACTCTCATTTATCAATGCAAGCCTGCATTTACAAATGCCAGTATTTTGTGGAGGATTATTCTAAGGCACAAGGTAAGCCAGGCAAACAGTACTTTTCATTTAATGACTATTAAACAAAAACAACAACAACCATATGTCTTGATTTTTTTATTAAAACAGTCTCCTTTGGTGAAAAATATTAAAATTTAAAAGCATACAGCATTTCTTGGGATTACTTCAAAGTTACATCTAATTATTAGCACAGTTATTCTTTGCTTTTGTCAGCATTTACCTAAGTTGAATGACTAAATAATTTACAGAAACAGTTATGGACTGAACTACCTCTTGAGAAGGTATAGCTTAAAAGTAAGCATGATTTAAGAAAACCTAAAAGTTTTCTAGGAAAAATCTGAAAGACTGGACTTTTTCTGACACTCCTATACTGTCATCATTTATACCAATTCTTTGAAACAGGAGTCTGTTCAGCTGGTAATATATATATATAAAATGGATATTGAAGACTAAATTCATTTTAGTAAAATCTAAGAACTGAAAATAGTGTAAAAGGAAATTGACTGAGTTTGTGGTTAGACCTGTAAATTTGTCTATTTTCACATTAAGTATGCTTAAAAATATTCTGTCATTTGAAATTGTGTCATACTCCTAAGATGCATTTATAACTTAATGTTTTAGAAACCAACAGAGAGACTCCCACACGATGGAGTACTTTGAATTCACTAAGGCTACTCCCAGGAATGTTACTAAACACGGGCTTACACATTTGCAAGATAAAGCTATATTTTTCTCTTTTTTTGCTACAAAGCTTCCATTCCATTAAAAAGGAAAGAAAATAGTCATAGGATCAGCTATTAAGACTACCTGTGCAGCCTCCAGCAGTTTCTTAGAATACTTAAATACTGGGATATTTAGCAAGCCTAAATATCCATTCTGCATCTTACATTTATTTGATTCTAGAATAGTAAAATGCCTACTCAAACTACAAAACAAAATGCATATTTGTGTATTCAGCATGCTTTGAAACCATCACAAAAACCTGTAGAACATCTCTCCTCTGTTCTCTTTGCTCAGATACAGGAGTATGCACTTTTCAGTACCATGCCAAAGAAAAACTGGCTGTGCTTCAGCCACATCAGATCAAAACTGTCCAAGGAACTTACAGGCTCTGTAAGTGATGCAAGTGATTTAGCAGATTAGCTTTCAATTCATCATAGAATCAGCATCCTGGAACCATTAGAAGACATTGCACTTCAGGAATTGCCTTTTTATTTATTTATTTATTCACCAAAAGAGTTGAAGAGTTCCCCAAGCGCTTGATGGCTGGCTCCTAACTTCACAGCACAGCCCAATCTGCCCCCTTTGGGCTCACACTCAGCTAAGCACAATCACACCAGTTCACAAGTGCAATTTAGAAGTCCTCACAGGCATCTGACTTAACATTTGAAGTTGATGACAGATGTTACTGTAACTGCTTCCTTAAGGAGAAACAAATGGGTTGAGCAGATTTCAAATGAGGTCTATAAATGAAAGCTGAGGTACATCATGACTGCCAAAGCTCAGCCATCAAAAATAAATTTGCTTTACACAGCAAACTGTCTTCCAGAGAAGCCCCTGAGAGTACCCATTTCTTCCACTATTATTGGATGTAGGTCAACAAAAAACTGTGCTTTATTTACCAGATCATATTTGTCCACTAATCTGAATTGTTCACAGAACGTAAGTGGTAAGAGGTGTATTTCAGCAATACATTTTGAGAAAAAGAATGCACTACAGAAAACTAAGTCAAAAGCCTCACCATCACAGCAATAACACAGACCTGTATTGTTTTATAAAGTAATTAAATAATTCAGACACTGCATGTGCCAAGAGGTAATGAAATACATATCTAAGCAGCTTACCAGTAAATTAATTTTACTAACCATGAAAAGTATTTAGATAACACCAAAAACTGAAGGGGCATCAGCAAAATTTCTAACAGGACTCAACTCCTATTGGACAAAGAAAAACCAGATCCAAAGAATTCAAGTACTGTGGACTCCAAGTCTTGCAATGAAACAATCCAAACATACCAAATACTGTAACCACATATTAAACCTCCATGAGGAATTGGAATGAAGAAGCCAAGATGTGCTCTGTAAACCCCTCAATGTATGGAGAAGACTATGTCCCATTACTCAACATCCTGAGTGATCCGAGTTATTCACTTGGAGGGAAACTGACCCACACTTTACCAATGCTCTGTGCAAAATGCACTTTTGGACTAAATTCAGAAGTGGCAGAGATTCTTGTTACATTTCTTTCACTTCCTTCAAAATAAATTGCACATTATACCCAACTAAGCAATCACTATAGATATTGCTTTCTCTGGTGGCTTCCCACCCCAACTCCACAGTACTTCTAGAAATTACAGCACATCATTTCCACATGTACCTATACAATATATATTTATATATACACCACTTTCATCAATCCTTTTACTCCATTCAATGTCCCACAACATTCCTTATACAATGAGATAGAATTTAGAGTTAAATCACTAGAAAAATCTCTCAATTTTCAATTTTTGTAGAACTTAGCTGCTAGAGTCTACATCTGCACTGCATCTTCAGTTAGAGGAATAGGATAATGAGCAGGACAAAGAGTTGGAAGTATTAAAAAAAATATCAAGGAGTATTTACTGAAAGTAGGGTATTTTAACCAAATAAAACATGCATTGGTCATTAAGAAAGCCACGTAAGTGACTTTGAACATAAGGTAACTAGTCTTAAACATTTCCAGTGAATGCCAGTCTTCAAGACTGCCTTAGAATGAGTATTTAAGATAATCAAGAAACCAAGTATTGCCTTTCAAAAACCTTAAGATTTCACAGAAAAGCTTAGGCTTTGCTAAACATCCAAAATGTTAAAGACTCCCACACATCCAATCACAACTTGAAACTGACATACACCTCAAATTCTTAAGACACATTCTTTCCGCTTTCCTAAAAGCACAGAAATTCCAGCTCTACATATCTTCCCCGTTATTCTCATATTTAAATAAAGAGACAACATATAACCTGTCCATTGCCAAGTCCACATTTCTATTATCATGAAGGAATTCCAAGTTTCCATGAATAGAAATGGTGTAGCAGTAATGGAGCCTTACCCAGAGAAGAGCTAAAACATCTCAGCTCCTCCTCTCTCCTTTGACAGAGCTCAGCACCTGACAGACTGAAAGGAGATGTGGGTCCTAAGTGTTGCCATTACTTCAAAACAAAACCTGACTACTTAGGATATTCCAAAGCTGGGAATCTAAAAGTCACTATAACTAAATAAATCATAAAAAATCCATGAAATCAACCACCAAGCAGCAACAAAATTTAAATTCCACAATGCTAATTCATCAGACACTTAACTTCCTCGTACAAGCATTGGATATCCATGCTTAGAACCCTCCTTGGACTGCCACAAGTAGTCAACTGCTGCTTTCCAAGGAAATTGTTTGGTTTTTTTCCATCTTACATACAAGCAGTAACAAACCAACACAAATCCATCTCACTTGATTTCAGAAAGACTAAAAAAGATTGTTTCTTTCTATAAAATACTTCACATCTTTAAAAAGTGACTAAAAACAAAATGCTCCAGAAAAAAATTTAAGTGATGTTTCTGCTGATATGCCTTTGTGAAAGTATCACTCAAAAGCAGCACTACACAGCTCATTCTCAGAATTTAGTTTCAGCTGTGATCCTCAAAAAGAAGTCATTTTACTTTCAAATAGCTCTTACCCTTTTGCCAGGACTTAGTAGAAAATATAAGCCAGAGTTAGTGTTGCAAAATATAAATAAATTGCGGCAAGCTCATCATTGCTAAGTACATATGAGGTCATTCAAAAATTAAAACTTAAATCACAAAATTATTTTAACACAATCCTAAACCAAACAAATATCACAGATAAGGAGTCAATTTTTTTTTTAAAAAAAAAAACGCATCAGAGTAATATTTCCTAGGTGGATCTAAGATCCTCCATATATACATCCCAGGCATTAAAATCTAAATTAAACAGATTATAACAAATTATCATAGTGGATAAAAATATAACAAACACCCTAAGAGATACAGGTGGGGTAACATATGTTGTCTTTGGAAGTGATACACAGGCTGGTTGCCTCACCCTCTTTGAGGGGTTAAAAACCCACTCTTTTTTCTTAGTCATCCTTCAAAGGTCAGTAACAATCATCTTTCTATAGCAAAAGAAAAAATATCACCTTGAGCATACTTACACAAAACCATACATGCTGAACAGATAATTCTCTAAGTACCACATATATTTGCCATTCTGAAATGGCTGAATGTGTTCTTTTGGTATTTGGCTGCTAAGAATATGGCCTACACCTTTCTACAGCCTTCAGAGCAGGCAAGGAATAGCCAGAGGGACCGGCATGGACAATGGATCTCACACTACCATCCACCAGAAACTGACCACCCATAGATTAGAGGAGTTGAAGAACCACCCACAGGATAAGAGGTGGTTAGATGGGTCTCCTCCAAATGCTGGCAAACCACAAGAGCAAGGATAATGAGTATAATAAGGCACCCAAACACTAAATAAGGAATTTCTCTGTTCCTAACTGGAAGATCTACCCCACCCTGGGTGTGCTCATAAAACATAGCACGGGATTTCTCCACAGCCCAAACATGTCATTTCAACCTGAGCTGGACAGCCATGAACCCCAGGGATTGCCCATATCTCAATAAACCTTTGGAAGAAGAAATTATGGTTCCTTCACTCACTGGACAGAAAGCCTCTCCTTTCTCCCAGATTCCTCTAGGAGAAGTGAAAATGCTAACTCACCTTGATGCTTTTGAAAGCCATTTTACAAAGAGCTTTCAAACAAAAGAAACACTAGTAAAAATGCTTCCTTTAAGGCACTGAGATGGGGAGTTACCTTCACACACAGCTCTTAACACAGTCTGGGTACCCGCCTCACGAAGCCAAGGCTTGGACTGTAAGTTTCCTCCATCGAGAAACTAAGAAAGCTTTTCCCACAGAAACATATTCCTTAAGGGAACTGGATATGCCACTACACACAGTGTGCAGAAGTAGACCCTGGAAAAAAAAGAAAAGGGCCCTTCTCCTCCTCCTCCCATTCGGGGGGAAAGGAACAAACGGGGAATGCACTGCTCAGGCAGATGCGACCGTGAGGGGACTGCGGCTGAGGGAGCTCTGCTGCTGCTGGGGTGTTATGGCTGGTGTTTCCTTCACTTGAGCTCTAGGAGCGTTCGCCATCCCCCTCCCTTCCATGGGGAGAGTCCAAGGAAGTCCCCCCGGCAGAGGGATGGCCCTGGGGTCCCTGTGGGGACGTGCAGCCCTGACACAGCCGCCCGCGGGGAGCCGGGCCGGGAGGGCGGCCGGGCTCCCTCAGCCCTCGCTGCTGAGCGGGAAGGTTGGGAGGACAGTCCTCGATGCTTCGCCCCCACCGGGGCTGGGGAAGGGCCGCAGGAGCGCTCCCCCCGCGCCTCCAATCCAAGCTGTGGAGCTCTGCGATTCCCGGGGGAGGGAGGAAAGGAGGAGAGCAGCAGCGCATCTCCAGCATCTCCCCTCAGGGCAGGGCGGACACGGGGGAGCTGCTCCGTCCTCGGCTTGGCCACCGGGAAACCAAGGGCCAGGGGCGAAGCGACTTGATGGAGGGGAACCTCCCTCCCTTCCCCGCCCTCCGAAGAGGGGGAGCGGGAGCGGGGCCTGCGCCCGGCGCGGCTGCGGGGAAGGGGCCGCGATCGAGGCGGCCGCCCTGGACACGCACGTGGGGCCGGGGGTTCGAGGATGGAAATAAAAACAAATCGCGAACGGACAATAGTTAAGTGAAACCAGTGATTTAGAAAGCCGACCAGAAAACTAACCCTGGCAAGTAGGATTTGCCCTCCCCTTGGCTGCACTTATTGGCCGCGCTCGTGTACAACGAGCTGGTATCTGCCAATGCCAGTGGTCGGCCGGCCTGTCCATCACCAGGGAAAGAGCAATTCGCCTCTAAGGGAGTAGATTCCCATCCATCCATCACGAGGCTTAGCAGGTAGTCGCCTAGAAATCAATCACACACTAATAAAAAAAAATAATAAAAAAATCCTTCTCCATCAAATTACTACTATAGTGGCTCCCAGAAAAATATATATGTATCCTTGGTGAGGTAAGGCGTGGATTTCATCACATGCATCACATCCATCACTTGTCCAGCCTAAAATGATATTTTCTTTAAAAGATATTGAACCAAGCACATTAAGGAGGGACCCTAGTAAGTATTCATTAATTATATAACTGGAAAAAAAAAAATCCTGTTAGCGTCTGTTTCCATTTCCCTGCCACTAGAAGGGAACAGAAATCTCTCACCTTTTTCCTGACACGGTTTTTAAAACACCAAACATTATCCATTATTTAGGTATAAAGCTAGGAATTTCCAAAGCTCATCAAATGTATCCTAGAAAACTTTAACAACAACAACATTTTGAAACACTAAGCATAAAAAGAAAAAAAAAAATTAGAGTCCTATGGCTGCTTTTAATAGAAATTGAAAGAGGTTTCTGGTTGACGATTCTGTAGGGAGAGGCACTCTGTTACCAGAATAAGATATGCACTTGGTTCCATTTATTACAATGTATTTCCAAAGCGATATAAAAAGACTATTATTTTGCAAATTCATCTCCATATTCAGCTACCAGACAGTTATAAAAAGCAATATACAGCATTCCCTTAATCACAGTAAATTTACAGTCACGTATCTCAGCCATATTCTTGCTTAAGCTTCTCACCTTTCAAATCATTGCATCTGCCTTTCGTCCTCACATGGATTTTACAACATCACGTTTAGCTGGCATCCCATTTGCGCGGAGGAAGGAGGCGGCAGGGAGAGCCGGAGCCGCGGAACAGCCGCGAGGGGCTGACCAGAAGGAACCTGCTGCAGTCGGGGAGGCTCGTGTGCCCCTGTCCCTCGTCTTTCCGTCCCTCAGCGAGTCTCCCTCAGTCAGCTGCGAGCCCGGCTGTCTGGGTTGCCAGTCCCTGACTCAACATTCCCAGCATTCCCGAGGAGCCGGGGCTCCAGCGGCGCGGCTCGGAGCCGCCGGGGGCAGCAGCAGCAGCAGCAGCACACGCAGCGCAGCCCGTGATTCCTGCGAGCGTCTGTCTGTCTGTCCATTCACCGCCAGCCCGCGGCTTCCAGTCCCCACCCCGAGAACGGCTGCGAGTGTGTTACTCACTGTCAAACAGCCTAAAAATACACCTATGGCTGCGTAAAACTGCAGAGCCTAAATTGCCTTCTCGCCGCTGTTCACCAGAGGCCAGAGATGTTCAAAGGTAGGTGCTTCAGAACATGATGTCTAAAAATCCATTGCTATATGTGTGCATTTACAGAAACGGAAACAAACCCAGAAATCTGAATCTGTGTTTTGGCTTAACTTCTTTTACACTTAAGATGACACCCAAATTTATTGGTATTTTTCTCAAAAGCAGTAGTCAGGAAAAAAAAAAAAAAACAAACCACCACAGATTAGCTTCTATGCTAAGCCTGAAAGCCTTTTCCATAAGAAAAATGCAAACTGCATTAAAATTATTCCTGAGATTTTTTTTTTTTATTGAGTGAGAAAACATCTATAAACATCACTGGCTTCTCAATCCTAAGAACAGAGGGTTTGTTCCTCTTGTATTTTTCCCTCCTCTCAATTTTTTTTTTTTTTTTAGCTTAATCACTTTGTATACAATTGCAAGTGATCACCTTCAGGCTTTAGCTTTAATGGACATTCATACATTACACTGCACAAAATTTCACAAACATTTTTTGTGTCTCCTCTTGATCTAATTGCAGTCACTGATATTAAGAACCACTTCAGATCTGTAGTTTCTTTAATATAATTTCTATTTCTCTCTTGCTTACATATTCACCTATAAATGCCCCTATTAAACATTATTGAAAAGAACAACTTTTATGGAATTACCCTTAAAAACTATGCCAAATCAAATTGATTTCAGCCAATCATGTTTAAAATTAGCATAATCCTTTTATTACTGTATCTGAATTATCCAAAGCCAGTTGAAATAATTGGCTGTCACAGATATTTATTTGTAGATGCTAGAATGCCATTCCCAGCAGGTTTGTATTTCCCCAGTAAAGGGACACACTCTTAACAGTACCCACCTACCTTAGCTATAAATTGCAATAGAGGGCAAATACTTTTTCTGAGTTCAAAGTAATGGAATAACCATTATTAAAATGCAAACTTCAATTGCTTTTAAACCTGCACACTTAATTGAAGACATTTCTGTTAAAATAGTTTCAAACCCATGAAAAATATGGACAGAGAAAATCTTTTCCTGGAGAAATTGACAAGAAGGGACACGGTTTTGTATACAAACAATTTCACTTCATCTGAAAAGCAAACAAAGTATTCCTCAAAAGTTAGCAAGCCTCCCTCTGTAAGAAAATGGATAAGCACTACAAAATGTGGGTCACTACAGTGAACGCTTCAGAGCACAAGAAGTGGCCATTTTCAGCTTAGCCCTTAATTTGGATTCAGTATGAAATAAGAATCTCTTACAGACCTGTCTCAATATTGCAAAATCCAGTTCTGTCTCAGTGCTGTTAATGATGACAGGACTTTTGTTCTAAGTGGTGTCAGCTGCTGACAGTTTTTTAAACAATGTGTCACACCATTCCTGTCTATATGAAAAGACAAGGAACATCAGGTCCTGCCTTATTTTTTTTGTGACTCATTCACTGGCAAAGACTGAGGCGATAGCCAGCAAAAGCCAGAAGCATCCTGACACAGGAGCAGTAGCCAAACAATCGCCTTTCCAAGGAATAAGAAAGCTGCCATAAGGCTGCCACAATACTGCAATAAATTAAGCTTGCTGTCATTCAATAAACTTTATAGCAGAGTTCATCACAGCCCATCTCAGAGCAGCAGACCCTCTGCAGGGGACTGTCAGCATTACCAGTGCCAAAGAACAGACTATACCCACCATGTATAATACCATTGGAGAGCTTTGTGGGGAAAAAATATTTTGCCAAATTGTATTCAAAAAGACTTGTTAGAAAAATGTGCATCTCAAAAGAAGGGGGGGAAAGTAATCAGAATTTTACAGCTAATCTACTTATTGTATTAGCAGAAACAACATCCATGCAAAGAACCTCAGGGTCACATAATCCAAACCCTTCAATAACATTCATTCCTTACATTCAAGACAATGCTGGAATCCAAATCCACAGGGTAGGATAATAACAATTGTGTCCTTAAGGCTAACTTCTTTGCAGCTGATGAAAGCTCTCATTTCAGTCTAATCACAGGGCCATCTGTGTTGTCCTCAGTGCCATGATGTAGGTGGGTGCCATTAAGCACAAAAAGAGCAAGATCATATCAGGAAACTAGCACTTTTTTCTCTTTCATTTATTATAAGAGGTTTCCATTAACTACTAGACACATCTTTCAGCCAAGTGTTAAAGGAAAGCAGTCTGTTGTAAAACTTAAACCACTATTTATATTATATTATAAACATACAATGTTTGCACTTGTCAACAATTTCTATCTTCAAATAGATTTTTGGCTAGCAGACTCCAGTTTGTTTTCTACCTTAAAAACACAGCATATTCACAGTTTTTTCTGCTTTCACATCAGGAGCTGTGGAAACCTCACTGAGATTAATGGCAATTTTTTTTTTTTATTTCAATTAGCCCACATTAAGGCCCTAACCAAGTCAAGTAAATATGAAATACAGATTTTCAAGTCTCTTATTTTCCTCCATCTATGCTATACTGATTTTGGAAACAGAAAAGTTTAAAACATATTTATTATTACCATTCTGTTTACTTATTCTACATATAAATAATTCAAAATAACATATAATATATATGGTTACTGTCTTCAATTCCTGTGGATCCCTTCATCATTCCCAATTCTTTCTTCTCACCTGTGGTACTAAGACTTTAGCAGCAGCTAGCTCCCTTTCATAGTCTGGTGAAAATGGATGTTATTTTCTGCTTAATTTCTTTTAAAACAGAAATAAAAATAGAAGCTTGGTTCCTGCTGCATAATTCCTAGCAAGCAACTGCAGGTGTGTGCTTTAAAAAGCCAGGAAAATATATTTCAGCTGTAGTCATTGAACCTGGCCCCACTCTATTCCTCTGTGCTTCTCTAGTGCTACTTGATTTACACTGAAGGTTACAGAACCAGAAAAACAAAAAATATTGCCTTTACCATGATGTGGTGATCAGATTTCGAGTAAGCACTTGACCCTAGAGAAACAAAAAGCTCTAAACTAACAAAATGATTGAAATAAATTTAAATTTTCTCTTGATTTCAGAATGAGGTCCTACCAGTCTAGTCCACAGAGGTGGTGGACTCATCAGTCAGTAACTTATGAATATATAACAACAGTGAATGATGACTCTTAATCAGTTTATATATTCACCTATAAATACCTGCCAAACTGAATTACAAAATAGTTTCCACTACATGTTAAGCTTCTGGTTTTGCTTTCCTCATGACATATTACCCAAGTCTCATCATGGTTTTCAAAATTATTAGTATCATTTATTAGTTATTAATTTACATGATCACATGCCTTCCAAAGGATGAAAAAGTGTTATTTGAATATACCTGAACACACAGGAAGCCATTGAGTTATCTACTCTAATGAATTAAAAAGCAAAAAACAAACAAGGAAAATACACTCTTTTGTAATTACATAATTTAGCAGTTTATCGTATACTGCACAGTTTATATCTATTCAGGACAGAAATAAAGCCACTCTGGCAGATGCCATTAATATCATAGTCACAAATAGAGAAAAATACTAAAATAATTTAATATAAAAAAATAAATCCATCTCACAGAAGTTCTCCAGCTTCCACGTCTCAAAACAGGGCTATTAATAGGCTTTTGTACCAACTCTGCAAGGTATTTCAGAGAGTTAAAAATATTTCTTAGGAAAATTTAAACTCCAGGAAGTTCTAATAGTACATAGCAAATACAGCTTAAACATCTTGAATTACATTTAACACTTTAAATTTTATCAATGGCCCTTTATTTTCCTGGTTGGAAACACTGTATTACTGTACACATGTATATACACAGTGACTGTTATATAGAAACGCTGCTAAATGAACGCTGACTAGTAAAGTCTTAAATGATGATTTCAGGTTTTTTTAATCATTTTAGACACATCAGAGCTAAAATCCAACTGACTTTTCAGTAAGAATTAAGCTTTCAAATGCCAACATCACTCCCGAAAGGTAAATCCAGATACTAAAATTTTACTTACAAGTGTCAGCATCAGACATTTCATCTCAAGGCAGCTGAGGTTCTTCTCCAATTCTCCAGTTTCAGGAAACACATCTCCTTCCCTACTTACAATCTCAAGCTCTACAGCAAACTTGGCAGGTACAAACACTAGGATTGTAGGACTATTTATCACCCCCAGTCCATCACCTTCTCCCAGCAGAACTACAGAGCAGTTATTCAGTGAGGGAACCTTTTATTGGCAGCACAGGCTTTTCCAATTTTGAGCAGCTGAGAACTGAAGCCTTAATCACATTCACATGGTGGGAGAACAGGGGCAGGACCAAAACTACCTGAGCTGGGGGGGCTCAGCTCTGTCCATCACAGCAGTCCCCAGTGGAACCAAATTTCTGCAGTGAGTAGGGCCCTATTAGATCAACTAAATTCAGGAACAATGTGAAAATAATTAAAAACAGTAGTCTTGTATGGCTGCTTCGAAACTGACAATGAACCTATAGCTGCTTTCCTGCTTTTGTGCCCATTGTGGGTTCTGTTGAGGAGCTGCATGACCAACTGACTAACAAGAAACACATTTTACTCACAACAAGATCTCATAACCATTGGATATCCATTTTGTCATTGAGATTGTCAGTGCTGTTACACAGAATAACAAATAGCACAAGCAATTCTGACTACTTCACTTAACTTCTGGTCTTTAAAATTGAAGAGAGATTAAATATAGGCTGTAAAATATCCTTTTATCAGTATTTCTATGTCAATCATCTACTAGCCTGACATTGTAAAATATCAGGACTTTTGAGCACATTTGAGCAAAACACTACTTGAGGATCTGACTTCAAGAGTCAGTCCCCTTATTGTACCAATTCTAGAACTAAAGAGAGATTATGGTCTCCTTCTCATTTATTTGTCACTTAGAACCAGCCATGTAAACTATATCAATGTAAGCACATGTAATTAAATCTTTATAGAACAACTCTCAGGTATGAAAAAGAAATGGCTTAGCATTATCTTGATTTGTGCCTCTGGACCCTCTCAACTCCCAAAATAGCTTATTCCCATGAAGAATTCCAGTTGAGAATATGCATAACCTTATGTCAACTTCCAAAACATGCTTGAGAACTGGCATAGAGGGAGTTTCTCTGGCCCAAAATATGACTGTTCTAAGAATTCAACAGTTCGGTTTCTGTGCCAAGAAGTGGCACAGAACCTGTTTAAATTACTAGCAGAGATGTAACTGTAGGTTACATTTAGTGTAGGTTACAGTTACTCCTGTCTGACTACAAAAGCATCTAATGAGTGACTTCCCCTGAGAACCTGAAATGTGCCTTTAAAATAAGAATATTCAGTACTGATGATTGCACATGAAGTGCTTTCCTTAGAGGAAGCTTTACATCCAGGGATCAACTTGGTAGAGCCTTTTTTGCATTCCTCCCCTGAGAGTTTCTGCTTTCTTCATTGCTCCAATCCCACTTTAACATCCTATTCCACTCATAAAGTTTGCTGATTATCTTTCTAACTAAGCAATCTGTGACTTCAAGATAGAAACACAACCACACATTGTAACAGACATTTATACCAATACGTTTATACCAGTAATGGAGGTCAACACTAAATTCAACTGATGACTTATAATTTATTAAGCTATATTAAAAAAAAAAAAAAAAAAAAAAAGACAAGGTTCACAAGGGAGAAATATTTTTAATGGTCAGCTTAACATTATATAACATTTCCCTACAATTGGGTATGAAATGGCAGCTAAAGTACAGGAATTCCTCCCTGCCAGTCTGGCACTTCTATTTCTAGTGGACTGCAAGACTCAGCATTTGCAATTCGTGAGCATGACTGTGCCTGAGGTGTAACTGTGCCATGAGGGAGAAGGTGGCTTTCATAATAAAGTTCTTGCAAATTCAAGGATTTTTTTTCTTACCACATGATAAAGTACTGTTTAGAGGAAAAATAAAAAAAATAATGCATGATTATTACTAATTTCCTTTGTCCATTTTTGTAAACTTTCTCACTGTTTACTTGACTTTATTTGGAGAGTCAAATAAAAAAATTACAAACAAACAAAAACACAACAGAAAAGTGTTGAACTTTAAGCTTCATAGAAATAAATAATAATTTGGGGGGTTTGTTTCCAACAAAATCTGGCTATGGATTAAATATACCACAGCAACTTCAATTTCCCTGTAATTTTTCTGTCCACTTAGACATAATCTTGGGGAAAAAACTTACTTGATTTAGCTGAAAAATTATACATCTGAAAACAGGAAGAAAAATGAAGCCTATAAAGAATTGTTACCCTATCCTTCACTCACCTTTAAGGGTGAAGAAATATGAATGCTCCTGTCAATGCATTTGTATCGAGGATTCTTTTGGCAGGTGTGAAAAAAAGCAGAAGAAAACCATCATCTATGCTGAAGCAATATAGAAATTCTGAGAAGCAGATTTAGAGCTCCCAGAAAAAGTCAGGCAATAGAAACAAATAGAAGTATTGGTAAAACTCTTTTGTTAAATTACAAGCTAGAGGAAGCAATGCAATGCAAAATTTCACTACATTTATCAGCCACAGAGAAGGTAAAGGAAAAGCAATGGAAAACCTCACAAATATAGCTTATTTCCATTTTTTGCTCCTTCAGGATGTCAGGCACCTATATACAAGTGAACTATTGACTCTAAACAAAATGAGTTTTCATGTTGGGTAAAGCAGTATTTCGCAGTACTGAATTTATTCTGAAATCTTCAGGGCAATCAGAAAGTGAATATGTATAACACAAGAGAGACAGGCAAACCATATGTTACAGCAGCAGCCATTGTGAAGGGAAGGATAAATGCATTAATCACTTGAGTATAGCTCAGTTAAAATGATTTTTATAAACTATGAAAGATCAGACTACAATACAGAGCATGATTTCTTGATCCCTGAGCAGACTGTGCTGCTACTGCTGTGTGAGAGCTCTATATGACCATCTTTAACATTAATTAAGAACCAGAGAGACCTTGGGATAAAATAGGAGGCAGAAGTAACAGCAGCAGTATTTTAAATAACATTTCTCTGCATCTTATTTACATTTATTTAATTTTCTCTGCTCCTTATTTAAATGTATTTTCAATTTTCAAGTATATATTTTTATTTCCTGCATTAATTTTTTTTAATACCTTGACTAGGCAGCCATGAAGAGGAACACATTTGAAAATTAGTAGGAATATTTTGCAGCTACAACAATTGGTCTAAGAAAATTTATTACCTCCCTGCACAAATCTTATCTCACTGGAAATATTTTGTCTGCTTCTTTCATGCCAGCTAATTGGATTCATGGTTTTGGTGTTAAGGTTCAGTTCCAATTTTAGGATCCTAAATATTTCCATGCCCTGTGCTTTACAGACATATGGGTTAATTTAGAAATGAAAGGTAATCTAAACTACTTTGTGGTTTTTAATGAGAAGAAAAGATAGGTACATGGGAGCATATCTAGAGAAAATGAAGTATTTTGGAAGTTGACAGTTATTTAATTTGTAATAGTTTACAATTATATTAACTGAGTGAAATAGCACTTCTGTGGTATTGTTACAGAGCAGAGATTATGTTGATTCACAATGTACTATAAGGAACACAAGTGGAGAAGGAAGATCAGGCTTATGAAGGATTTAGTTTGGAACAGCAGCAGGTACTCAGGAGTGTAAGGTGAGTTCAGGCTGTGAGCACATAAACCCCCCAGATCTCCAAGACCTCTTATTGTGCCTGTCGAGCAAACCCATTTCTGAGCTTTCCTGTCATACCTGCTAACACAAAAGGTTGGTAGGCAAGGAAAAATGCCTGGCAGAAATATTCTGGTTATTGTTCTTTTCTTGCAGGGCTCCTACCTGCATTCAATTTTCATTAGCTCTCTATAAAGCAGATTAGGGTGTCCAAAGGCTCTGAATCTTGGTGTCAGGCCCTTCTCAGACTCTGGTTGCACTATAGCACAGGTTTTCTTTTTCTTGCCAGGCTACTTTCATTGCTTCTTAAGAAGCTGCAGATTGTTGGGGTTTTTTATAGTCCTCTTCTTCCTCCCAATGTTTTGATAAACACAACACAGCAGCAAAGGCAGCTGTGGAACTGAAGGATGGTATTTGACAAGTAGCTCCTGGTGAGATGAAGCCAGCAGGGGTATAAAAGCCCAAAAGCATGTCTTTGAAAGAAGAGTCATGTTCTTAAATACTGAGAAGTGATTCTATTAAGATAATACTTGCAATCAGCACCCAGCATGTGCAGCAGCCATGTTCTGGAAGACAAAATTGGCTGCTTCAGAGAGTTCAGCGTAAAGCAGACGGTTGGGGTACTGCAGTTCTCCTACACCGAGTTATTAAAAGACAAATCCTGTACACTACTGAAGCTCAAACTGAGGTGTTCCAAAATCATGCAGTTCTGATATAGAACAGAAAATATTCAAGATCTGCATATTGCCATTTGAAATTTCAGCTGCGGTCACCAAACCCACCCATATAATTGCGTGGATCTTAGAGATGCTTTTGGCAGATCAGCTTGGAATGTAGAACACTTTCAGAGGTGTAGAAATGACTAAGACACAACTAGAGGAAAAAAACCTACGGAAGATATGAATAAGAGAGGTGGGGGAAAGACCAGAATAAAGCACTGCAATCATTGGAATTTTTATTTGTAGAAGAAAAAACTCCATGTTGCAATGGAATTATGGCTGTGGCTAGATACTGGGAGAATAGTGAAAGCTACCAAGTTACTGATGAAGTACTTTATATTAACCCAGGTCAGCAATGGTCAGCATCTCAAGTACAGGGATGATAATGCCTACACCAATCACCTCTGGCAGTCAGGGTTTGTTGGAATTTAGGATACAGTATTGTCCCTGAGATTGCTATTTTCTTCTTACAGTAGAACCCAAGGTGGAGCAGTATCCCTAAGGCTGCACGGTTCCTGTACTCAAAAAGCAGATGAACTGTTTCCTAGCACTGTTCTAGCAGTTTCAGTGCTATTTTTTATTGCAGAAACATAAATTAAAGATTCATTTGTTTTACTGAATCTCTCAACATTATATCCCCCCTTTTCATAAGACATGGTCTTTTCATGGTCTGGTTTTAAAGGAAAGCTGTCAAAAAAAACCAAATTGTCAAAACATTATTTCCATTTGTGTATGCTGTTCCCTCTGCTGCTCTCCTGATGCAATCATATTTTATAGGAACACAGTAAGGATACTTCTGAGCTATTTTTATGTTTCCCAAGTTATTTATTTGCAGTTTCAACTTGTTTGTTAGTCATAATTTAAGTAAGCATGTATCTAAATTATTGTTTATATTAAATACATATCTCTCTAGGAAAAAGGAACAATTCTTGACAACGTTTTAAAGTGCTGAGATAAAATTAACTGGATAAATTTACAGTAGATCAAATAGCATTTTTAAATCTAAAATAAATTCTTGTGTAATTTTACTTTAAAAATCCATATGTGTCAAAGACTCATCAAAGGCTACAGAGCATCTATATGTTATATACAATAACAGACATTTGGCTTTGTCATCAGAGGAAAAAATATCTATTTATTGATAAGCCTGAGTTATATTTTAAGAAGTATTATCTGGTCACTCAGTTGTTTCCAGACAACCTTTGGATGATCTGTTAATATTCAGAGGTGGTGTGTCCTAAGGACACTGGAGTGCAACTGTCCTTTTTCTGAGTTACTTCGTGATAAGCATTAGAGACCAAAATTTAACAACTCCAAGAACAAAAATGACCTCTTGTAACAGTGGCTCTCCTGCCAAGGGCTGCCATCCATGTGACAGCTTCTGTCACATGCAGCCTATTGGTTGTTTAGTTTGTAAATACAAACACTGCATAAATCAGGAACATTTTCAATCTAAACAGGGATGAAGTATGACAGATGGGTGTAGAACACAGATGGAAGCAGGGAATAGAAAGTCTTCATTGCCATATCGTACTTATTAGGAAGATGGAAATAGCTGTTTCTGAAGCACCTGTAGAATCTATTTTGAGCTTGGAACTCTCAGAAATCAGTTCCTCATAAATTGGTCAGCAGCCTCAGCCTTTTAGGCAGTCAACAGTCCCACTGCCCCTATTTTTCTCCCTTTTTGAAAATTTTTCACCCATGACAAAAAGTTTTAATTTTCACAGACATCATCTTCTTTTCATTTCACCAGATCAAGAGTTAAATATGTAAGCATTTTATGATCTCCCAAGTGGCCTTAAAATTTAATTTAATCTCATGGTGTTATTTGGCTTATTCAAATCTCACAGGTATACAAAGGTCATTCAGAAAGATCTCAGGTGTTGTTGATTTCCTTAGCATGAGAGAAGAAAACACAGTAACTCCTTTTTTTTAAGGAAAGAGATGGAAGTGATAAAAGACACACAGGCAACAGGTCCCTTCTATTATCTCTCTCTATATATATGTATGTACATACAGAAAGGGAGAGATCATTCAGACAACCACCCCTTCTATACTGCAGCTGTCAGAGGTAATGTGTTTATAGCACAGTCTGGGTAAGGAATCCCTTTCAGAGAAGCTTTTACGAAAAGCTTCAGTCCTTCAATTTGCCAATTATTGAAATAATTTATGAAAAATTATCTATCATACACATGAAGAACCATGTAGCCTTTCTAATAGTATTATTTTCAGTATTTTACTTCTCCCTGAGACCGAACAAAAGAATTTATTTACCTTGAAAAAAATTAAATTACAATTTTTCAAAAGTCACATTGCATAACACCACGTAGCCATAGAGATGAGATGAAACTGCATTTTTCTGGGTTACTGGAAACAAGAACAGTGTACATGCTATGAAAAGGAGATGCTACTTAAGTTAAACTTAGAGTTTATTAATACTGGTCTTTTTTGCAAATGGAAGACTGAAGTAGGGAGAGAAGAGGTTACGCCCCAATTATTCAGGAATAGCAATCAATGTGTTTGAGCTCCTGGCCATAGGGCAGTTTCACAGGCTATCTTTGGAAATTCCATTTGGGCATTCCTAACAAGATAGTAGTAGCACACTGTATTTCCAGCTCTGTAATCTAACTCCCAAAATATAAGTCAAAAAGCACTCACAAACATACAGTTGGCTAAGAATAATCATCCAAAATTTCAGGGAAAATATTTGTAATCACTGTTAGAAACATAAGTGGTCATTACTGTGTCAGTGTGCAGCCTCTACGCTTGCAGCTTTCCAGACAGATTCCTTTTCTGAAACGTTCATTGGTCTGGCAATAATCCTTTTAAACCCCGGTTATTTTCAACTTAATGTACATAAAAGTGACAGAATTCAGCTCATGATTATGATCCAATAACATACACATTTGAATTACCCATGTTTTGAAAGCATACTCAATTAAAAACCTAGGTATGACACAACACTACAAAACTCCCTTTCAGAAACTGGTAACTTTTTATAACCCATGAAGATTTGTGCAAGTATGAAGCAATGGCTGGCAGATTTCATTTGTTCCAGAATATTACAGCAGCACTATCAGATGTGCACTTGCATTACAGCAGGACAGAAAAGCCCCTGCAGAAGGAACTCCAGCCTGACCTGAGCTCCAGTAAGAATGTTCCACATCACATTTGTCATGTTCAGGTTCGTCCTGTAATAGCCGGATAAGTGTTTTTTTTCTTTGAAGAGAATGTTAATAATATCTAGCAATAATTGTTTTGCAGAAGCACAGAACATTTTGAAAGCCATGGCACAACAGTTTTATCTCCTTTTCTTAATAAAGCTCTGTTGCCTATTCAAAAAGAATATCCTGAATTACTCGTGTCCCAATCTGTTTCTATTCAAGCTTATCTAATTCAATAGTGTGAAGCTTTCAGAATGAGCAGAAAAGAAATACAGTAAATACTTATATTTTTGGGTAAGTACACTTATAAGAACTCCATATATTTATATATATTTAATATATGTATGCATGTGTACACACACCCCCACATATATAAAGCTTTCATTGTAAAAACAAAACAGTTGGCAAAGCTTGCTCATGAAGTGGGACTGAATCATAAACCATTTAAGAGATACAGGCTGATTTCCCAATTTTCTGCAAAGCAATTATTGCCAAATATAATTAACATTCTCTTCAAAGACTGATAAAGACTACAACTAAATTAATTTATATGCTCAGAAATTCTAAAGCGCTAATGAAAATGATAATACTCAGCGAGTACCATTTGTTGAGGTTTATTAAAATTATTTTAAAATATATCCAAGATCAAGCCTAACTTGGTTTAAGAAGCAAGTTACAGTTGAAGGGCTTTGCTTAGAAAACTTGACAAAATGGGATACTCATACAAAAGATGATGGAAAGCATTACATTAGAGTAGGTCACTCTTTTCTTTTTTGTTAAATCTCCATTAAGCTTCATATCCTCTTTCAGCTATACCTAAGGTTTGGACAGGTTAAAAACAAGACATGAGCATAAAAGCAAAATATTTCCAATTCTAAAAGGTTTTTTTTTAATTGTTGAATTTAACAGGCAGGAGGATTCAGTGTAGTTGATGGTTTTTAACCAAATTAATTTCTGCAATTATTTCTTCTGCTCGGAGCTGAATCTGCAATTACTGTTTTGGTTATCTTTTTAATGCATGATTTAGCCAGTAAAAGATCTCCAAAGTACTGCATAAAATATGAAGGAAATCCAAGGAATTTCTGGAAGTGGAACTGTTAGGTTATAGTTCATAAATCTACATAAGTCAATGAAGTTTCACCTATTGCCAACTGTAATTACAACTGTCAAATTCTGAAGGAGGGAAGGCAAAATCATAATAAAACTTTCCATTTGGGAGCATTTATGATGTTGTACTGATTAAGTTCACCATGATAATGTAATGTTAACAGTATTTTTGGAAAATGCATATAAAATTCTGCTTTCCCAACAGAAATTGTCATACATTGGGACTAACAAAATGGCAAGGAAAAGGACATTTTTTATTATTATAATTTTTACATTTAGGTTATGTACCAGCCATAAGAAATAAATGCTCAACTAAACAAAAAAAAAAAAAAAACATGGAACCAAACAGGAAATTGTGCTAACTATACATACAACATTTTCCTTCGTATTCTAACTCCATATAATGCAGCAAGTGATGTTTGCAATAATTTATCACTCCTCTCTCCAAACATAAGTATGAATCAAATTAAATGTACAGTTCAACAGTGAAGGAAAAGAGAATGGGTTGAAATTTTGGGAAGAAACCAATACTGATACAGGGAAAGACAAGAAATATGGAAATGCCTATAAAAACAACAATTTACAGTGTAAAAAGAAAAGGAGAAATGAGGAAATTTGGTAGAAAACCCCAGTAATTATCCTTCAGAATAAATATCTTTATATTCAGTCTGCTGATACTCAAGATTTTTGCTAATCAGACTGGCAAAAGTACAAAAATACAAAAGCATCTGATAATGGCTCTAGAGATATCTGCTTGCTCGTTTTTGCCTGTGTCCATGGATGTGCTTCCCTACCATTATCAGACAAATATACTTAAATGTAGATTGATCATCTCAACAAAACTTTTAAATACACAAAATAATCCCATATTCCCTAAACATCACAATAGTATATTAATTATTTTCCTAAGTCACGTTACAATAAAGTGTAATATTTGTACTTACTATACACTCACTGATCATTTTAACATGTGCAGCATTTCTGTAGTTGCCCTCCAATGAGAAATTTGAAAAAAGCATGCAAAACATTCAGTTTTGAAGAAAAAATATTACTTTGTACATACTGTCAGGGCTCTATTTATTTCCTACATTAAAATAAGTCCCTTTACACCTGCCCTCACTTCCCAAGTTGAGGGAACTCTGCAACTCAGTGCTGAGTCCACCCTAAAATCCCTGAAAAATTTGAGTTTAAAAATTGAACACAAAAGCCCCAGGAGCTCAGAACATACCTTTTCCTTTTCAGATATGATCCATTACAGTGTGAACACATGGTTTTACTTTCCCTCAGGGGTTCTTCTGAACAGTCCCTTTGCCCAAGTTCTAGCAATCAGAATGGTTCAGACTGAATAGGTTAAATCTTATCCCAAGAAGACAAACAATATAATACAAAGTGATGGAAATATAATTACTAGCATTCATTTGCCAAAGCTATAATTTTCTTTTTTATTTCTGCAGCTGGTTTAAGTTTGATTGCTTCAGTGCTTTCTCCTAGAATATCCTCTACATAACGATTTGTCCAAGCTCTGATGAACATTTCTCATTCAATGTATATAGTTGTTTTTATCTTAGGAGTTTTTAATTTATGGATGTTTTCTTTTTAAGGTAAGTTGCACTTTAAAAGTGTATGTACACAGAAGCAGAATAAAGAAGAGAGGGAATGTATAAGCCCTGATCAAGTGCTTGCTCAGAAAAAATTCAGTGGCTTGACCCATTTTTTTGTATGCAGAGGACTTAACTTTCTCCCTCTTTTCTCCATTCATTTGGTCTCTTAAAGAGAACATTCTCAATTTTTAAAGTATAATATAGTTTTCCTTTAATAGTATTTAATTTTCCACAGTTTTTTCTGGTTTCATGAAAATCATTAATATTTGATAACAATTACAAACAAATATCATTACTAGTTCAATTTTTTGGTTGTTTTCTGTTGCTTTTGCTAAGGTTCTTGTTGTTTTTCATTTTGCTTTCATTGGTGTATGTTCCAATCCATACTTGATTTCTTGTGAGGACAGTTTCTTTAGTCCTCATACTGGACATTTATTTTATACCTGCTGTGAAATATTAATTTCATAACATTAAATGCTTCTGCTAGGTAGTAAAATCTCACCAGTTCACATGGGCCAATTACTGTGCAGGAAGCTGAAGAACTCACCAGTGCCAATTTGATGTCTCTATCCAAAAGAAGGCTCCTTCAAGAAAAGTAGCAGAAAATTTGACAGCCTATTGGAATTTTATGAAGGGGAAAAATGGGAGAGAAAAAAAAAAAAAAAACAGGCTTATTAACTTGGAGGAAAAACTCTGAGCTGTCAAAGGCTAATCCTGAGATGCTTGCCATGTCTTAATTAAACACAACATAGGCTGATAAAATGCAGAGAACCAACCTAAACTCCCTGCTGTACAGTGAATTTCTGCCTAGACATCAAAGACTACTTTGAATTCTCTGCAGCTTGCAAATTGTACTGAGCAGTTGTCAGATTTCTGCATAATGCATTTCAGTCAAGACTGCAGAAGAGACTCATTTGTAAGTATTTTGCAGGAGATGCTTTTCTGACAAAAAAATGAAATGTTAAGTGGTAATCCTTGCTTTTATAGTGTTTAATTATAAACTACATCAAAATATATCTTTAGGGGAACAAAAAGATGATACACTGTTCCAAAGGAACACTCGTCCATTCCCACTTAGTAAGCTGATAATTTTTAATTTAATTTTTTTTAAAATCCAAATTTGACACTACATATTAGCATTATATAAATAGCACTCTAAACTCTCATTACCAGAAAATACTGTGATTTTGATGCAAAATTTATTCCTTCCCAACATGTGTTGAGGAATATATTTGTAAGGAATATGACAACTTCATGTTTTGACAGTCACTCTGTATTACAGTAAAGGACAATGAGGTTTTGTTTCTTTGCTACTAAGAATGTAAAAAGAAAACTTGGTAAAAATCTGCAGTTCCTCAGGTTCTTAACTTAGACCACAATCCATTCTTTTCTTGATTACCCTTTGACTTACCATACATAAGTTCTACACTTCATGCCGCTCTATCATAACTCTACATAGAAATCCTTTTTTAGTCACATAAACATTTAAATAATTTTTGTGATGGATTTGAGACCTTTTTTTTGAGTTAAAATTTCCATGTGAAGAAACAGTAGAGGAACTGACTATGAGGAGAACTATGGCTTTGGAAGTTTGAAAGTGCTGTGCACAAACAGATATGCAGCAACTATACCTGTCATTTTGAAGCAGAATGAAGCCTTTTTGGGAAAGATCCAGTTATGTAATCTCTGAATAATTCCTACAAACAAAGATGAGTGCAAAAGTTACCATTCTTAGGTGTACAGGAGATACCCAAATACACAAAATAATTCACAATACTTATGTCAAATGCTATAAAGCCCAAGCAACCAATTGAAAGGCTTATCTCAAGGGGAAATTAAGATTTCTTGTTCTGATATGATACAACTTTACTGGAGCAACAGCCTTTTTACCACCCATTGCTCTGACTGCAGCCCAATCAAACCCAGGCACTTGCATGTTATGAAAGAAAAAGACTGCTGCAGGTTTCAATTTACATAAATGTGGGTTGTTTATTCCCCAGTTTTTCCTCACAGTTGAATGTTGTTCAGTAATATATATGCAGTAAGAACATATTTTCTTTACATTCCTTATGTGTTTCTTGGTGGTCTAAGCTGTGCATATTTGAGAATATAAATATAAAAATATATATATACTCCACAAACAGGTTATGCAAACAATGCCCATGTACACAATCTCAAGCACAGCTATCATTTTAATCCATCTGTATGAAGGAAGGAAATGTGCAAAACCGCAAAACTACTGAGAACAAAAGCATGGTATGGATGGCCTGCACATTTCTTGGCAACAAAGGCAGGTTTCAGAAACTGAATTCCTCTCCTACAGAGGAATATATTTCAGAAATATTCTAGTGTTTATAAACTTCTCAGTATATAGAGAGTATCTATGATATCAGATATAAAGACTAATTTATGGACATCACATCAGCCCCTGTTTGGAATTATAGCTTCGAATCAGAACATGCAGTCCTGTGTCAACTGGAGTATCAAAAACCAAATTACTTTCTTTAAATATTTTTTTTATTTTACCACTCAGTTTATTTGGCACACAGATCACACGTTCATTCCATTAATCATCAAGTGTGTGCTGGCTAAAGATTAACATCATCTCATGCTGGCATTTGATTGCATTCAGTTGCTAGTTACTCTTCATCGTGTTGCTTTTTCAGGAAGCAATCAAGGAAAGAAGTCTAAAAACTTCCATTTGCATTATCTAAAATGTATTGGAAGCAAGGCCAAAACTGTTTACGTTTCCCATTTAACTCCAGAAGCCCTGAAAGCTATGTATGAATTTGAAACTTTAAGGACACTCCCGATTTACTTTACAGCAATGGCTGAGTGAACTACATACAAGTATTAAGAGGAAGGATAATGATTTCTGCCCATCACTGTGAGGTATAAGGATACACTTGCTATCAAAGTCACATTATTCTGAGAAGGTTTGGGAATCCCTTCCTCCAGAAGTAAGGTAAAAAACAGAAATTAATGACTCAAACCACACTAGCAGCATATTCAACTTTTTAAAAACACTTGCAGCAACAAGGCCAGATACAAATCTGGCTACATTCCATATGCAAGCCCCAAATAAATGTATTGGGAGGCCCTCTCAGCTGCATTTGCATTGTAAATACATTAGGAAACTGAATTCCAGGCCAAAGCCCCATGGTTCCAGCTTCCACAAGGCATCATCAACAGTGTTCAATTTAATCATTGTGCCAATCCATTTATCCACCTAGAAAATAAATACAACCAATCTGAGTGGGGCTCTCATGAGTTAAGTGATTGAAAAATCAATGTGATTTGTTCTCTTAAGTCAATTAAGACCAGATATTAATGGTATTTATGTGTCTGGAGATGAAGACAGACACCTGATGGGGCTTTTGTAACACCTACCTCCCACTGAAATCTCATCCTCTTACCTTGCTTACATGAGCTATTAAAAAGTTTAATTAATGAGTGATTGAAGTGCTTGTATTGTGTTTCATGATCCTTAGGAGAGATTCATGTAGCCTGAAAACATTTTATTCAGTCTTCTAGAATGATAAATCAAGGACTTGGGAATGCTGGTGATTATCAGGAAATGAAATAGAGCCTGGTAACGCTTTTCCTGCAAGCACTGCAACAGCCCTTGCATTATAGAAACAAGTTTATCTCCTCTCTAAAGGTATAAGCACTGTAAATAATATCTCTGGACAAGCAGTAAAGGAAACACTCTTTAGATTTCTTCATTTCAAATCCTATGCTGTCCATTATGTTGGATTCTAATAACCATATGAAATTCCACAAAGAATCAGTAAATAAAACCACTAAAGGTAATTATAATATGGAAGCATGACAAGTTAGAAGGTAGTTAGTCCATGCAATCAGACTTACTGTCATGAACAGATATATTATCCATAGTTTGGAATGTGTGGCTAAAGAATCCAGTCCAAAATACTAAAATGCCAAATGATAATATGTAGATTCTGCAGCCACATATTACAAAAATATATGTCAGTTGGAGGCAACTAATTTCATGTCTTGTGAAAAGATACAAGGAAGATAAAACCAGCTTAAGGCTGGACTTTTACTCCCTGATGCACGCTATGTTAGAAGTTTTAAGTAAAATAGTTGTCTTAAATTTGAAAGGTTCCAATAAGTAACAACTATTTAAAGGTGAAAAAGCAGAAGTATTTTTTAAATGTATATCAGAACAAGTTTTATCTTCAAAGACTCCTTTGTTGGTTTTCAAAAAACATTTTAAATTACAGCTTGTAGGTAAGATTTCCATGCCCATAGAAGAAAATGTGTCAATTTATAGACTGCCTTAAAATTTGTGCAGTCTGCATTAGAGCACAATGTCCCCTCAGTGCAAGACAGGTAACTGGCCTGCTGAGGCACAGAGTATTCTTCTTTCAGTCTTTGATAAATGCACACTTTGATGCAGTCCTTCTCCAATATGTAAACATTCCATAGGCACTCCTTGCGAAATTGCAGCTCTGTTAAAGGACTTGGGATATTTTTAGACTTCTGCCTCTTAATGCAGGAATGACACATGACATTCCCAAGGCAGTCTGAAAGCAAAAAAGAAGTTACCTGGCCTTCATGGTAACAAAAAGCCAAGTGTGCAGTAATGGAATTAATACTTTTTACCATGTAGGAAGTCCTTTTACAAAATTTACTATCTGCTTATTTGCCAAAAAAAATTGTGTAGTGTTTTACCAAATGCCTGGAAGACTTGCCAGTTTTGAAAGAGCCAGTTCCATATGTGTAGTACAAGTTTTGCAGGTAGTCTTGATTTGTCTACAAAGAACACAGCTGTTTTTTACACAAGTTCTGAAACCATCAATCAACTACTATCAGCTTTTTGAAAGAACATATCACTTGCCTAGAAAAACATTAATAATTTACAGAATATAAAAAGAAATATAAATGGACCATGAAACTTGTTTTACAGTCCTTATAAGATGATTTCCTCTATGACAAAGTTTCAAAAAGATGCTTGAAATTGAAATATTGCCACCTGCTGTTTCTGACAAAAAGCAGGAGCCAGGTGTGGTTGGCTATCTTATTTAAAATTCTGCAGGTATAATGGAAATATATTAATTTAGGGAATCCATTGTGAAGCAGGGGGTGAAATCTCACTGCTTTTATCACCCATCTTGTATGTTTTGTGCTTCACAGGACTTCATAAGCAGTGCACTATTGAGAAAAACTCCAGGCTTTCTGTTGTTTTCTTCCCTTGTTCTAGGCCCTAAATGAAAGTTTCAAAGACTTCTTAGGTGAGGTATAGATAAGCACCAAACAATAAGCTGCAAAGCAGTATTTTGAGGGAAAAATTAATCATTTTGTCTGATGAGTGATAATTTCATAGAAATACAAGCAGAGCAGTTCAGAGATTTTGTGCACACAATAAACTCCACCTCAGCTGCCTACTGCTCAATTATTGCTTCATTTCCTGTGCAATCTCACAAGGGCAGCACTTCTCTTACCTTCAGCTGAAGAACACACCAGAGGATCTGCCCCTTTATCTATGGTACCCTTGGCAAGATAAAATTAACCACATCTAGAAGCAACACTATTCCAGACAGATCTTCAGGTCTTAACCTCCTTTGAAATAACGGAATTCAGTAAGCATTTGGCCTTAGGCATAAGCCTAAATGCCATCTTGAACAGTAAAATAACGGGCTCTGAAGCATTTTATTGAATCTGACTATACTCTTTAATACAACTAAATCCTCCTTTGCAAAACGTAGATTCGTTTCATTTACAGGTTTCCGAGTCCCATTATTCCAGATGTATACCCATACAACAGCAGTGCTCAGCCTCCAGCTCCTAAAACGCACTTCTCGAGTATCACAAACCACGCCGGAACACGCACCAGCGCCTGGAGCGCGGTGTGGGAAACCAGCAGCCCAGTGGCGATCGCCAAGGGCCGAAGCGTGATGCAGAAGCCGGGCCGGGCCGGGACACGGCAGCCAGAGCGACGGGACGGCTCCTAGCGGGGCACGGCTCCGCCGCTTCGCTCGGCAGCTCTCTGCCCTTCGCTCCCGCCCGTGTCTCGGCTCCTCCGTGCTCGGCTGCCCCGGCGCTCCCTGCTCAGCTTCATTGCGCTCTCTTCTCTCCGGACTCCGCAGTGCCGAGAGCGCCGTTCTGGCCCCCACTTCCTCCGCAGCTCTCGAGCCCGGGAATAATCGCCCGGCAATTGTTTGGCAGCCTCGGCGGGGCTGCGAGATGCCATCCCCGGTACCCCGGGCTCGGGGGGCTGCGGGCCCTCATCCCCCGGGCTCCCGGCCGCGCCGCCCCGCAGTGCTGCGGATGCTCATTGGTGGAGGCCCCCCGCGGGCAGCCAATCGGCGCGCGGCTCCTTCAGCGGGGCGCGGGGCTGAGGGAGGGCGATGCGCGGGGCTCCGCGGGGATCCGCGGCCGCCGGGCAGCGCCATGGACCTGGGGTAAGGGCGGGCAGCGCCATGGACCTGGGGTAAGGGCGGGCAGCGCCAGGGACCTGGGGTAAGGGCGGGCAGCGGGAAGGGGCGGGCCCGGCCCCGCCGAACGCGTCGGTCCCGCGCCAGGGCGCGCAGTGCCGCGCGGCTGAGGGAACGGGAGTGATCTGCGGGGCAGAGCCGGGGACTAGCAGCCGTTCCCGTGGGAGGGCCTCGGGACGGGCTCTGGGAAGCGGTGGAGGGGGCGGGATGTCCGGGATTCCGGCGGAGCGAGGGCAGCGCGCACCCTCCGCGGTCCCCGCCGGCTGCGGCACAAAGCGGGACGGGGCCGGGCCGGGCGGCGGCTCCGCTGATTGAAGCGCCCCTTCTAAGGTGCCCCTTAGAAAGTTGCGTGCGAGCTCGAACTGCTCTGGATTTTTTCCTTGTTAACGTTTCTATAACGAAGTGTGAAGATAAAGTGTTACTTGGAGCGCTTACCGTCATGTCGGATTGTCCCAGCGCACGAAGAAAGACAGAGAGCTGGGTACTTACACCGCCACGTTTTTCTCTTCTCGTGAACGCTTGTAACAGCGCTTGTTCCACTTGCAAAGGTGAATTGTGAGTGGAAGCACAACCAAAGGCTGTTTCCAGAATACAGCTCTGCTTTGTGATCGGCGCTGGTGTTCTGGGAGATTTGGATAGAGATTTGTGTGGCGCCCAGTTTATATTGTTATATTAAATTCTTGAGGAGTATTGCTCTGTATAACGATACTGAATGCTACCTTTAATGTTTTTTTGCAACATGCCAATCCATTTTTTTTCCAGTATCAATAAAACTACCCTCTTCAAAACACGTTGATTTCTTTGTTTTAAGTAACTTCTCAAAACATAGTTTGGGATGTGAAGGACCATCTGGAACAACAGTAAATACTGTGTAAAGTACAATACAATTGTACTCAATTAATTTTTTTATTAAAGTAAAAATCTTACCGTTATCACGTTACTTAATATTTCAGATTCCCCTCTCTCTCTCGTTTTACAGTGATGGACTGAAGCTCGAAACTGAAGTGCTGGATGGAAAGCCTAGGCTAATTTTAGCTTCTTCTGGTATTCTCTTAATTATTTATCTCAAGTAATCTTTAAAGCTTCTTGAAGTTAAACCTACTATCCAAGAGACATAAAGGCAATCTTTCCTGAAATATTTTTCAGATTAGGAGGAATGTTCTTGCATTGTTATTTACAAGCCCTCTCTCTCACCAGCTCGGTTCTGAACAGTAGATCGATAATGAATTCTGAATAGTCTGTGTACCAGGGAACAGCTTGCAAATAGTCTCCACTGCTTAGATTATCATTGAAACAAAAAGTTAAGTGCTATTGTGTATCAACTGGCATAACTTGATATTTTCTGTAACTTTATATCACATTACATGCCCGGATAAAAGAGGCTTAATAACTGCTTAATTTACACAGCATGACATCATTGCAATCACATTTTTAAAGTAGCTTTGGTATTTCTGATTATAATTTTTAATTTTCAATAAGCATTTTATTTAGACCAAATCTCACTACTACCATCTGAGATATAATGGAAAAACCTATGTTGGTAATTAAGTGTTAATAAACTCTGTTTCTATGATTTGTCAGTCATATGTCTCTGCAATAAATTCTTTTTTTGTGATTTGTCAGACATACATTTCTGCACAAGTCTGCTTTTCCTAAAGTGTTCTACGTAGTCAGGATACAGAAATTCTCCATTAAATGCCATTTAAGTTATATTTTGTTTTCTGCATTTACCAGACAGCTGCCTAATTAGACATTATGTGGTGTTTTGCTTATAAATGAACAGCCAGACTTGCCAATCCATGAAGCAATATAGCCAGTTTATTAATTTGTTCAATAAGAGGGTGAGCAATGACAGCGCTGAGTGCACAGGGGTGTCTGCCCCAAGCAACGCACAAATTCATGTCTCCAACAGTAGTCTCTTATAAATTCTAGGCACATCACTTCCTCAAATTTTCATTTACTTTCTACTTGCTTTTCTTCATAATCAGCAGTTGTGGTTTTTGAAGATCTGTTGTGCAGGTGGTCTGAGATGATCTTTTGATGTCTCTTCAGCTTCCCATTCTTTCTTTAAAATATCTTTTTTCCATTAGCATTATTTTTGGTTATCCAGTTCATTTAAGCAAGCATATATATATTCTTAATCAGCATACATTTTGCAAGCTGCTACTGGAGGTAGCTTTTCTCTTTTATGCAGAAAAAAAATCAAAGAAAATAGCTATGTGTGCAGGATTTCCTGAGTACCACATTCCCTCTATTAGTATTAGAACATTCTTTATTCATAAGTATTATATTGAACATGGTACTTACTATTTTTGAGATTACTACACTCTAAGGATGTGAGTTAGAAGACTGAAGAGTAATTCAGGACACAGGTGTGGGAGTAATGGAGACAAACAAGAACATGGAACCAAAGAAGGCATTATCTGAGAAACATTGAATAGCAGGGGAAGGTCAGACTGGCACAATAATTTAATTAGATGTGTATAAAACCATACAGGTTTATTTAACAGGAAATAGTTACTGAAATATATCTAATTTTTTTTTCAATGTACTTTTGGAATGTGTATACTGAAATAAATAAAAATAAGTAAAGTAATCAGGGGTTTACACAAATCAGATTAATATAATTTTTACTAATTTCTATAATTTCTGTAATTAACTGATTTTTAAAATTAACTATAAAGTTTCACTAATTTCTCAAGATTGTTTTTCAGGAACAAGTTGTTATTAAATACTTCTTTCATATGTTTGTGTTTGTTTCCCAAAAGATAAATCAAAGCCTGCCATGAAGGTAAGTGTAAAATCCTTAGAACACACAAATTCATTATTTGTTAACAGAAAATTTGAGAAATTTAACTGTTTAAATACTTGTAATCAATTATATTTATGAAAGAGAAATATCTGCTTATGAGTCCCTTCTAACTTGAGATATTCTGTTATTTCTCAGATTTATAATATGTTCAAAAGGATGAATTAAAAGTTTTGTGACTATTTTTACCTTTTCAAAATGCTTTAGTTTTCTTGGCCAAGTTAGAGCAGCAGAGGGAATTACCTAAATCAGAAACCTTTCAGTCCTTAAAGGAATTCTGGTAAAACAGAGGTCTGAAGTGTGTTTAATTTCAAGTTTGGTCATACACGTTGTCTCTGAGCAAACTAACTTGTGGTGGGTTTGGGAAGGAGAAAATGCAGAAAAAGGTTCCAATACCAGGAAATAATTGCAAGTTTGCACCAAGGACCTTGGAAAGGAGAAATCTTTAATTCAGAAAAATCAAGGTTGAAATACTGCTGCATGGTGAAAACATGTACCTATCAGGTGCAAGGCTTCAGAAACACCAGAGTAAAGCAGAATTAATACTTGTTCATTCTTTTAAATGTCATGCTACCTAAAGTTGTTATTCGTACTGTCATTTTGAAGTACTCAAATTCAGGTGCTGTGTCCTCTTCCAGAGTATTCCTGGTATTCATTAATATCTTTCATTAGCTTATACAGAGTTTCTACATATGGAACAGAAAAGAAAAATTATACTTATTTTCCTTGTTTCTTGAATCTTGTTTTCATTTTTTTACAGATGCTTTTTTTTCCCTTATTTAATAGATGGTGAAATCTTTTTACTTTAACAGATGGGTAATAGAGCCAGAGCACCTAAACAGGCATTGAGAGTAAAGCACACTGGGCTCATCTTGAAGCCAACACAAAATGCTTGTATCAAGCAGGAAAATTTAACAAAGCCAAGGAGTGAATCAAGCTTATCAATGACAAAAGCTGAAAAACTGCAAGTTGATAAACGCTCCTCACATGAAGGCACAACTAAAGGTTACTCTTTGATCTTCCAAAGAGATAAGACAAACAGATATCCTGATTCAGAGGATCCTAGTATTGTGAAAAAAACTAAACACAAACCTCAAGCCCCACATGTATCAGCTGAAGACTTAAAAAGTTTGGTGTGTTTAACACAAGCAGAGCTTCAACAGATTTTGATGATTGTTAAAGAAGGAAGAAGCATCTCTGAGACTCATAATGAAAAGCAAGAGGAAGTGGGTAAGATACGAGCCATTGGATGCATTTGTTTCATGGAAACTGAGCAAAATCTGAAAACTTAACTTTGAGTTGATAATTTATTTGCACATTGTAGAGATGTTACACTTACATTGGATGGTCTCAGACAAAGTACCATTTGCCATTATGGACATGACATTGTTACTGTGAGGAACCAAGCATTTCAGAATTAGAATAGTGAAAAAGGTTGTTTAATACATTTCCAATATTCTGAAGAGCATGCCAGCAAGAAACATCACTATTCCACGCAAATTAAGAACCATTTTACACTGGGGAGTGAAACATAGAACTGCACTGTACCACTGCCCAAAGAGAAAGGCCCTTCTGGCTTGTGAAGAGTTCAGTCCATCCTCTGTGTCTCAAGAGCAGTTCTGCCATTTTCCTATGGCCAAAGATGAATGTGTCATTTTGCCTAACTGGACTATTAGTGCTAAATAGTATTTTTCTTTTTCCCTCCCCAGTTCTGCTACTCGGAAGTGTAAGAACTGTTGCTTATCTTCCTTTATTGCATCCTTCCTCCCCTTGGTGGATCTGTGGAAGGGGTCAGCTTTTGCACAAAGAATAAGACATCCTGCAATTAATTAGAGTCCCAAACTCTGAGCCCTTAGCCCAGAATAAGTGATTATTGAGTCTAGCATTTTAAAAATACCCCGTGAAGGAGTAACTTATATGCCTTAACTATATAAGCAGGGCTGGTTTAGTGGTCATATTTACATTTATATATATTTATGTTCTACCACAGCTACTAATGAGGCATCAGAGGAAAATGTTATAGCATCACTCCAAAAAGACTGTTAAGTGTCCCCAGTTCCAGATGAAGCAAATTCTGATTCAGGCAGGAAACAAGAAGCACATCTTCAGCCAGGACAGAAAGTGATGTAGGTACATTTGTGTAACTGCGTACAAAAATTGTCTCCAATAAAGGTTTGTGTCAAATGTTCTTAATAACTTTAATATTGTTTATAAATGCTAATTAAAAAAATTAACAGATCAGCTTTCTAGATAAAAATCTTCCCCCTCCTTTTTTGTAGAAAGGATTTATGGAAACCTGCTGACTTGTTTAGTACTTTGGGTGAAAGAGAAGGGGAGAAAGCCTTATTGGAACTTAAAAAGACCCAATGGAAGAAGGAATTAGGTATTTATGATGTATAAAATACATTTTTGATCAGTTTTTATTACACTCAGGATGCCAAGAAACTTGATAATCCTTATGCCCTTTTAAATTTACTTGTATCAGTACAGTTGCTACAAATTGAAAAGTAAATAATTCTCCAAGACAAGATTAAGATTCTTGAATTTCAGAAGTTTATGCCAAGATTGTAAATTCTTGCAAGAAACACTTATTTGCCAATTAAGTATTATCTCATATAAATGTATTGTTATGCTTTGTATTTTAGGCACTACTTGCCAGCAGTTTTGTCACATTCTGACAGTAGTTGACAGCCATTATAGTTTAAAAAATTCCTTTGTTTTTTAATGGGAACAGCACATACCAATCTGCAAGCATGACTGAGTGTGTGAAATTGCAATTTGAACTTGAGATAGTTTGCAGTCCAGCCCCATCACCAGTCAAGGTGATGATATTAAACCAAAACTGTTTAATACAGTAGTAATCTCTCTCTGACAAATTAAGCTTTTTATGATTCACATGGAGGAGTGCTGTGTTTTGTTTTGAACTTGGATTTAGGCCATTTGGTTTCAAAAAATGCATTCATTTATTCTGCATTGTCAGTAGCTAACATTATAGCTCCATTGGTTTTAATAATATTAAAGTAGTGCAAGACTGGTGTAACAAAATGGAGAGAGTTCATATACCTGGTTATTTGTTAGTTTTCCCTGGGAAATTGTTACTCCGGTGTTTTTTAGTCTTCTCAGAGACTCCCAAGTTACCTCTGCATCCCTGGGCATCCTCACTTTGCTCTTGAGAACAAGGTCATGACTGGTTGGTCAAACTGATTAATGACAACTCTTGTGTCCATTCAGAGTCCAAGTGACAGGGGAGACATGCATTGCTGTCTTTTTAATTTTTTTTTAATACAATAAAACTTAAATACTCTTACTAGAGTTTGATTTTGTTTGTTTAAGATGAACAGGTAGCATTGAAGAAGAAACTGAAAGAAACTTTGGAGGGAGAGGTGGGTTATTTCTGGGCAAAACTTGGCAGTAATAAAACCCATAAAGTGGAACCACCTGACCCAGACCAGGTAAGGCTGTCAATAAATACAAGAGCACAGTTTCCACAGCACTGATTTTATTTTTTGTACAAATCTAGAATCCAATATTTGTGGTGCTTTAAGCCCTCTCAGGGCATGAATTGCTGCAGCTCCCTGGTCCACACTTGTTGCTCTAGTTTGTAACTTCTCAGCTTAAGATCTTTATAGCAGGAACAATCCATTTTTGTCCCTCCATTTGGATTCCTAACTACAAAGTGTAAATCTTTTCTTACTCTGTTTGAGGGAATAATCTCAACTGTAATTCCTGGCTATATAATTACATACATTGTTCATGAGCTCTCACATATATTTGATTGCTTAATGAGCATAGCCAATATGACTTCTAGTTTTTTAAAAAGCTGTTATTCTGAAAACACTGTGTTAGATAAATACATTATACTCAAAAGAGACTTCTCCAGTGAAATTTATTGCTGTTAAGCAGAAGTTAGGGTTGTATCTGCTATCATTTCTTACAGCAAAAGCAAATTGCACTTTTTTGTGGCACATGCAGCATTCCTAACCAAGTTTTGACTCTATCCCATGACAATTTGTTTTAATCTACATAATTGATAAATAGTGGATAAAAGATGCTTAGTTACAAATTTGGGCTGAGATGTTAATGAACAGCAGCTTCTAGCAGTATAATTTTGTTAACAAAGCAGGTAAACTAAATAAGTGTGATAAACAAAGCCCACTCCTCTTAATTTTTCAGAGTTTTAATAAATGATAAGGGACAAAGCATAAATCAAAAGTTACAGTGCTGGGTGCATGGCAAAGCCAGTGGCACACCCAGTTCCTCAGTCTGCAGGCTTTTATACTGTTACAGTTGTATTACTTCCTCAAATGATTTTGCAGATTTATTTGGAGCTCATTGACTACAGTCTTGCTTCAGATTTCCACAGCGTTTGCATAATTCAGTAGTTGCTGACATCAGCAGTCTAGGGTGGTCTTCTGATGCCACTTTAAGCTTGGTACATTTCCTTTCATGGTCTTCTGCTCTCTGCTTAAGCTATCTTGGACATACATTTTGTAATAGTAATCATCTTAAAATACATCTTTCACGAGCCTGCTTACATCTCGTGAAGCCTTACTTCCCCTTTCACAGTGCTCACAAGCGATTCCAAATTTTACCCTACTCAAAAAGCACTTTAAAACTTACAAAAATTATTTGCAAACAATTGCAATTTGACAATTAAATAAATTGTAGCTACATAGCTGTGTATAACGTAAGTCTTTGAATGGTCCCTTTATTTGCAGACAGTGTTTCCAGCTGACTCAGTTCATGGCACTGAGGAAAGCTCTGCCTGTACAGCTGCTTTAGCCACAGAGGTTGATGGAGTTGCACTGAATGTTCCAAGAGCTCCAGCTGGGCAGTCTTCTGATTTCACTTCTTCTGACTTGCCAGCTGGCAGTTGTACCGCATTGGTTTTCAGGGTAAGATCTTAAATTGCATGCAGGAGTTTTTTTACTTATTTATGAACAACAAATGTTTGTCTCAATAAGTTCTTTTAAACTAGAAGAATTCCTTAGACCTTTTTGCTGTGCATAAATAACTGTCTGAATGAATGTTTACCAAAATATCAATGCTTTGAAGACAGCATTTCCTTCAAGGCTGATGTGAAGAGCAGTACTAGAGGTGTGACATACAGTATTAATCAGTTTTTAAGTATGTGTTGAAGAAATGGAGAAGTGGAAACGTATATAAAGTAAAAGATATTGATGGCAGAAGGTTCAAGAAGTAAGTCTTAAGTTGTGCTGGTAGGCAGTGATTGAAGAGAGCTTTTTGTCAAGTGGCACTGGAAGTTCCCAGTGCCACTGGAGCTTGTTAAATAATACAGAGATCTGTTAAGAAGCAGAAACAGAAGAATGGAGATGGTAGCTCCTTAATTTGAGACAGATCACTGCTAATTAGATTGTCGTGCTGAATCTGCATGGAACACAGACTGAGCAGTGAACCATGGGAAGAAAAAGGGATTTCTACTTGTGATACAAATAAGTACAGTTTTCTGAAGTGAGAGATGGATGGGTCAAGTTAGAGTAATACTCAGAATTCATCCATTGGCAGTCTGACACTTGCTACAGTTACAAACTTACATCCTTTCATTGTGTGAAAGAAAAGCCCGGTTTTGCTCACCAACCAAAGGCAGAACTTTCTGTCAGGTCTTTTTTATGTGGCTAGACAAGATACTTAATTTTTTGTAAAAAAACTAGCAGTTATCTTATTTCAGGAAGCTGTGCCACAGGAGCAACCTTTTAGTGCTTTGAAACATGAGCAACAGAAGAAGTGGCTTGAAGAGTTGGACAAACAGAAGGAAGAAGCTAAATTGCAAAAAATAGAAGAAAAACTTAATTTATCAAAGGTATCTGTGGTTTAGAGGGACAATTTGAAATAAAATAAGTCTTTCTCTATTTATTTTTTTTTTAGAAATAAAAAATATAATTAGTGAAGTGGCAGCAAAGTTTCTGTAGTTTTCTGTATGTCCAGGTTTTCACCATAAGGATGCACTTGAGTGAACACTGAGCCAGTGGCTGTTGAGTATTTCAGTGTCTGGTGTGTTCAAGTCCTTACTGCAGGGATGGAGACAGTGGTAGCATCACTGAAAATCAGGGAGAAAATAAAATCCTCTAGCACTGTATTTAAAGTGATAGAGAATCAGGCATTACTTTATTTTCTGGCCAGGATGTGCCAAGGAAAATACTCTAAACACACACACTTTTGCATTATTTCCCCCCAAACTTTATACAGTCAAAACTCAATAGAGATGCACTGTTTTAAAGTTCATTGGTCCAGAGTTGAGCAACCCTCAGTATTCAGTTTCCTAGTGATAGTAAAAGATTTTAAAATCAGAGAAAGTTCAGGGAGTTACAAAGTTAGGCTTGGTAGGCCCTGGGAAAATGTTAGGTCTTGTGCTTGCTAGATCATGTGAAACTGCACCTGTGTAGTCAGTATATGATAAATTATATCATTGTTAGATGTGATTAGACATAATTATTGTTTAAAGAATCATGAGAAACTGTTAGGGGTTTGAGGGGGATCACTAGAAATCCATGCTTGGATGAAATCAATATATACAATAGAACAATATAAGTTTAAGAATTAATATGTAAGTTATATAATGATAGAGTATAAAATACCTTCAGCTCAAAACCAGGTAGGGTCAGATTTGGGTGTGTGTACCCCTGACACCCAGAGCTCTTTAATAAAAGCACCTACATATAATCATTCTGTGATTATTGTTCCTGAACGCTAACACCATTGGATCTGAAGCTCCTGGCCTCCAAAGCTAAATAGATTTTCATGCAGCAGCTGAGGGTAGATCAGGCCACTGATGTTTTGTTGATGTTCTCTTGATGGCCTTTTATCTTTCTGGGTATCTTTGGGCTACTCTGTCTGTTGGTATGTTTAGCCCATCTTCTTAGAGTGATGCTACATCTCCTAAAAAAACTAAAGGAAATTAATTTCCCCAAGGCAAAGTCAAGTCAAACCTAACTAGAGAGACAAAATAAAAATTTAAGTACAATGTGTCACAGTGATGCTAAAATCCTGTTTCTAGAAATATTTTTTTAATACACATACACACTCATGAAACTTTAAAAAAGTTAAAAAGCAAGCACTTCTCCAGAAAGTATTGAAGAAAATAGCCTTACCTTTTTTACCCACAAAGACAGCCTTGCTGCCAGGCCTGGTTACAGACCTACACACAACACCAAGTCTTGTCTTTTCCTGTCTTGCTGAAGGGATCAGGCTTCCTTTGTAAGCTGAGTTTTTTAATGTGATGGGGCTAGGAAAGGTTTACTTCATTAGCTGCCTTGTTGTTAATTGGGTAGGTGTGCTGTGGAAGGAGGGCTGCAGGCACCTTTTCCTTTTTTTCATGAAAATGTAGTAGCAGTATGTTTGTGCTGACCAGGTATGGATCAGCATTATAATCTGTGATCTGACTTGCATTTTAAGTAACTGAGACACTTGTCTTCTCACTTAAGGCATTAACTGCTGTCTGCATTGGAGCTTTTCAAATGTTCCTGGTGTACAAAATGTGTATTGTGTTTTATTAACCACACTTATATAGAAAAATATAACTGAATGCTTTTTCTTTTTTTTTGTTGTTGTTGTTGCTTGATACCTATTTAGGCTGAAGAGAATGACAGATGGGAAATGCATTTTGATTCTTTTAAGAACCACTTAAGTGCTAATGCACAACACCCCTTAAATGGAATGCACAGAAAGCCTGAAAGTCTTTCCCTGTCACCTGACCCCAAGGACTCGACTGCTTTCATTCACCGTTTGTCACCTGCTGCTTTAGGCAACCTCATGCCCTTACAGAGAGGAACTGCAGAAAAAGCTGCTAAAAATGGTGCTTTGGAACAAAGTCAGAGAGTCAGGTGAGTGAGCTTTGTAAGCATAATTATTTTCCCAGTTAGTACATTTCTTGTACCTCCTCAGAAATTAAAAAAAAGAAAAAGAAAATTGTTTATATTCATTTGGCTTTTGCTTTTTTTCAAATACCTGTTGTGTCACTATTGAAAGGCACAAGTGCAGGCATTGTTTATTAATGAAATTTACCACAAATAACCTTACTTTGTTCCTTAATGAAAAGGATCTCATAATCTATTAATTAATTTCTATATTAACTTAGAATTAACACAACAGAATAACCTCAATATGAAAATGAAATCTAAGTGATTCTAATTAAGAAAGTATTAAGGATTATTTTCTAATTATTAAAAACATTGACATGTCTGTTTTTTTCAGTTTCCTCCGTTCCATGACGGCTCTGCTGGACCCTGCACAGATTGAGGAGAGGGACAGGAGGAGGCAAAAGCAGTTGGAACATCAGGTAGACTTTGTTTTTAAAGCCTCACACTTTTTTAATTATAAGAAAGGATGAAAGGTAATATCCCATGAGTAAAGCAAGGATTATTATTAAAATTGATTATTATAATATATTAATAATATATTATTATTAAAGGATTTAATACCAAAAACCAGGGAGGCACTTGGCTTTTATGTTTTAGATGATATGTGCATTGTTTGGCAGTATTTCCCTCAGTCAGACTCTGCAATTCTCTTTCAATATTTGCATGAGATTATTGGATTTATGTAACTGAATTCCTGCCTCAACAAATGTACAGTTCAGTCTTTAGAGCTCTAGCAGGTTTGTGTGCATTTTCCTTCAGTCTCCACTGTTATAAGGAGGAGAAATCTGATATTTACAGATTCCCACTCCGTGAACCTTTAGTTTTTTATCTACTTTACTGACATTTACCTAGCCTCTGTGGCACCCCAACATTATGTGTCTGCATGCTGGTGTCTCTAGCACGGTGTGAAGGAGTCTTTGCATAAATGTAGAGACTATTCTGATCACACTGTTACCCTGCTGGATCAAACCCCTGGATTACTGTACGTGCATAAGGTGAAAATCAGACCACCATCTCTTTCCAAGAAAAAAAGAAGTATTTTCTTAAACATAAAAAGCTCCCTTTTTCTGTCTGAGTATTTCATTTCAGACAGGCCAATTGAGCTGGTGGTTTTCCAGAAACAAAACTAGAAGTGTTTGAAATAAATTGTCTTCGGGTTGTTTGTTTTTTTTTCACTTGTCCAAATCCAATTCTACACATACACAAAACTACACTAATAAATACCTTAGAATATGTTAAATGTTATATCTCTTACTTTGCCCTTTTTTTTCTGATCCTGCCAGAAAGCAATAATGGCTCAGGTGGAAGAAAAACGGAAAAAGAAGCAACTGGAGGAAGAGCAGAGGAAATGGGAAGAACAACAGGAGGAACTGCGCCTGGCACGAGAAAAAGCACAACTGCAGAAACAGTTTGAAGAAGAAATGCTGAAACAAAAACAAAAGGAGGTGGGGTTTGCATTATGTTTGGGGCAAATAGTCTGTTGTTGCCCGATCCGAAGAAAACACAAACAACCGAAGTCGTTTATGCGGTGCTTTATTGAGGGCCCGGGAGCCTGTGGACTAGCGTCCAAAGACAGAGCCCCATTCCACAGAAAAATCACAGGGTTTTTATATGTTTTCTACATGATTTCTTCAT